>NC_136969.1:19649939-20044939 GCF_032717465.1 Coenobita brevimanus | reverse complement strand
AACAATCTCACCCCATACCTAAGCATTTCACCACACACTCCATCAATTCCTGGGGCCTTTCCCAGCTTAATCTTCTTCATCGCTTCCACTACTTCCGACCTACTGATCTCTTCCTCCCTCCTCTCATCTCTTCTTCTCCCAGCCATTCCCCAACCACTTATACTCACACTGCTCTCACTCTCTACATTCAACAAATCCTCAAAGTGCTCCTTCCATCTCCTCAATTTCTCTCTCTTCTCCACCAACAATCTATTATTCCTATCTTTCACTCCCCTACTATTTCCCCTTTCACACTGCCTTACTTTCTTTACCTCCTTCCAAAACAATTTCTTACTCTCCCTCCATTTCATACTCAGATTCCTCCCAAACTCTTCATCCACTTTCTTCTTACTCTCCTTCACCAGTCTCTTAACCTCCCTTCTCCTGCTCCCATATACCTCTCTCTTCTCTCTCTCATCTTCTCCCCTACCTCTACTCGCCAACCATTCATCATATGCCTTCTTCTTTTGTTCCACAGCTCGTTTCACCTCATCATTCCACCATGCTGTCCCTTGCACACCCTTGCATCTCCTCCTCACTCCACAAACCACCTCACACGCTGCGCTTATCTCTTCCGTGAATATCTTACATACGTCTTCCACCCCTTCCATCTGCTCTAGCTCATACCTTCCCAATCTTTCTTCCACTATGCTCTTATACTCTGTCCTCTTCTCACTATCTTGCAATTTCTCCACTCTTCTCACAGGAGCTGTTTCCTCCTGTCTTCCCCTTCGCCTCCTCAACCACTTTCTTTGCAGCTCTACCTTGGCCATCACTAAGTGATGGTCCGAGACTCCATTCCCCCACCCTCTCCACACCCTTGCATCCAACACTTGTCTTCTCATTCGCTCATCCACACACACGTAGTTTATCATTGCCTTTCGTTCAACAAGTTCACCATCCATCCTCCTCATTACTCTCCATGTATACCGGTGGATCATCTTATGACGAAAGTAGGTGTTGGCTATTGCCAACCCCTTACCAGCACAGATGTCCACCAAAGCACTACCATTCCCATCTACTTCTGCTGGCACACCCCACTGACCAACCACTCCATCCACTCGTACATTCCCGACTTTGCCATTCATGTCTCCAATCAACAGCACTCTCTCGCTCCTCTCAAATTTGTCCATACATGCTTCTACTCTCGCCCAAAACTCATCTTTCACTCTTGCCACTCGATCCTCTGTTGGAGCATACACACATACAATCGCCCATGCTTGTATACCTACTTTCATCCTCACCCATACAATCCTTGCACCCACTGTTCCATACTCTCTTATATTCTCCTTCCACTTCTTGCTTATCATCAGACATACTCCCTCTCTTGCCCTCTCATTCTCACTGACTCCCGCACATATACCTACACCGTATTCCCATTCTCTCATCCTTTCACCATTCCATTTAGTTTCAGTCAATCCACATGTATCCACTTTTGCATCCTCAAGCACCTGGACAATCTCTCTCTCTTTCACTTCATCATTCACTCCTCTCACATTCCACGTTCCTACTCTCAGAATGTCCTTTGTCCGTTCCTTAGTCGTCAACGTATACATATATATATATATATATATATATATATATATATATATATATGTATAGATATATAGATAGATATAGATAGATAGATAGATATACATATATATATATATAGATATATATATATATGTATATATATATATATATATATATATATACATATATATATAGATATAGATATAGGTATAGATATATAAATATATATATATAGATAGATAGATAGATAGATATATAGATAGATAGATAGATAGATATATAAATATATATATATACATAGATAGATAGATAGATAGATAGATATAGATATAGATATATAAATATATATATACAGTATATATATATAGATAGATAGATAGATAGATAGATAGATAGATATATATAGATAGATAGATAGATATAGATATAGATATATATATAGATATATATATATATAGATAGATATAGATATAGATATATATATAGATATAGAGATATATATATATATATATGAGCGTGATCTGGTTGGTTGGAGACCCTCTTGCTCAGCTCACTGGTGGTAAGATGTCCTCTGGTGACTGTTCCATCTTCTGCAGAAGGAAAAGAAGATCCTGTGGGATGCGGCAATGATCATGGACTTTGAGGTCATTGGACTCTGGTAATGTGCCAGAATTCCAGTGATACAGAGCTGGCACAGGATCCCGAAAGTTGAAAATCTGTAAAGGGAATAGTGCTCCCTTAGCAGGCTGAAAGACAAGAAGAAGGAGGTGGAAAAAGGGAAGCATACTGACTTCAAACTGAAGCTGAGGAACCTGTTTTCCTTGGCGCACACACATAGCAAGAAGCTGGTGAAGAACGGAGAGGACAAGGCATTTCTGAAGGCTCAATGGGAAGAAGGCCGCCAAAGCATTGTGCTCGGTATCAGCTGCAAGTTATCGGATGCTTAAGCAAAGAAGCATGAGAGAGAGGAGGATTCCCGAGTTCAGGAACTATGAGAGCAGCAGCAATGAGCAGCGGTAAAAGCTTCCATTAAGCTGAAGGAACTGAAGAGGGCAAAGAGGACAAAGAACCTGTTCCCCAACCATCCACGTCAGCTACCACATTCTCACCCAAACGACAGTGGTTCCTATTTCGTGCATCCATCATCACTCCGGATTTGTCTAACGTCCTGGATCACACAAAATACTGCAACAGGAATTCTGTCCACATCTTGGCTGCTGCAGAATCTGTGTATGGAAAAATCCTTCAACAATGGCTTTGAACTGATAAAGCATCTGTCATGGACAAATCAAGGCCCGTGGCAAACAGGCAGCAGCTCTGTGCTCATCCTTCAAGTCTGGTGTTCCCCTCACTCTTCACTAGGACAGTAAGTTGGTTGCTGAAGAACCTGGCCAAGAAATGTTGGAATATTTACCCATCCAATGTCTGGAGAGGGAACGGTCAAGCTGCTGAATGTCCACAAGCTGCAATCAGAGACAGGAGCTCCCATGGTGGAGGCAATCTTCACTGCCGTACAAGAATGGGACCTGGTGGATTTGATGACAAGTATGGCCTTCGGCACAACTGCTAGCAACACCGGAATTCGCTCTGTGGCCTGCACTCTCCTGCAGCAGAAGATGGAGAAGGAACTCCCATACCTAGCCAGCAGGAAGCACATCAGCGAGATCAAGATCCAAAAAGTCTTCACAGTCTGTACTGGCATCATCACACTGGAGTTGGACATCCCTCTCCTCAAGTGTTTCAAGCGGGGATCATCCTCTGGTGCAGCAGATCACTTGATGATGCTCACCAACCTTGCTTTCCGTTGCAATGAGGTCACCACCTTCTGCTGTCTTCAACTCATTGCCCAACAGTCACGAGACGATTATCAGGAGTTCCTCGAGCTCACGGTGACTGTCCTCCTCATGGCTTCCACATTTTTTGGCCTGGCTCCTACCACCTTGCCTTTTGGATGGTCAAAATTATTTACTCAGCCAAGATCTACCTCTTCCATGAGCAGTTGCTCCCTGTGCAAGAGCTCGCCACATTCGAGCTGTTCATCATCTTTGCAGTCATAGTCCACAGAAAGTACAGGTTCACAAGGCCAGTCACTGCGTCTGCTCCTTGAAACGACCTGAAGACCTTCAAGACATATATATATATATATATATATATATATATATATATATATATATATATATATATATATGTATATATATAAAGGGGGGACAGACGGATATGGAGGTGTTGGTGTGATGGTTGCGGAGAAATGGGTGGAATATATTATGAATGTGATGAGAGTAAGCGATAGGATATTGGTAGTGAAAATTCTCTTCAGTAGAAGGATAGCTGCGATTATATTGGCATATGCTCCACAGGCAGGATTGGATGAAGCAGAGAAATATAGATTTTGGGATGATTTAATACATATAGTGGGTGGTATGCGGGATGATGAGATAATGGTTTTGGGAGGGGACTTAAATGGTCATGTAGGTGAAGCAGCACAAGGTTATAAAGGAGTGCATGGGGGATGTGCGTATGGTATAAGGAATGCAGAAGGGGAAAGGATACTCGAGTTTGGGGAGGCAACGGACATGATTGTGTGCAACACATATTTTAGGAAAAGAGACAGTAGGTTAATAACGTATGAGTCTTGGGGAAATAGCAGTCAGATAGATTATTTTCTGGTTAGGAGGGCCGATAGGAGGTTAATGAGGGATGTTAAAGTTATAGGAAGTGAGGAGTGTGTGCAGCAGCACAAACTATTGATTCGTGATATGGTGCTTAAAGAACGAGTGATGAAAAAGAGGACTTATGTACCTAGGAGGAAAATATGGAAGCTGAAAAACCAAGTAGTAAGGGATGCCTTCTATAGTGAATTGCGAGTGGTGGCTGAACAGTGAGCTGTAGACAGAGGCGTTAATGAACAGTAGAGAGCCCTCAAGAACAATCTCTTGAGAGTTACTGATGTAACATGCGGTTCGACAAGAGGACCACCAAGACATAAAGTAATTTGGTGGTGGGATGAAGGTGTAGAAGCTGCAGTTAAGGAGAAAAGAAGGCTTTTCCGGGAATGGAAGAAGGGTGGTAGCAAAGAGGAATATTTGGCTGCCAAACGTAGGGCTAGAAGAGAGGTATACAGAGCTAAGTCTGAGTCACAATGACTTTTACTTGATAACCTAAATCATGGGGAAAGGAAAAATATGATATTTAAGGTGGCAGGTCAGGTGAAGAGGGATAATCGGGATATTATAGGTGAGCAGTGTGTGAAGAATGATGAAGGAAGGGTAGTGGTGAACAGTGAGGATATTAAAGATGCATGGAGAGAGCATTATAACCGGTTGTTGAATGAGGAGTTTGACTGGGACAGAGAAGGTTTGGAGTCAGCAGATCCAGTGTCTGGCCCTTGGCCTTTGATTGATGCTGCTACTGTGAGTGAGGCAATAGGCAGGATGAAGGTGGGGAAGGCAGCAGGTGTGTCTGGCTTGACTGCCGAAATGTTGAAGGCCTCAGGCGATATAGGTGAAGTTAGTCAATGACCTAATAAATAGGATTATTTATGAGTGTGTTGTCCCAGATGATTGGCTGAAGAGTGTAATTGTAAATGTGTATAAAGGGAAGGGTGATGCCCTGGAAAGAGGAAATTATAGAGGTATAAAGCTTTCAGATCAGATAATGAAGGTATTGGAGAGAGATTTAGAAGGTATGATTAGAGAAAGAGTGAATATTGATGAGATGCAGTTTGGGTTTTTGCCAGGTAGGGGGACCACTGATGCCATATTCATTGTTCGACAGCTTCAGGAAAAATATATTGGTAGGAGAAGGGATCTTTATTTTGTTTCTGTTGATTTGGAAAAGGCCTTTGACAGTCCCTAGAGAGGTGGTGAAGTGGGCAATGGGAAAGCTTGGCTTGGAGGAGTGGCTGGTTAGGGTGGTAATGGCTATGTATGTCTGTGCTCACACCCAGGTAAGAGTGAATGGAGATTTGAGTGATAGGTTTTCGGTGAATGTTGGTGTGCATCAGGGGTCAGTTTTGAGTCCCATGTTTTTTATCATGGTACTTGAAGCCCTTTCACGTGACTTTAGAAACGGACTTCCGTGGGAGTTGTTTTATGCTGATGATTTGGTGTTGATTGCAGAGAACGAAAGGGAGGCGGAGGAAAGGTTTAGGAAATAGAGAGATGGTATGGGGCACAAGGGCTAAAGGGTAAAAGAAGATAAAACAAAAGTGATGATATCTAGGGTTGGTGGAGGTACTGTCAAAGACGAGGGAGAGTGGCCATGTGCAGTTTGCCACAAGGGCGTGGGAAGTAATTCCATCTTGTGCGGTGTTTGTGGTAAATGGTTGCATAAGAGATGTAGTGGTGTCAGAGGCAGACTGCGAGATAATGCTGATTTTTTGTGTACGGCGTGTTGGGGAGAGCAGGTGGAGATTGTCACACGTGAAAGAATTGAACTAGATGGTGAATCTCTTGAGGGTGTGGAAGAGTTTTGTCATTTGGGAGACATGTTGTGTGTTGGAGGTGGGGCTGGAGCCAGCTCTGTGGCTAGGGTGAGAAGTGGTTGGAAGAAGTTCAGGGAGCTCTTGCCTCTCTTGACATTGAGAGGACTCTCCCTACGTGCTAAGGAGTCTTTGTATGCAGCATGTGTTAGGAGTGTAATGCTGTATGGTAGTGAGACCTGGGCAGTGAAGGAGGAGGATATTCGTCGGCTCAGACGTAAAGAAATGACAATGATTAGGTGGATATGTAGTGCGTCCCTGCGTCCAAGGTCTGGGGGGGGGTTGGGTTCACGATGGAAGAGTTGAGAGGTAGGATGGGACTGGAGTGTATTGGCGTTGTGATGAGGAGAAGAAGATTGAGATGGTTTGGACATGTGGAGAGGATGGGTGATGATAATTGGGTGAGGAAGGTGAGAAATGTTAATATTGGGGTTGGGGTTACGAGGGATAGACCGAGAAAGACATGGAACGAGGTCATTAAGTGTGACCTCAGAGTTAAGGGACTGAACAGGGGGGCTGCAATGGATCGTGCAGCATGGAGAGCCGCCATTAGGTGACCAAGGCCGACGCATGCAAGCATGTTGGAGCCTTTAAAAACGAAACTATATATATATATATATATATATATATATATATATATATATATATATATATATATATATATATATATATATATATATATATATATATATATAAGGTAAGCACTGGTAATTATAATCATATTTCCATGAGGAACATATAGCAACTGAAGACACAGGAGTTTATCATACATAGTAGGGCACTGTTTTGAGAGTGACCATATACTCATTTCCCTTTTCTTATTTGTATTTTATTAGTTTTCATGTCACTGAATCACTGTGTAGTAATTATGTTTATATTATCACATTTTGTTTCAGTTAGCACAACTTTCAGTCTTCCATAGGGATTCTTCTTTCAGTACGATCTTCACATCTTTACCGACCATAATGAGTGTCACTTAGAATTACCAGTTTCCAGGTCTCGTGGTTGCCGCACTAATTTTGCTGCAACACGGATCTTTTGCAGTCTTTTGTCCATTCGTTTGACACAACAGTATACTGTAGGATACATACAGTGACAAAAAAATCCAATAAGACAAAGTACTACTTGGGGAAATACAAGAACCGGGTGTACCCACGAACGGGTAAAGGCTGAAGAATACTGGTTTATAAAGAAAACAGTCTGATTTCAACATATGTAGGATGTCTGATGTGATGGAAAGATTCTCTTTTGGCAGCTGAAAGGTAATATTAATGAGTTTGATGATGTCATATTTGTGGGAGCGAAGTGCGAAGTGATGATGTGTAGCATGGGCAATTACAGATTCTGATTTTACTGTACAATAATCAGGGGTCTTGTACAAACCAGTTGCGGATACCGAGCGAACTGGAGTCCCAGGACAAAAAGACTGACAGGAGTTGGGACACTAAAGAAATATTGGATGTGGTTCAGGCGAGCATGGTGCACTTGGAGCTTGGGGGCCGGAACAAACGTACACACGGGTTGTACTAGAAATTACGGACTGAGACAGATTCGCAAGGAGCAACGCTGCCAGGAAAGATTGTCAGGAGGTATGCAGGACAAACTCGAGAGTTTGGTGTAAGAAAAGCACACCTGTCGAGATCACTTGAGGAAGTGAAGACAATATAGAGATGATCATGTGAGAGAAAGAAGGACTCCGAAGAAACAGAGGCTTGTACTAGGGAGTTATTGTTTTTGTGTGTGTGTGTGTGTGTGTCTGACTCTGGGCACAGGTTTCACAGCCTGTTCCCAAGGCCCAGTAGTCTTCCTGCATACCATACACCTCTACATGTCACCACTTTGGCGCTAACATCCACCATCCGTATTGAGTACATGCTAGGGCTGTCTCATATAGGACTGGTGTATTGGTATTAGCGTTTTTTTTTTTAATGACATGTCGGCAGGTCTCCTGGTAGATCAGTAAAGCCTTCTATTATGAAATTCAAATCCTTAAACTGTTCCCTGCCCAGCGGAGATTTGAACCTGGTTCCGGTAGGACTGCAGGCCACCTCTCTACCGACTGAGCCACCTCCTCCCCGGAATGGAAAGGGAATGATGTGACAGTGGTCAAATTTGACAGAATAATGAAGAGGGATATGAACAACCATATCTTAGTAAGGAACGTGGCCTCTAGTATTGGCTAGTAATGTTCTAAGGAAGAAAATGAATCACTGGAGACAAGTCGAAAGTAGACTGAGCCCATTCAAATGTAGAGTGAAGGTCAGTGATAGGTACTGGCTTTTCGTCTCATTAACTCTCCTCCTCATACTGACTCCCTTCAACCTCTGTCTCTTCGCCGCACTGTTGCATCTTTATCTCTTTTCTATCGCTACTTTAATGGTCACTGCTCCTCTGAACTGCCTGCATGCATTCCTCCACCTCTACGACGGGCCCGTAGCACCCGTCTAGCAGCAAACTCTCATCCCTTTTCTGTCCAACTCTCTAATGCAAGGGTTAACCGTTACTCCCAGTCCTTCAATTATGCAACAGGTCAACTCTGGAACTGTCTCCCTCTGTCTGTATTTCCTGCTGCCTATGATCTCCAGTCTTTCAAACGCAGTGTGTCCAGGCATCTCAAAATGAACGGATCTTGAATTTGGCTCTCTCTTGTATTTTATTTTTCTCTTGGAGGGAACTGTTATTGCAGGCTCATGGCCTTTGGTTCCTTCTTCCTCGCATAAAAAAAAAAAAAAACTAAATCTGAAGTGTCAGGACCATCGACAGCACTGACTAGAATACGAATTAAGCTAGAAACTTGGGAGACAAGAGAGTCCAGAGAAACCTGTAAGTTATCTACATGTAGTAATATATAAAAGTTCTGATACAATATTTACTTTTGAGATTTCATTTGATAGAATTCCGTTAAAGTTATTTAACGTTCGTGTAACATCATTTAAATGGTTTGTGATCTTCTGTAGCATAGAATGTTGAACACTGATTACTCTGTCTTGAGTGTCTATGGCATTTACTAATTGAACATCAGACTTAAATCCACAAAGGTCACGGGTAGTTGCTACACCAGATAATCCGCTCAGAATTTCTCCTCCAAGATCAAAGAGTCCACGTTTCAATCGTGAACGACCTACGGTTGTTTAGTTAGGGAAGGAATCCTGGAGATGAGAGAACTGGAAGCAAACGTAATCCAATTTCCATCATATGGGTAGGTAGAGTGGGTACCGAAACGTATCCCAAGGATGTTGTTCCTTAATAGCTGATAGAAGGCCCTGTAGGTCCTCCCGCGCCAACCAAGGCCCCGGGCCGTACGACACCATCGTCCTCACCCGATCCAGACCCGGCCAGAGTCAGTACCGCCAGCACGTAGACCTGCAACATCTTACCTATTAAATAAGTTGATGTTAGAGGTGATGTTAATGCAGAGGATGACAAGAGTGTGAGATAAAGAGTTATGGAGAGACTTAGTGGCAGAACGCAATATTGCACGATAGTTATTAATAGTAGGGAAAGGTGGTGTAGTAGTGTCAGAAGAAAGACTTGAAGAAGAAGCATTTCCTTGTTGAGAAGAAGATGGGGCCTCTCCTAGTGGTTCCTCCAATACTATGCACCTTGGATGCACGTTTGAGATCATCGGCATGCACCCATGTTGTTTCTGCTTTGAACAGATCTTTTATTTCGAATTTATTTCCCTTACGAGATATGACATGGAAAGGACCCAGGAATTAACTATCTATGCTCGGTTCCACGGAGTCTGACGCACTGATTTTGCCAGCCGAGTACAGGTGGATCAGATAACTTCGCGACGTACTCAGGCGGTGATTGGTGGACTTCCGCTGTGTTTGAATGTGCTCCAAAGTGACTTTGTATTTCAACCAAGGCCTCAATGATTTGTAAGATACCAGATTATACAGATACAGATTAAAACAATGATTTCTTTAATGATAAATATGTGCCATTTAAATTACTAGAGATAAATCTGAATGACAATGATAACAAAAAGTAAGTCGCGACTGGACGCAAGCGGACAAGTCAGTGACTTTGTCGGGTATTCAGACGTTCATAGCAAGGTGGTCCCGAGGTCCTGTGAAAGCTTGAATGTTTTTCACACCACTACTACAGAGTGTTACAGTCTACAGTCTTCACCATGTCCTTCATTACCTCATCTACTATTATACAACCTTACCCTAAATATGCTTAGCTTAGCTTCTAATAATTGTGATGGAGGTTTGGAGGGTGAAGTGCTTGATAGGGTACAGCAGGGAAAAAAGGTTGCTGGTTCCTTGAAAACAGTAATAAGAAGCAGGGAAGTGAGCATGGAAGTGAAAAAGTTACTACATGACAGTATTGTGATACCATCTCTAACGTATGGAAGTGAAGCTTGGACGTTGCTGGAAGGACACAAGGCAAGAATGAGAGCAGTGGAAATGAGCTATTTAAGAGGAGCCTGTGGAGTACATGGAGAGACAGGCTGACAAATGAGGATTTAAAGGAGCGTTGTGGTGTGGATGTGGATGTGATAGGAAGCGTTGGGAGGAATACACTGAGGTGGTTTGGCCATGTGGAGAGGATGGAGGGAGAGAGACTGACGAAGAGAGTGTATGTGAGTTAAGTGGAGGGGGGGAGAGGGAGGGGTAGGCCGAGGATGAGATGGAGGGATGAGGTGAAGAGGTATGTGAGAGAGGGGGGTGTGAGTTGGGAGGGGGCAGTGAAATGGCTGGGGACAGGGCGACGTGGAGGCGATTTGTTTGTGGCAACCCCGAACGGGATTGAGGCGCCTGGGAATAGATAGTGTTACGGAACAGAGAAAGATAATGTACACTTTAAGTGAAAATACTAAAAATCACTACTGTCCCGTAAGGTTCCAGGTTCAAAACAAAAGAGTTAGGTAAAATTGCAAGTTAAACTTTAATGCTCAAACTAACAACAAAACATTCAGGACTCATAAGGATAATGTAATGGCAAAAACAGGTTAAAAATATGGTTAACTGCAATAGCCTCTATTAACACGAAATTAGCAAGAGTAAATTTATCTAAGTCAGCCCTGATAAAATGAGATACCAGATAATACTCAGTGAATGCCAGATATATTATTACAGATACAAAATATTATTAATGATGGCTGACAACAAGAACCCTTACACAAATTACAAAAACCTTACCAGGCCTAAGAATTAACCTTATGCTACACAGTACAAGAAAAAATGCAACAACAGTTATACTCAAATTACACACAGCTGCTAGATGGCTGGAGACTTCCTGAGCACTCACAATAACAACTGTACAGGGGAGGATAGAGATGTGAACAAAATGAGGAGCAGATCTAAGTGGCAATAATGCAGAGACTGAGCTCATTATATAGGGGCCAGCAGAGCTTGATACAACTTGTAAGAAGGACGCGCAAATGAAGCCATAGGGGACAAAGAGCTGACAATCCTACTCTGAACAACAGAAAGGACGACTTACTCTACTATAACGGTAGAAGGGGGGAACTGAGGCAGAACACGCTCGTGATCAAACATGCAGCATACTGTGCGTTAAAATTACACAAAGGATGATGAAATCATAGGCTATGTAACAATAGATAGATAGATAGATAGTAAGCACACACACACACACACACACACACACACACACACACACACACACACCTCACTGGGGTCAATACATGCTATTCTATTCTCAGTACATATAGTGTACTGTACATACACATTTTCATTACCTTCATAGGTAACAGTAGCTTTAAAAATCTGCATTTTTTTGTATTCATAGTCAGATTCAGTAGAATTATTTCTTACATGTATAAGTTTGGTGTTTGATTTTCCCTAACATTTTCATATCATAAGAGACAGACATACAGACGGACATCCTCTCCCTGGTCACAATGCATCCTCAAGCATGTATCTCTGGCCCCTCGACAAAGAGCCGGGAAAGTAATGGATTACATCATTATAGAATGAACCGAATTTTAGTTAATGGTGGAAGAAAGGAAAGTAAGATAAAAGCAAACTGCATGAGAAAATAATAGTTGAAATATGCTACTATAATAAGACCGCGTGCAGTATAAACGAAATCAAACAATGAAATGAATTTAAATCAGTCGCTGACTTGTCCACATGCATCCAGTCGCGACTTTACTTACTTTTTGTTATCATTGTCGTTCAGGTTTATCTCTAGTAATTTAAAAGGCACATATTTATCATTAAAGATATCATTGTTTTAATCTGTATCTGTATAATCCGGTATCTTACAAATCAATGAGGCCTTGGTTGAAATACAAAGTCACTTCGGAGCACATTCAAACACAATGGAAGTCCACCATTCACCGCCCGAGTACGTCGCGCCGTTACCAGATCCACCTGTCCTCGGCTGGCAAAATCAGTGCGTCGGACTCCTTGAAACCGAGTATAGTTTTGAATCTCGGTCGTGATCTAGGGCAAGAACTAAGTCACCTACTTGGATGGTAACGTCTGAGGCAGCAGCATGTTGGTTATGTACCATTTCTGCATTTGTAAGCGCCAGATTATCCTGAACATGCTTATGATTTTTCTGAAAGTTGGATGAGTGGAACCGCACATAGTCATCGGGATTGTATATCGGATGAGGTTTGGATTGCATTAATGAATAATGTAGCCTTTTGTCAAAGCCATGGATGACAAAGAATGGTGTTTCACCATCTGATTTATTGATGGATGAATTAATTACAGCAGCTATATGCGGGATCCACTTGTCACAATGGGAAGTCTGATCTTCCACTATGTGACGCAGACTCTTCAATATCTTCCTATTCTGGCGCTCTATTAGGTCATTCGAGGCTGGATGATGGACAACTATACTGCATTTCCTAAATTCGTATTGAAGACAAATTTCTTCCAGCACTGAATTGTTGAACGCTGACCCATTATCAGTTAAAATGACTTCTGGTATTGTGAAAGGGCAAATTACGGAATTAACAAAGGTATGTGCCACTGCATTAGCAGATTTGTCATGCAATAGGGCTAAGAAAACGAATCTAGAGAAGTGATCGACTACCACTGATAGATAGAAGAAGCTAGATTCTGTACGAGGCAGCTTCAGAAGATCAAGAGAGACAGTCTGCCAAGACCTTGATGGTACTGGGTACTGCAATATAGGAGCAGGTTGACCGGTTGTTCCCTTATGATGGGCACACGATAAACATGCATCGCAGTGCTCTACTATATCCTTTCACATAGTGGGCCAATAATACGAAAGACATGCCTGCCATAAGCTTCTGTCTTTGCAAGGGTGTGACGCACGAGGGATGTCATGGATTAAATGAAGAGCAGCAGGAATCATGTCTGTTGGAATGACCAGTTGCTTAACTTTGAGATGAGGTACATTGTTACCTTTTAGTACTGAGTGTTTATACAGCAATTCATTGTTGAGGAAGAAATCAGATACAGGGACTGGTAACTTGGGCAAGAAAGAATCATCACTGGACTCTAGAAAGTATATGACCTGTGATCATATAGGATCGACATGCTGGAAACCATGGAGTGTGTCATAACTGAACTCCAAATTTATGTCACAACGCGGTGGCTGAATCGGTAGAGAGGCGGCCTGCAGTCCTGATGGACCCAGGTTCGAATCCCGGCTGGGGCAGGGAACAGTTTAAGGATATGAATTTCATAGAAGCAGAGTGTCCTGATCTACCAGATGATCCGCCGACATGTCGTAAAAATACCCCCGCTAATACCAATACACCAGTCCTGTATGAGACAGCCCTAGCATGTATTCATTATGGACGGTGGGTGTTAGCGCCGAAGTGGTGACATGTGGAGGTGTAGGAGGACTACTGGGCCTTGGGATAGGCTACTGCCCCCAAGATATAGGCCCTGAACCCTTTGCCCAGAGTCGGACACATTAAAAAAAAAAAAAAAAAAAAAAAAAACAGTCGAAACTGTGGCTACGTGCTGAGAGAGGGCATCAGTTACAACACTGGACTTCCCTGGAACGTATTCAAATGTTTGATGATAGTAATTTACAGTAACTGCTCAATGTGCAAGTCGACTAGTAAGATTACGTCCCTGAAACAGGCCACAAGGGGGAAGATGGTCTGTTTGGATGTTAACAGGGTAACTGTAGATGATGTTGCAGAAATGTTTTAGGGACCAGACCACGACTAGAGCTTCCCAATGAGTTACACTGTAATTCTTTTCTGCTGAGTTTAATACACGGCTGGCATAGGCAATGATACGTTTCTTTCCTTCAGAGTCATTTTGCATGAGAATGGCACCGAGGCCCACTCTGGAAACATCAGTAGAGAGAAGAAATGATTTTGAATAATCAGGGAATGCTAAAAGCGGGGCTTGTGCTAGGGCATTTTTTAGGGTTGTAAATGCGATTGCTTGTTCATCAGCCCACACAGAAGGCAGGTCCTTCTTTAACAATTTTGTTATCGGCGCAGCTATTTGGGTGTACCCTTTGATGAAACGACGATAGTAGCCACTAAGGCTGAGGAAACTGCGTACTGCATCGGCGTTGGTTGGAGTAGGGAAGTTTGTTACGGCTCTGACTTTGTCATCTGATGTATGAATTCCCTGCACATCGACGGCATGTCCTAAGAATTGTAGTTTCTCAGGGTGCGTCCACACGTGTGCTCAAACAAGTGTTGGCAACATGTAAGGAAAACAGTAATGAACACGCTGCAAACATGTTGGAAACAGCAGCGTCCAGATCATGTTAGAAACATCATGATGAAATCTCAGCTGCCTGGTATGGACACACTTATCCTTTCTCCTCTGCTGTCAGTGTTTGAAACTGCTCTGAAACGCGTTTGCATACTACTGTTCAAATACTGCTGCAAACATGTTCCCAAACATCTTGCCATCTGTGTTGCCAACACATGTTTGAGTACACGTGTGGGTGTGCCCTTACGTAAGAAGTGTCACTTTGATAGTTTGATTTTAAGTCCAGCTTGTTTGAGTCTAGTGAACACTTCGGCCAATTTTTCTGAAGTGTTTTTCCACAGAGTAACTAGCGATTATGACATCGTCTAGGTAAGCAAAGACTGAGTGACCTATCATGCTGGCAAAAACTGTGTGAGTTAGCTGCATGAAAGCCAATGGTGCATTTCTCAAGCAGTGATAAGCAGTGATAAGATGAGATGATTCCTCCATTTCACTTGCCAGTAGCCAATCAAAAGATCTTAGGAGAAGAAAACACAATATTTTTCACCTAAGGATTCCAACAAATTAGTGAGTACAGAAATTGGAAATCTGTCCGGGACAGTCAGCGCAATCACGCATCTGTAATCTATCACTGGTCGTAACTCACCACCTTTCTTTGGAAAGAGAAATAGTGGACTGTTCCATAGATGGTCAGAGTGTTCAATGACATCAGCGTCCAACGTGTCCTGAATAAGACGATCAGCCTGTTGGTGTTGGCTGTGTGGTAAATGGTAGGCAGGGATATATACTGGCTGAGCTCCAGGCTCTAATGCAGTGTGGTACTGAGTTAAGTTAGTTTTGCCCATGTTCTCACTGGGTAGGGCTACTACGTCACGATAGTCTCGCAAGAGATTAAGCAAGTGACTTCTGTATTCTGGTTAATCACTCTGTTTCACATGAGACTCAAGATTAGATGGAATGTCAGTGGACTGAGTAACTGAGCACACATCTACAACAGAGGGTGGGATGTCTTGGCACACAGGTACGGCCACTAGGTATACCAAGAAATCACCAATCTGTGTATATATATATACACCCGAACCAGAAAGTAAAGTAACATAAGATAAACTCCCCATTCATCAGGAGGGGCCCATAACTTCTTTATGCGTAGTTATTCAAAGATGGAGCAAAGGGGTACAAACCTCTTTATTCATGGACACTGGATCTGTGGTAAATTTGATTTCTGATATCTCAACTGGGTCAAGGATTGTGTGGGTAATATTGAAAATTGGAATACAAATGTGGGTGATTGTGTGCATGTATGCTCCAACGCAAGATCGTGCAAGCTGAGTTACAGAAGAGTTCTGGACAAGTGTGGAAGTGTGCATGGAAAAGTTTGGAAGGAATGAGAGAGTGTTTTTGATCGGTGATATGAATGGTAAAGAAGGGAACGTGAAGGTGGATGGAATAGTTGGTGAGTGAGGTGTGCCTGCTGAGATAGATGAGAATGGCAGTGCGTTAGGGGACATTTGTGCTGGGAAGGGGTTGGTGATACCCAATACCCTCACCAGGCATAAAATTATCCACAGGTATACATGGCGAGTGATGAGAAGGGTGGGTGGTGAACTGAATGAAAGGAAGGCAAGGATTGATCATGTGTGTGTGGATGAAAGGATGCGAAGATGTGTAATGGATGCAAGAGCGTATAGAGGTTGGGGGAGTGGACTTTCTGACCACTACTTGGTGGTGGCCAGAATCAAGATTCAAATAAGATGGAGAAATAGAAGAAAGAAAGGACGGGAAAAAGGAGTATTTGCAAGGAGAGTGGAAAGGTTATAAGAGGATGAGAAAAAGGGAGAATATAAGAGAGAAGTGCAGGAACGATTGGGCAAATATGAATTGAAGCAGATGAGGGACGTGGAAGGTGTGAGTAGGATATTCACAGAAGAAATATTTGCAGCATGTGATGTGCTGTGTGGGATGAAGAGAAGACGGAGGGGGGTGCAAGGAACAGTGTGATGAAATGAAGAGGCGAGACAGGCTGTGGCACAAAAGAAGAGAGCATACAATGAATGGATGAGAATTATGGGCGTGGAAGAAGTTGCGAGGCAGAAGAGAGAGGTGTATGTAGAAAGAAAGAGAGAAGTGAAAAGATTAGTAAGAGAGAGTAAGAAGAGAGTGGATGAGGAATTTGGAAGGAATTTGAGTGTAAAGTGGAGGGACTGTAGGAAATGTTCTGGAAAGAGGTGAAGAGAGTAAGATAGGGCGGAAGTGAAGTTAGCAGGGGAGTGAAAGATAAAAATGGTAGATTACTAGTGGAGAAGGGAGAAAGAGTGAGCAAATGGAGAGAACATTTTAAGAAATTGTTGAACATAGAGGATGGAAGTAATGCTAGTATAAGTGGCTGGGGAATGGCTGGGAAAAGGAGGGAGGTGAGAAGACAGGAAGAAATCAGTGGGATAGAAGGTGTGGAAGCAATGAAGGAAGTTAAATTGGGGAAAGCCTCAGGAATTGATGAAGTGTGTGGTGAAATGCTGAAGGATGGGGGAGAGACAGTGGTAGAACGGATGTGGAAGATGTGGAGATTGGCCTGGGAGGAAGATACAGTCCCGGAGGATTGGAAGTCAGGTATAATTATTCCCTTGTACAAAGGAAAACGGGAAAAAGAAGTGTGTGGTAATCATAGGGGCATTTGTCTTCTTAGTATAATAGGAAAAGTGTATGGTAGGATACTTACTGACAGAGTTAGAGAAAGGACAGAGGAATTAGCTGGAGAAGAACAGGGAGGCTTTAGGAGGGAAGAAGTTGTGTAGGTCAGATATTCATTCTTAGATCTTTAGTGGAAAAGTTTCTAGAGAAGGGAAAGAAGTTGTATGTGGCCTTCATGGATTTGGAGAAAGCATATGACAGGGTGGATAGACAAGGATTGTGGAAAGTATTAAGAATATATGGAGTAGACGGGAAGTTACTGAATGCTGTGAAGAGTATGTATGATGGTGCTAAGGCTGCAGTGCGTGTGGATAGTGAACTGAGCGAATTTTCCTCTTTGAAAGTTGGGTTGAAACAGGGATGTGTCATGTCTCCATGGTTGTTCAATCTGTACATGTATGGGGAAATAAAAGTGGTACAAGGTAGGGTAGTGGATGTTGGAATGGCCCTGGTGAGAGAGCGTAGTGTTTGGAAACTCCCAGTATTGTTGTTTACAGATGATACTGTGTTGTTGAGTGAAGACGAAGGGGAGCTGCAGGGCTTGGTGGATGAGTTTGAGAGAGTGTGTAAGAAACGGAATCTAAAGTTGAATGTAGGGAAGAGTAAAGTGATGGCCTTTGACTGGGGTGAAGTCAGTGAATGTACAACGAGGTTGGACGGTGAGGAATTGGAAAATGTGAGTACATTTAAGTACTTGGGTAGTGTGATACATAAGGATGATGGTTTGGAGGGCGAAGTGCTTGAAAGGGTACAGTAGGGAAGAAAGGTTGCTGGTTCCTTGAGGGCAGTGATAGGAAAAAGAGGAGTGAGCATGGAAGTGAAAATGTTACTACATGACAGTATTGTGATACCAACTCTAACTTATGGAAGTGAAGCTTGGACGTTGTTGGAAGGACACAAGTCATGAGTGAGAGCAATGGAAATGAGTTATTTAAGAGGAGCCTATGGAGTCACATGCAGAGACAGGCTGACAAATGAGGATATGAAGAAGCGTTGTGGTGTGGATCTGGATGTGATAGGAAGTGTTAGGAGGAATATACAGGTGGTTTGACCATGTGGAGAGGATGAAGGGTGAAAGACTGACGAAGAGAGTGTATGTGAGTGAGGTGGAGGGGGAGTGAGGGAGGGGGAGGCCGAGGATGAGATGGAGGGATGGGGTGGAGAGGTATGTGAGAGAGAGGGGTGTGAGTTGGGAGCAGTGCAGCGAAATGGTGAGGGTCAGGGCACCGTTGAGGCGATTTGTTTGTGGCCACCCCGAACGGGATTGAGGCGTCTGGCAATAGATAGGTAGACAGATATCTCTCTAAACAACATTAGGGATACAACCAAAAAGGTCGAGCTCCTTGTACCACCTGACATTCGCATATGCAGCGTGGATGGCTCAGAATTTCAGGTCAAGGGAAATGTCACTTTAGAGGTACAACTTGATAAAGCCTTCACACCTTTTGCTGCTGAATTTCACGTCACCAGTGATCTTAAATATCCAGCGGATACTCTTATTGGCTTTCCGACAATGGCTCAACAAGCAATTGTCCTATTGCCTGCTTGTAATAGCATAGACATCAATGGGTTCCCAATAGCTAGCATGGAATATCCACGTCCGATACTCTCCCAAATAAACTCAGTTATTCACTCTTACCTGACTCCACCATTATCCGAGAGTAAAGAGGTAGACACACCGCTACTTGAACAGCCAAATTCACCAACATCTAGTGCTACAGCCTCTGAGCATTCACCAGTGGATACACCCTCTGAGCATTCAGTTGTGGATCATGTCAACCCCTCTAACAGTGGCACATTTGCCGACTGAGTCACGTCCCATTTAACTACCTCACATAATGTTAATGATGTTTTACAACACACAGAGACAAGGCGTGCAGTAACAAATCAGTGCACAATTTTGTTACCGCATAAATTTACCAAAGTCTCTGTTCGTGTTGTGGGAGCGAAAGCAGGAGTGGATGTAGTATCCCTACCTGAGACGTGTTGTGTGAATGGCTTAGCTTATGAGTCGGCATTGTGTACGGTGATGGAGGATAGCTTATGCTACTTTTACTTAGTCAGCACTACAGCACTACTAATGCGTATGGGGTATATATATATATATATATATATATATATATATAGATAGATAGATAGATATAGATAGATAGATAGATAGAGATAGATATGGATATATATATATAGATAGATAGATAGATATAGATATTTATATATATAGATATATATAGATATATAGATATTTATATATATATATTTATATATATATATATATATATATATATATATATATATATATATATATATATGTACTAATACCCCGTTATATGATACCCCTAGATGCAATACCCCTACTTAGCAATGGGGGTACAAATACCACCATGTCCCGATACCTGATGGCAGAGCCCCGATTTAACGATGGGTCCTCCGATGTCGCATCCACAGTTGACAGGCCAAAATTTTCGACTGTGTTCGTTCCTGCGGCCAGCTGAGCCCATCGGCCTCCCAGAATGCACAGAAATGTTCACACAGGCCCCACAGCCATCAATCATCCCACACTCACCCATATCGTTCTTCTCACACCAGCCATCTCAGAGTGAGGATCTCACTTATGCTTGCCCACCACGCATCATGTTGCACCACCAACGTTACACAAGCTGCTGTCATAGTGGATTGTAACTGTGTTCAAGCAGTGCTGTAAGTAGGGCAGTGATATAATCGTGTGTGGAGTGCGATATTGTGTGATTCTTTGGTCTAAATACAGTGTGATAATATCTGGCAAGGGTGCTGCACATGGTTTGGCTAGTGGTGGTGCTAGTGGAAGCCCTAGTCGTTGTGGTAAGCGGCCTACTAGTGGTGGTGCTGGTGATGTTCCCGCAAACCATGTGCATAAGATTGTCACTAGAGGTGAAATTAGACATTCTTAACCGCTACAACAAGGGCAAAGGTCCATATGCTATCGCATCAGCTCTCCATCTGGCTGAGTTAACTGTCTCCATCATCAAGAAGAAGGATATCATTAAGGCTGCTGCTGGGGAGGTTGCAACCTTATGTGCCTCCTGTATCACCCGCCAGCGAGAGCCTGTGATGAAGAAGCTGGAGGGGATGCTGAGGATATTTGTGGTGGATCAGAACTTGTGCAAGGCACCCATTAGTCAGGTGATTATATACACTAGGGCTCTCTCACTATGGAATGAAATAAAGGCCAGGTGGGATGTTGATAATAGCAAGACTTTTCAGGTGGGCCATGGGTAGTTTGACCGCTTCAAGAGGCAAGCTAACCTCCACCACGTGAAGATGTATGGAGAGCCGGAGAATGCAGATATGGTGGCGGCAGCAGCGTTTCCTGACGAACTCAAATGCATCATTGTGGAGGGTGGCTACAGTGTGAAGCAGGTCTTGAATTTTGATGAGACTGGGCTCTTTTGGAAGAGAATGTCCTCCAAGACATATCTTGTAACGGAGGAAAAGTCTACACCATCTACACCAAAATTCTAGCCCTCAAAGTACCGACTGACACTCTTGCTGGGGGATAATGCAGAGGGTAACCTCAAGTTGAAGCTGCTCTTTGTCTACCACTCTGAGAAACCCAGGGCTCTGATGCGGTATGTTAAAGAAAACCTTGGGGTTATCTGGAAGTCAAACAAGAAGGCCTGGCTGACTTCCGATATCTGTTCATCATATTTCCACTCGTACGTATCTCATTAGCTGGAGAGGTATGCCTCGTGGGAGAATTTGGTGAACAGACTTTTCGTGGTGGTAGACAACATGCCTAGCCACCCTCCCGTGATGAAGAGATGGGCCAGCAATATAGAGGTGGTGTTCCTGCTCCGCAACACCAAGTCCTTGTTGCAGCCGATGGACCAAGGGGTGATCACTGCCTTTAAAGCTTACCACCTCCGCTGCACTGTGCGGCAGTTGGTGAGGGCCTGTGACGGTGATGAAAGGACAACAGTGCAGCACTTTTGGAAGGGCTACAACATACTCCACTCCCTACAGAATATCACTGCAGCATGGAGTGAGGTTAGCCAGGCCACCATGAATGGTGTGTGGTGGAAGCTGTGACCATAGTGCGTCCACTCCTTCACTGGCTTCCCTGAGGGCACGCAAGCACTGCCTGTGCAGTGTGTGTGGCAGGACAGTGGAATTGTAGCACAAGGTGGGCTCCGGGGAGGTCAACAAAGATGATGTGCAGGAGGTTCTCGAGAGTCACAGGGAGGAGCTCTTAAATATGGAGATCCAGTGGGCACACCAGGAGGCAGAGGAGGAGGAGGTCGTCCCTGAAGTGCGAGCTCTGAATATAAAAATCCTGAAGGAGATGATAATGAAGCTGGACGAAATGACTGAGCTCATGCGCACACGCAACCCCTTCCCAGGACGAAGCAGAGATGCAGCAAATCGGCTCAAGGAGGGGATGAAAGTGTATAAACCGATGCTCAAGAGGAAGAAGAGGGCGGCCAGGCAGACTACAAATTCAGCCATCTTCAAGCAGGCCTCCACCATGCCAGCGAACTAGAGAGGATCTACCCAACTCTCGATGAGCAGAGCATCTCCCCACCCTTCAACCAGCAGAGCATCTCCCCAACCTTCAACCAGCAGAGAAACACCAAGGGACACCCCCCGCCAAGAACATGCTCAGGCCATAATGCTGGATCTAACCTCCAGCCGATCCCCATCTCCTGTGTCACCTGTGTCTCCATTAAGGCACTCTGCCACTCCATCGCTGCCTTCCTCGACTTGGCCTCCATCTCCCACACCACCTCAGCCACTGTCTCTGTCTCCCTCACCACAACGTAAGCCACCGCAACTGATTCTATTGCTACCTCGTCATTCATTGCAGCAGTCTCCCTCGCCACCTCTCTGGTCATCACAGCTGTCTCCCTCACCACCTCCTCTGTCATCACATTGGACTCCATCACTATCCCATCACACCTCATTGCCAATGCCTGAGCCATCACATCACACCCTATTGCCACTGCCTGAGCCATCACATCATACCCCATTGCCACCGCCTGCTTTATCACATCACACTCGATCACCACCCCCAGGACAAGTGCATCAGTCTCCCGCTACGACCACCCCCAACTCACTGGGCTTCCCTTCCCCCCTTCTGACCCTTCCCTGGAGATGGGGTTTGAGGGCTTTGAGGAGGAGGATTGAATGTTAAAGAGCACAACATGTCCCCTAGCCTCGAGGGGGGATAGCAAGGATGATGACCAGGACAGGACATTGACTTACAAGAAGTAAATGGAGAGGTGTTTGGTATTTTCTAATCTAATCCTTATGATCTTCAGGCTTTATTTGTTGGTTTTAGTGAGTTATTTACAAGTGTTAGGATTAAGTTTGTGTCCTTGACAGCTGTTAGGCCATTTAAACAGCCTTTAAACCTGTTTTGGGGCTCAACTTGGTCGGTTTTGGACTTGGTTTGGGGAGAAACCCAAGGATGGTGAACGGTCCACATTGATTTACATTTCAAATGTACCCCAGTATACGATACTCCGCCTAACGATGGGGTTTTACATAACCAATTACATCATTAAACCAGGGTCAAAGGTTTTTCGTCTCATTAACTTTCCTCCTCTTACTGACTCCCTTCAACCTCTGTCTCTTCTCCACACTGTTGCATCTTTGTCTCTTTTCTATTGTTACTTCAATGGTCACTGCTCCTCTGAACTGTCTGCATGCATTCCTCCACCTCCACGATGGGCGCATAGCACCTGTCTAGCAGCAAACTCTCATCCCTTTTCTGTCCAACTCTCTAATGCAAGAGTTAATGGTTACTCCCAGTCCTTCATTTATGCAACAGGTCAGCTCTGGAATTGTCTCCTTCTGTATTTCCTGCTTCCTATGATCTCCAGTCTTTCAAACACAGTGCATCCAAGCATCTCAAAATGATTGAATCTTGATTTTGGCTCTCTCTTGTCTTTTGTTTTTCTCTTAGAAGGAACAATAATAGTGGGCTCACGGCCTTTGGTTCCTTCTCCCTCGCATATATATACAGTAATCACTCTAATATCCGAACGCCCAATATCCGAACATCCCCACTATAATCATCCTGGGATTCAATATTCCCAAAATGGGCCAAAAACCACAAAAAATTCGAAAAAAAATCTGACTTTTTTCCCACCCATAATTTGAAATTGCCGCCTGGCGCCAAACAGCTGTTACACCATGGTCTCTTCACCCCTTCCTTCCTCCCCCCTCCCCCGTCCTCTGTCAGGGTTACAATTTGGTATTTTTCATTACCAAGTGTGGGCCAATTTGGTAATAAAAAATTCGTTTAGTAATGAATCAGAATAATGCATTACCAAATGGATTTTTCACATGTATGAGGATACACAGGATGGAGATGGTGAATTGTTTGCTCTCTCTGATTAATCTGCTCCCTTACATAAGGTGAAAATAATCAACATGGTGTTAATTATAAGGAGAGTGATTACATGTATTTCCACTTGTATATATAATTAGTGAAGAATAAATCCTAGCTTTACGAATTTGGTAATGAAAAGTTAAATTTGGTAATGAAAGTTGAGGAGATTGGTAATGTGGCCGCTGTGATCTGGCAACTGTTACCCCGCCATCATCAACAGTCACAGTCTAACTCCGATCGAGAGCAGATGCTCATAGCAGTGCAAGCCACAGGTGCTTGTTTTTTGTGAATAAAGTGAATAAACTGCAATACCTCACCACTAGAACACACAGGAATTTAGGTATTATTTTACAAGTGCACAGGGATTTGGAATCTCAATTTTACTCTTATAGATATCAAAATCTCACCATTGCGAACATTTTGAACCCTAGAAACAACTTCCGCAAATGAATATTAACGCGAAATAAGATTTTTGAACATTTTCCTAAAAATTAACTCTCTACATAGTCTGGCGATACGTGAGACCCATTGCGGCGCGTGCCTAATGCATTGTGGTCTTGTCTCGCGTGTGTCTACTGTCACGTCACGGTTCACGTGACTTATGGGTGGGGCTAAAGCATGTGTCTACTGTTACGTCACGTGCTATCTGCTCATGCATGAAGTTCAAACTGATACAACCGGCACGCAAATTTGAATTTCAGATACGTTAGGGTCCCGCAGGATTTGAAAGTCAGTTTGTCTCCAGCCACAACCTGTGAAGCCTGCAAAATTACTGTAAGTACTTCAGGAGCTGTAAACTGGTGAGTAAAGGCATTATTCCGTATTTACACCCGGTTAGGTTAGATTAGATGAGATTTGGTTAATGTCAGGGGGGTCTGGGGGGCGAAGCCCCCCAGTTAGAAAGCACTGCCATGGCTGGGAGGTCTGGGGGGCGAAGCCTCCCAGTTAGCAAACACGGACTCCCTAAGAAGCTTAAAATTTCATTTTTCCGAAAGATTTTAAGTGTTTTCGGTTTGAATTTGATAACAGTTTCAGTCAGAAATCACTCGTTTCTGCGTGTTTTCCCCATCCAAAACCCCGCTTTCCCACAGGTTCCCCATTGTTCTTGGCACAGAAAAATATAATTTTATGTTTTAGCTTAGTTTAGCTTAGGAGATAATGGTTTGCTGGTGACAGCAGGCAGGCAATTGTTGGAGCGACCCGGTTGGGAGTAGGCCAGACGGCCTGGCGCGCAGCGGCCTGGCTGGTGACACCAATGTACTTCTGATGGTTTTTGATGTGCTGTGAATTATTCTGACCTTCATTTCTATCGCAGATCAATATATTATGTGATTTCCCCCACCCAAAAACCCCGGGTTCGCCCATCTCCCCCTTTCTTGTGGGAGGAAGGGGGAGTGGGGGATATCTTGAAATTTACTGATTTGCGGCAGAAATGAAGGTCAGATTCGTTCAAAACACATCAAAAATTATCAGAAATACCTTGGTTTCACCAAAAAAGACGTCCCTGTGCACTTGTAAAAAATTACCGGAATTTACAGTGTTCTGCAGTGTTAAGAAATTAGAATTTAGAGTGCAGAGGATTACTGTAACTGTGGACTACAAACTGGCGGTTCAAACCAGTCCATGAGACAGGGACTTGTAAGTACTGAGAATGTTAAATATAGTATAAACTCACCTCTAAAACCTCATTTTATGGTTCTTTTGCATTTATTTCAGTCCTTTATGTCCCTTATTGGTGTCATTTGGGTCTTAAATAGGTGCAATGCATGTCCAGAGGGAGTTATATATGTGTTTCTCTGAGTTAGGGTCCATAAGTACAAGTCCATAAGCTGGGGCCCAATATCCGGGCAGGATCACTATCAGGATCTGCCTATGGCTCTATTATGTCGGATATTGGAGGGATTACTTATAAGTATATATATATATATATATATATGCCTATTGCCAGATGCCTCAATCCTATTTCGGGTGGCCACAAACAAATCGCCTCCAAGTCGCCCTCTCCCCCGCCATTTCACTGCCCTGCTCCCAAATCACACCCCCCTCTCTCATATACCTCTCCACCCCATCCCTCCATCTCATCCTCGGCCTCCCCCTCCCTCTTCCCCCCTCTAACTCACTCACATACACTCTCTTCGTCAGTCTTTCACCCTCCATCGTCTCCACATGGCCAAATCACCTCAGTGTGTTCCTCATAACGCTTCCTATCACATCCACATCAACACCACAACGCTCCTTTATATCCTCATTCATCAGCCTGTCTCTCCATGTGACTCCACAGGCTCCTCTTAAATAACTCATTTTCACTGCTCTCACTCTTGACTTGTGTCCTTCCAATAATGTCCAAGCTTTACTTCTGTACGTTAGAGTTGGTATCACAATACTGTCATGTAATAACTTTTTCACTTCCAAGCTCACTTCCCTGTTTCTTATCACTGCTTTCAAAGAACCAGCAATCTTTCTTCCCTGCTGTACCCTTTCAAGCACTTCACCCTCCAAATCTCCATCCTTACTCATCACACTACCCAAGTACTTAAACGTACTCATATTTTCCAATTCTTCACCATCCAACCTCGCTGGACATTCACTGACTTCACCTCTCTCAAAGACCTTCACTTTACTCTTCCCTACATTCAACTTTAGATTCCGTTTCTTACACACTCTCCCAAACTCATCCACCAAGCCTTGCAGCTCCCCTTCGTCTTCACTCAAAAACACAGTATCATCTGCAAACAACAGTACAGGGAGTTTCCAAACACTATCCTCTCTCACCAGGACCACTCCAACATCCACTACCCTACCTTGTACCTATTTTATTACCCCATCCATTTATAGATTGAACAACCATGAAGACATGACATATCCCTGTTTCAACCCAACTTTCAAAGAGAAAAATTCACTTAGTTCACCATCCACACGCACTGCAGCCTTCGCACCATCGTACATACTCTTCACAGCATTCAACAACTTCCCATCTACTCCATATATTCTTAACACTTTCCACAATCCTTGTCTATCCACCCTGTCATATGCTTTCTCCAAATCCATGAAAGCCTCATACAACTTCTTTCCCTTCTCTAGAAACTTTTCCACTAAATATCTAAGAATGAATATCTGATCTACACAACCTCTTCCCTTCCCAAAGCCTCCCTGTTCTTCTCCAACTAATTTCTCTGTTCTTTCTCTAACTCTGTTAATAAGTATCCTACTATACACTTTTCCTATTATACTAAGAAGACAGATGCCCCTATGATTACCACACACTTCTTTTTCCCCTTTTCCTTTGTACAAGGGAATAATTATACCTGACTTCCAATCCTCCAGGACTCTACCTTCCTCCCAGGCCAATCTGCACATCTTCCACATCCATTCTACTACTATCTCTCCCCCATGCTTCAGCATTTCACCACACACTCCATCAATTCCTGGGGCTTTCCCCAATTTAACTTTCTTCATTGCTTCCACAACTTCTATCCTACTGATTTCTTCCTGTCTTCGCATCTCCCTCCTTCTCCCAGCCATTCCCCAGCCACTTATACTCGCATTACTTCCATCCTTTACGTTCAACAATTCCTTAAAGTGTTCTCTCCATCTGCTCACTTTTTCTCCCTTCTCCACTAGTAATCTACCATTTTTATCTTTCACTCCCCTGCTAACTTCACTTCCACCCTGTCTTACTCTTTTCACCTCTTTCCAGAACATTTTCTTACAGTCCCTCCACTTTACACTCAAATTCCTTCCAAATTCCTCATCCACTCTCTTCTTACTCTCTCTTACTAATCTTTTCACCTTTCTCTTTCTTTCTACATATAACTCTCACTTCCGCCTCTCAACTTCTTCCACGCCCCTATTTCTCATCCATTCATTGTATGCTTTCTTCTTTTGTGCCACAGCCTGTCTCACCTCTTCAGTCCACCACGCTGTTCCTTGCACCTCCCTCCGTCTTCTCTTCCTTCCACACACCACATCACATGCTGTACATATTTCTTCTGTAAATATCCTACACACACCTTTCACGTCTCCCATCTGCTCCAATTCATATTTGCCCAATCGTTCCTGCACTTCTCTCTTATACTCTGCCTTTTTCTCATCATCTTGTAACCTTTCCACTCTCCTTGCAACTACTCCTTCCTCTCGTCTTTCCCTTCTTCTATTCCTCCATCTTACTTGAATTCTAATTCTGGCCACCACCGAGTAGTGATCAGAAAGTCCACTCCCCCAACCTCTATAAACTCTTGCATCCATTACACATCTTCGCATCCCTTCATCCACACACACATAATCAATCATTGCCTTCCTTTCATTCAGTTCACCACCCACCCTTCTCATCACTCGCCATGTATACCTGTGGATCATTTTGTGCCTGAAGAGGATATTGGCTATCACCAACCCCCTCCCAGTACACATGTCCACTAACGCACTCCCATTCTCATCTATCTCAGCAGGCACACCCCACTCACCAACTATTCTATCCATCTTCACATTCCCAACTTTACCATTCATATCATCAATCAAAAACACTCTCTCATTCCTTCCAAACTTTTCCATGCACACTTCTACATTTGTCCAGAACTCTTCTCTCACTCTTCGAGCACGATCTTGCGTTGGCACATACATACACACAATCGCCCACATTTGTATTCCAACTTTCAACTTTACCCATACAATCCTTGACCCAACTGATCCATACTGTCTTATGCTCCTCTTCCATCTTTTACTCACAACTATAGATACTCCTTCCTTTGCACTCTCATTCTCACCTACTCCTGCACATATACCCCATCCTAACTCCCATTCTCTCACACTTTCTCCTCTCCATTTTGTTTCAGTTACTCCACATACATCCACTTTCACACCCTCAAGCACCTGAGCAATCTCTCTCTCTTTCACCTCATCATTCCCTCCCCTTACATTCCACGTTCCGATAACCATGTCCTTTGTCCGGTCCTTGGTCATCATCGTTTGGTCAGTCCTTGTCCGAGGCTTATTGTTTGTTTTTTTAGTTAGTTGTTGTCCGGGGAGGGGCACTAACCCTCCGCCAACCCTTTTAGTCACCTTTTACGACAAGCAGGGATACTGGGGGAGTATTCTTGAAAAAAAAAAACTACCCCCAGGGGGGCTATATATATATATATATATATATATATATATATATATATATATATATATATATATATATATATTTGTGATCAGTGGGTACAAAAAGTTTAAAAAGAAATAATTTTTTTCCCATTTACTAATGTTGAACTTCGCCATATAAAATGACTTTGGCTTTAACCCCTTAACCGCGGGGCGTCACTTTCATGATGCTCGGGTGCAATGGATCATACCGCTGGGTGTCACTTTTGCGATTCTGTGTTATTTTGAATTCTCCCGGGCTTTGAAGTCATGGCTTGTATCATCTATCAGTACTGCCAGTGTCCAACAATAGTCAGCACTGCTAATGTCATCTGTACTCCCATCCATTGTTGACAATTTAGCTATTTTTCCCCATTCTTGACTCCCCTCCATACCTCCCCTCCATTACCCTCTCGTCTCGCCTGCCCAGCTGCACTGTGCTAAGCAAATCTTCCCCAGAATTTTCCACTGATTTCATCCATTGAAATAAGCCCTATGCCCTATTTTTATACAAAATAATATATACCAAAAAACAAAATAAGGTAACTGATAGTGCCATTCACCTGGAGTTGGCTAATTATCACCTGGCAACACACCACGTGCACTTGTTCGCTAATTTTGCCTGGTAATTTTCCCTTGAAATATGCTGTATAATCTGTTCTCGTAATAAAATTATATATAAGAAAGGAAGGGAGAAGCCAAAATGATATTTACATTTACCTGGAACTACCTAATTTCCTGCCAATCATTTCACAGCATATAAATTAGCAGCTGTCACCTCGCTGAAGTTGTCAGCCATTGGCGGCCCCATATCCGCCTCATCATTTAGTTCAGTGTTGTTTCATGAGATGAAAGCACGTAGCACTCGCGCCCCTCCATTTCCGTCGCTTCTAGAGGGCCCTGAGACCTCTACCCCAACTAAACCTCATGTGGGAAGGGGTACAGGACTAAATGACTGCTTTGGAGCGTGAACTGGCTAATTTATCCATGATAATGATGGACAGTGACTACAATCTTTCTGGTGAATTGTGTGATAAGCCAGTGGAGGAAATGGTGATAAACTACGAGTGCTTCAGTGTCCCATGTTCATCCTGTCTCCAAGGGAAAGGAGCCCTTATTTACTGGACGTGACAGTGTATAACATAGTGTAAATAAAATAGAAATGTAAATAATTACTAATATAAGAATATGAGAACAAATACTTGGAGTAATGACAGTCAGAGCTTTGCTCTCTACGCTAGTTTACTGAACGAGAAAGTTAATGCCTGAAGTGAAAATAAACTACTATTACTGAAGGAAACTTATGGATAAATACTGTACATATATATATATATATATATATATATATATATATATATATATATATATATATATATATATATATATATATATATATATATATATATATATATATATATATATATATATATATATATATATATATATAAGTGTAATAAAGTAATAGGAATATAAAGTGTGAGTGTGTTTATGAATAATAAATGACAGAATATCTGCGGGGAATGAGCGCAAGTGGAAAGCTTGTACGCGTTCGTAATTTTCATTGATTTTACAGTGTTTTTTTTTTTTTTTTGGTGTATGGATTCCAAACTACTTGAAAATCACAGAATAGTGTTTCTAGTGATAATATCAGGCTGTGGTAATCATATTCCGGGGTGTCAGGAAGTGTAAAGTGGAGAATTCGTTACCCAACTTCAGAAGTCTCCACAAGTCCAACGGTACTCGACGAAGGCTCAACAAACATCCCAGGAGAAAGCTGAAAGTATGTGCCATAAGCACATCTAATTATAATATTCTAGGACTAATAACTGATTTTTAGTAAATATTTTTAAAAAGTCAGTCGGAGCGTGAATATCCTCGCAGGACGCACAAGGAGCAGAAAAACATGCCCGCGCTTAAGAGGTTAAAGGTGTTAAGTACTGAAAGATATTGTCGTTTGTGTAATAATTGGCTTGTTAGCACCACCCAGGATGCAATGCCTCCAATAGTTGATTCCCTGCTTTACTCTTCAACATCAGTCGCTTCCCTGAGAGGGATCTCTCCCAAGATAATCATCTGTTTGTAGCAATAATGAAAAAAAAAAAAAACATAAAAGTATAACTGAAGACTGTTTGACACCTGTTCAGTACAAAACGATAACAATTAGTCACTTAGTACCCATTCTGTGGGCTGCTGGATGACCGAAACCATATTAGGCCTCGTAGTCTGGATCAGTTAAGCCATAGAACTCTACTTGACCATTTGAGCATCTATGCAGCATTCCACAGATGAAAAAACCTCCAGCCATCTCTTAGAATCAAACTATGTCATTAGCAAGAGGGTTCTTTAACAAATACGGAAACAGCGTAGAAAAGCTTGATGTTTGTGTACAGTAAGGAGTATTCTGGAAAATAGTTGCTTGTCATGCAGCTGTCCATAGTTTTCGTATTTTGATTTAGGCCACTTTCAAAACTTCTTGCCATCAGGTACGGCGACAACGTAGAGGAGTTGGACGAGGGTGTGGGTGCCATTATGGAAACCCTAAGTGACCTGGGCCTGGATAACAACACCATTGTTTACTTTGCCTCTGACCATGGGGCACATCTGGAGGCGGTGGAGCCAGGCACCATGGAGAGGATAGGAGGACACAATGGACGCTTTAAAGGTGAGTGGTGAAGCAAAGAGAGAGGGGCAGGCGTTAGAAAGAGGTTAGAGTAGAGGAAGTTAAAGGAAGACAGAATGCAATACAACAGCGAGCAGATTAAACAAAAATGATAATGCCATGGCAAAATAAACGCTGCGAGAAGCTGTGGATGTCAGTGATATTCGAGAAACAAAGCAAAATGAATAGAATTAAATAAGGAGGGTAGAAGGGAGATAACAGAACACAATGAATCCCAGAAAGGTAGGCTGACAGATTTTACTTCGGGGTGTGGATTTCCTACTGCATATCAAGAAAGAATTATTCAGTGCGTGGTGTAAGTCTTATTCTCAGTCTGCCTAAACTGGATAAGTCGCTGTACAGGTGCAATGGACAAAGATACATAGTTAATTATGAATAAAGCCGCTTTTTCAGTTACCATAGAAACAGGCAACATTTTTAAAAATCCAAATAGCCACTTGTGCCCAGTAGAGTGAAGCGTAAAAGATGATTTTTTTTTTTTTTCATAGATCGTACCTTTTAAAAATGTTCCACTTCAGCTAAAAACATTTGCAAAATAATTTGAACCTTCTAGTTTGATATTTGCAAGTAGCTCAGTTATCTCAAAGAATATAAAAATAAACTTGTTAACAAAACAAATTTTGTACATCTTGCTTATCACTATGTAACATGCCTAATGGCTAATGTTGATATATTCATCAACAATTTGTCACATACATGTCTTAATGGCGGTAGAAATGCAATATATATATATATATATATATATATATATATATATATATATATATATATATATATATATATATATATATATATAGCCAGACGCCTCACGCGCGTTTGGGGTGGCCCCAAACAAATCGCCTCCACTTCGCCCTGTCACCCCGCCATGTCACCGCCTTGCTCCCAACTCACACCCCCTCTCTCATATATATATATATATATATATATATATATATATATATATATATATATATATTAATCAGTGTAATCCACAGGGTCCAATCAATGTCTGTCTCTTGCTGTCTGGATAAAGCTGCCGGTGCTTCTCAATGATTTTCAATAAGAACTAAAATTGTGACTCGCCTTTTGTCAAAAGGCCACTGTATTCTTGAATCAGAGCAGCGCCATGTACAGCATGATCATTTACCACTTTGATGGCTCCGACACTCTCTGCAGCTTCCTGGAAGTCTTACCGTGTCTCCCACATGTCTGGATCAACGTCGAGAAATGTCTGGAAGCTCCTTTATTTCAAACAAAGTCATCCTCTTGACTGAGACAAAACTTTTAAGGGTCTGGTCCATGAATGAATTTAAACTGACACTTATTCGTTTTGTATGACCATGGTCAACTTAATGACCCATTTTCATAGTGCTCACCATCAGCTTCATTGTTGGAGCACTTACTTGGCTGTCAAAAAGGGTCAGTCCAGCTAGTTTAGGTGACTAGTACTACAAGTAGAAAACTTCTATGCCTTGGCCTATGATATGCAGGGTTGATTGTGGTGTACTGCAGATGCGATGTCAACAGCAGGAAGTTGCAGTATAGAGCATTGGCTGCTAGGGAAGCCCTTATCCAAACCTTCAGATAAACACATACAACAAAAACACAGACGTCTTGAATTCTCTTTTCCTCTTTCCTTGTCCGGGTAAATTGGCCACGAAGTATTCAGAGCTTCTAGAAATGAATAACTTTGGACATCCAACAAGCATGGTGTATGACCCCAGGTGCCATGAATTAGACTCGTCTTGCAAAATCTTCAAGAAAGAGGAAAACGGAATCTTGAAGATAACTAGCCAAAGATGACTATAGGAATTTTAAGAACTGGTCATTGTCTTTCTTGGAGCTGTTCCAGCACGAAGAATCCGCTTCATGGCACCTGGCGACATGCACCTTGCTTGATGGATGTCTAAAGTTATTTATTCCTTGAAGATCTGGATGTTTCGTGGAGAATTCACCTTGACAAAGAAAGAGGAAAAGGGAGTTTAAGAAGTGTGTGTTTTTGCAGTACGGGATTATTTGAAGGCTTGGATAATGAGTCTCTTAGTAGCCAGTGCTCCATACAACATCCTGCTGTTGAAATAACTTCTGAATTGCACCACATTCAACCCTGAATTAACAAAGGCGACAGAACAGGCGTTTTCTAATCGCTTGTGATACCTTACACTGGAATGAGTTGAATTGGCCTTTTTTGGCAGCCAAATAAGTGCTCTAACAAAGAAGCTGATGGTGAGCTCCATGAAAAAATGATGAAGCTGACCAGGGGCATACAAAACGAATCAGTGTAAATGTATATACATTCACGGACCAGAAACTTAAGAAGGTTTTGTCTCAGTCAAGAGGATCACGCTCTTTCAAATAATGGAGATTCCAGATATATTTCTCGAAGTGGATCCAACACGTGTTCCCTACGTCACAGCAAGTGGGTTGGCGGAGGGTTAGTGCCCCTTCCCGGAAAACAACTAACTAAAAATACGAACAAGAAGCCTCGGACCATGGCTAACCAAAAGATGACGACTAAGGACCGTACAAAGGACATGATACGGATGACAACCTGGAATGTAAAGGATGCAAATGATGAGGTGAAAGAGAGAGAGATTGTTCAGGTGCTTGAGGGTGCGAAAGTGGATGTATGTGGATTAAATGAAACAAAATGAGGAGGTGAGAGTGTGAGAGAATGGGAGTATGGATGGGGGTTATGTGCAGGAGTAGGCGAGAATGAGAGGGCAAAACAAGGAGTATGTATTGTTGTGTGTAACAGATGGAAAGAGAATATAAGAGAGTATGGATCAGCTGGGTCAAGGATTTTGTGGGTGAGACTGAAAGTTGAACTACAAATGTGGGCGATTGTGTGCGTGAATGCTCCAGTGCAAGGTCGTGCAAGCAGAGTGAGAGAAGAGTTCTGGACAAATGTGGAAGTGTGCATGGAAAAGTCTGAAAGGAATGAGAGAGTGTTTTTGATTGGTGATATGAATGGTAAAGTAAGGAATGTGAAGGTGGATGGAGTAGTTGGTGAGTGGGGTGTGACTGCGAGACAGATGAGAAAAGAAGTGCTTTAGTGGACATTTGTGCCGGGAGGGGGTTGGTGATAGCCAATACTCTCTCCAGGCACAAAATAATCCACAGGTATACATGGTGAATGATAAGAAGGGTGGGTGGTGAACTGAATGAAAGGAAGGCAATGATTGATTATGTGTGTGTGGATGAAGGGATGCGAAGATGTGTAATGGATGCAAGAGCATACAGATGTTGGGGAAGTGGACTTTCTGACCACAACTTGGTGGTGGTCGGAATCAAGGTCCAAGTATTATGGAGAAATAAAAGAAAGGAAGGACGGGAGAAAGAGTAATCGCAAGGAGAGTGGAAAGGTTACAAGAGGATGAGAAATAGGCAGAAAATAAGAGAGAAGTGCAGGAACAATTGGGTATGAGACAGCTCTAATATGTATTCAGTATGTGTGGTGGGCGTTAGTGCCAAAGTGGTGACTTGTAGAGGTGTATGGCATGTAGGAGGACTGCTGGGCCTTGGGAGCAGGCTGTGAAGCCTATGCCCAGAGTCAGAGACATAAAAAAAAAAATATGAACTGGAGCAGATGGGGGACGTGGAAGGTGTGTGAAATACATTCACAGAGGAAATATGTGCAGCATGTGAGGTGGTGTGTGGGGTGAAGAGAAGACGAAAGGGGGTGCAAGGAACAGCATGATGGAATGAAGAGGTGAGACTGGCTGTGGCACAAAAGAAGAATACATATAATGAATGGATGAGAAATAGGGGCGTGCAATAAGTTGAAAGACGGAAGGGAGAGTTATATGTTGAATGGAAGAGAGAGGTGAAAAGATTAGTAAGAGAGAGTAAGAAGAGAGTGGATGAGGAATTTGGAAGGAGTTTGAGTGTAAAGTGGAGGGAATGTAAGAAAATGTTCTGGAAAGAGGTAAAGAGAGCCAAACCGGTTGGCAATGATGTTAGTAGGGGAATGAAAGATGAAAATGGTAGATTACTATTTGAGAAGGGGGAAAAGGTGAGCAGATGGAGAGAACACTTTAATGAATTGTTGAACATAGAGGATGAAAGTAATGCGAGTGTAAGTGGCTGGGGAATGGCTGAGAGAAAGAGGGAGGTGAGAAAATAGGAAGGAATCAATAGGATGGAAGTTGTGGAAGCACCGAAGAAAGTCAAAACGGGGAAAGCCCCAGGAATTGATGGAATGTGTGGTGAAATGCTGAAGGATGGGAGAGAGATAGTAGTAGAATGGATGTGGAAGATGTGCAGATTGGTCTGGGAGGAAAGAAAAGTCCCGGATGATTGGAAGTCAGTTATAATTATTCCCTTGTGTACAAAGGGAAAGAGGAAAAAGAAGTGTGTGGTAATCATAGGGGCATTTGCCTTCTTAGTAAAAAAAAATGGGAGAAATGGAGTTCCCCCGAGTTAAGCCCTGTATTGTACTATATAGCCCCGCTAGGGTTACAGGAGCGAGCTACCACTCCCAGCACGGCAGCCCGGGATTTGCCTTCTTAGTGTAATAGGAAAAGTATATGGTAAGATACTTATTGAAAGAGTTTGGGAAATAACAGGAATTAGTTGGAGAAGAACAGAGAGGCTTTAGGAAGGGAAGAGGTTGGATACATCAGATATTCATTCTTAGATCTTTAGTGGAAAAGTGTCTAGAGGAGGGAAAGAAGTTGTATGCAGCCTTTATGGATTTGGAGAAAGCATATAACAGGGTGGATAGACAAGGATTGTGGAAAGTATTAAGAATATATGGAGTAGATGGGAAGTTGTTGAATGCTGTGAAGAGTATGTATGAGGGTGCTAAGGCTCAGTGCGTGTGGATAGTGAACTGAATTTTTCTATTTGAAGGTTGGGTTGAAACAGGGATGTGTCATGTCTCCATAGTTGTTCAGTCTGTATATGGGTAGGGTTATATAAGAGATACAAGGTTGGGTAGTGGACGTTGTAGTGGCCCTAATGAGCTAGAACAGTGTTTGGAAACTCCCTGTATTGTTGTTTGCAGATGATACTGTGTTGTCTAGTGAAGACGAAGGGGAGCTGCAAGGCTTGGTGGATGAGTTTGGGAGAGTGTGTAAGAAACAGAATTTAAAGGCGAATACAGGGAAGAGTAAAGTGATGGTCCTCGAGAGAGGTGAAGTCTGTGAATGTACAGTGAGGTTGGATGATGAGGAAATGGAAAATATGAGTACGTTTAAGTACTTGGGTAGCTTGATGAGTAAGGATGGAAGTTTGGAGGTTGAAGTGCTTGAAAGGTTACAACAAGGAAGAAAGGTTGTTGGTTCCTTGAAGGCAGTGATAAGAAACATGGAAGTGAACATGGAAGTGAAAAAGTTATTACATGACAGTATTGTATACCAAGTCTGACGTATGAAAGTGAAGCTTGGACGATGTTAGAGGGACACAAGTCAAAAGTGAGAGCAGTGGAAATGAGTTATTTAAGAGAAGCCTGTGGAGTCATATGGAGAGACAGACTGAGAAATGAGATTGTGAAGGAGCGTTGTGGTGTGGATGTGGATGTGATAGGAAGCATTAAGAGAAACACACTAAGGTGGTTTGACCATGTGGAGAGGATGGTGAATGAGAGATTGATGAGGAGAGTGTATGTGAATAAGGAGGAGGGGGAGAGAGGGAGGGGAAGGCCAAGGATGAGATGGAGGGATGGAGTGGAGAGGTATATGAGAGAGGGGTGTTTGAATTGGGAGCAAGGCAGTGAAATGGCTGGGGACAGGATGACGTGGAGACGATTTGTTTTTGGCCACCCTGCATAAGAGATTAAGGGGTCTGGCAATAGATAGATAGATCCAGACATGTGGGAGACGCGGGAAGACTTTCAGGAAGCAGCAAAGACTGACCGGGTCATCAAAGTGGTAAATGACCATGCTGTACGTGGCGTTGCCCTGATTCAAGATTACAGTGGCCTTTTGATAAAAGACGAGTCACAGCTTCAGTTCTTATAAAAAAATCATTGAGAATCACAGGCAAGTTCATCCTGGCAGAAAGAGACAGACATTGATTGGACCCCGTGGATTACACTGATTTCTTTGTATTTCTACTGCCATTAAGACAAGTATGTGACAAATTCTTGATGAACATAAATATCAACATAAGCCATTAACCATGGTACATAACGATAAGAAAAATTTACAGAGTTTTTTTCTGCGTTTTTTGTTAAGAAATTTATGTATGGCCTTTTTTTAAATATTAAACTATATACTTTTGTATTAAACTATTTATTTTTGCCTTTTTTGTAAATATTAAACTAGAAGGTTCAAACATTTTTGCAAATGTTTTCAGCTGAAGTGGAACATTTTTAAGGAGTAAGAACTATGAAAAATAATTAATCTTTTAAGCTCCACCCTAGTGTCCGTATACGTCTTTATGTCTTCTTGCCATCTGACGATTTTCATTAGGTTTAGGATTTTTTTTTTCCAATCTGTAGGGATTACTTGATATCTTTAATAAACTCCTTCAGTACGAGACGGTATTACTATTTTCAGAGGAATTGACTGGTAGGATCGTAGCAGCAGGAATGTAAAAAATATGTCTCCCGTATTCCAAGGGGTTATTTTCTTATCCCTTATGTGGCAGGAGGGAAACGTCAGGGTGGGAGTGAAGGCGGTGTGAGAGTGGGTGGGATCTACCGGTGGGCGGGAAGACTGCCTGCTGGGGTGACCGTGGACGCGCCCACCTCAGTCATGGATCTCATGCCCACCGTCCTATCCCTTGCTGGCCTCCCTCCCCTCCCACAACTCCTGCCTCACGCCGCCCACAAGGTTAGTTACGTTCACATCACGCACAACATCACACCACAGCACTAAAACACACACATTCCCACAGCTTTAACGTCCTTTCCGCCTGTTTATATAAACAACCCATCATCTACATTATCTGTCACGACAAAACACAACACTGAAAAGGCACACCACCACACCTTCTGAGTCGAATTTGTCAGCTTACTATGTATAAACTACTCACGCTGAAGCACCACACCTCTGAAACAGACACACTAGAACACCATTCAAGTCTTTGTGAGACGAGTGTAATTGCCTTTAGGTAGCAAATACAGTGGCCCTGGTGACAAAGGATAGTGTTTGGAAACTCCCTGTACTGTTGTTTGCAGATGATACTGTGTTGTTGAGTGAAGACGAAGGGGAGCTGCAAGGCTTGGTGGATGAGTTTGGGAGAGTGTGTAAGAAACGGAATCTAAAGGTGAATGTAGGGATGAGTAAAGTGATGGTCTTTGAGAGAGGTGAAGTCAGTGAATGTACAGCGAGGTTGGATGGTGAGGAATTGGAAAATGTGAGTACGTTTAAGTACTTGGGTAGTGTGATGAGTAAGGATGGAGGTTTGGAAGGTGAAGTGCTTGAAAGGGTACAGCAGGAAAGAAAGGTTGCTGGTTCTTTGAAAGCAGTGATAAGAAACAGGGAAGTGAACATGGAAGTGAAAAAGTTACATGACAGTATTGTGATACCAACTCTAACTTATGGAAGTGAAGCTTGGACGTTGTTGGAAGGACACAAGTCAAGAGTGAGAGCAGTGGAAATGAGTTATTTAAGAGGAGCCTGTGGAGTCACATGGAGAGACAGGCTGACAAATGAGGATATAAAGGAGCGTTGTGGTGTGGATGTGGATGTGATAGGAAGCGTTATGAGGAACACACTGAGGTGGTTTGGCCATGTGGAGAGGATGCAGGGTGAAAGACTGACGAAGAGAGTGTTTGAGGGTGAGGTGGAGGGGGGAAGAGGGAGAGAGAGGCCGAGGATGAGATGGAGGGATGGGGTGGGGAGGTATATGAGAGAAGGAGGTGTGAGTTGGGAGCAGGGCAGTGAAATGGCGGGGGACAGGGCGACTTGGAGGCGATTTGTTTGTGGCCACCCCAAACGGGATTGAAGCGTCTGGCAATAGATAGATAGACATTATACATGAAGTGGAATGTGCAGTATAAGACAGTCTTGGTTGCAATTTCCTAATCTACTTAAACCAGACAGTCTTGGTAGAAATTTTCTAATATACTAAAACTTCCCGTCATCTTCGGGAGCTTCAAACTATTCGTGCCACATCATCACCCTAACTCACCTGAGTATGTTATCATTAGACCACGAGACAGCGAATTTTCAGGAGATGGACGGTGTTGACATCTCTCCATTGCTAATACAAGATGAGAAGGAAGGGGAAGTGAAGAAGCAGATGGAAAAGAGAATATTTCTTCATCATTGTGGACAATCAATTCATGCCATGAGACTTCATACAGGTAAATATTGTGCCTTCATGCTGTCTACCATGTAATGAGTTGAGTTGCATAATGTCTGCAGGACATGGTCTGAACATAAACAAGGGAAAATGTGCTTAATAGGAATTACATAACCAAATACAGAGTAAGTGGTTAAGCTCTGGTGGGTACTAGGAGGGTGGTGAATCTGAGGTCACAGGATCAATTCTTAGTCAGAAGAGTAAAACTTTCCGCAAGAATTTCATTGGCAGGACCAGGCGTGTCTTGTCGCCCTACGCCAGCCCCACTAGTGTTACTTACTTTCTTACCGACACGAGTATGACATGCTTTGTTCCCATAGTCCTCTATCAACATAATGATCCCGTCAGGGTGGTGCTACCACTAAGCTCTACTCACTTAACTTTGCTGAGTCTTTGTTGGCGTGGACTATCCGACTTTATATGAAGAGGCATTGTGCAACTCGTTCCTTTAATATCAGATCAGTACATAATTACTGTATGCTTGTGAGCCCTCCTTAAACCTGTTGTTGAAAACTTTAAACAGATACTTGCTAGCATCGTTGTCTTACTTAATATTATCACCCTTATTTTTTTTACATTCCTGTGCAAACTTTACTGAGTATTTATTATTATTCTTTTTTATCCATTGTGCATCTTACAGGTCTTGGTGATCTCAGCCAGGGTATACATTTTTTTTTTTTATTCAGTGACTCTACTGTAGTTAGTTAAGCTTAGCCATATTAATGATGAAGCTTATTGTTTTCGTCAGTACCCTTTTATTTGTCAACTTGATATTATACATGAAGGTACCCTACGGTAACGTAAGTCCTTGTGCCAAATATAAATGACCTTCACCTATTTTTGAAGGTGATTTACTCATTTTTATTCTCAAATTTGCCTATTTGAAATTTAAATATCTCAGAAACTAATTGAAATACAACTGTTTGGTTGAAAAACCTATCATAACAATTTTTGTTGAATAATTTTGGCTTAATATTTTGCCAATTAGCCCAGTGGAAAGTGCCAAAGTTTTTATTTTGCAACACATTTTGGAGAAAACCACAAAAGTCTTACTGATGTAACTTTCCATTTATATGGCTGTGATTCCTTTTATGATATGAAAGGAACATGGTAGTTAAGCATACAGTTAGCCAGTTATTGAGGCAAACTTAAAATTTGCACATGCGTTCTTTGACACCTTTGTTTTCAGATCTTGTGTACGTTACACAAGACGCTACCTTAGGATCATCATTTTTTGTCTGTCTGCACATACCTTAAAAACAATCAAGGCGAAGCTTCCTTATTGTGGCAACACAATAAAAATAGATAACTAGTTAATTTTTAGCAATATATATATATATATATATATATATATATATATATATATATATATATATATATATATATATATATATATATATATATATATATTTAACGTTGCATAATAATGGATCAAATTGGGATGAACGATGTGCATAGTTTCTAGAGGTCTGAGCCAACACTAGCTTCGGTGGAAAAGTTCACCAAGGCACAACGTAAATTTGTACCATATTTGGACTTATAATTTCCCAATGGTTAAAGTAAGAGAAAATTACCTTTCTTAGTTACGTGGATGGAGTTTGTTGTTGGGCCTGGGAATGACGGTGACCATTCCTCTACTGATGAAAATGAGTCGTCTTTTGGAAATGAAACCAGTGTAACGGTCTTAATATTAAATTTGAGATAAGAAACTCTAAAAGAAACAGGCTACTCCACGTGCCCCCGATAAAAAGTCACCAGATTATAAGCTCAGCATTAACTGTTTAGGTTACGTGCCATGACAAACAGACAAGACTAAAACAGGTTAGACTAAGTATGAATATGGCACGATAAAACTGAAAATCCCATGTGTCTCTGAATGCACATTTATTTTGAAAACACCAAAAACTTTAGAGTATGATCTGTGATTAGAACACCATTAAATATTTTCAAAAAAAAAAAAAAAAAAAAAAAAAAAAAACGCTTTGTCTTGGAGTAAAGAGAAAGTCATGGGGATCTGAAAGGTAATGCTTAGGAGGCTTCTATTTCCTTGTCTGATGGCCAGTGTAATGGCTGAGATGTGATTATTTGCACTAGTACCCCAGGCCTAGCAGCTTAAATTTAGGACAATGTACGGAAAGGTCAGACTCGTGTAGAATGTGGAAGAATGCTATAATTCTTGTTTGAACAGTGACTGTATTCTTAAAATAATGCAGAATTTGCAAAGCTACAAGAACTGACAGTACATGCACATATTTCCTCTCTTATTTATACATGTGGTTGGATTTATTTACTCTGATATATTATTTTATTCTGTCTACCCCTAGTTCTATCTACTGGTTTTTGCGGTCTTTATCTGTTAACACTTTCCTGCAGCTCACTGCAGTTCTAACCATTACATTCTTCTGTCTGATCATATCGACCTGATTGTCTGAAATATTTTCTTTTCAGCCTGTCACTCGTTGGCAACATACATCAGACACTATCTGGTAGCATGTGCAATGAGCTTCTCTCTCTCCTCGCATTAATCTACGCAGTTACTCGCAGTATTTACAATACTTCCATTTCTCCTAAACCTACTTTACTGAAGATCTTCCCTCCCTCTTATTCTTATTACCTTCACTATTTACCTAACTTCATTACCCCAGAGATTTGCAACGACAAACTTAGATTCTCAGACATCCACTCATCCACAACAAGACTAGAGTCAAGTTACGACACAAAAACTTTAGAGACCTCCCCCCTCTCCACAAAACTCAGTTTCGTGGAAACAGTAGCTGAAAGCAATGAAGTTAACTTCTGGAACACTACCTGTGATAAAGGCCCGGTGTGGGATTCTTGAAAGTATGTACGATCAATTCCTTGTTGTAACTTAGATGTGATTTTGCGGGAAGAACTAGGAACATGAGAAGATTTCAAGCTCTGTTTTCATTATTCTTCATTCAGAAAATGTATAACCAACAATAATTCTCCTCTGACAACTAGGATATTTTTAAGCGGTACAAGTGACATGAGAAGACTGCATGCCTCATACCTTGACTTTCTTGGGAAAAAAAAAAAAAAAAAAAAAAAAAGGTTATGACTAGGAATCGGTCTTTGTTTGTTCGTGACTCTAGGTCGTGGACTTCTTGCTCCCAACTTCCCCAAAGCGTCAGAATCATAACTTCACTCCTGTAGTGTTCCAAGAAGTCAAATACTAGAGAAGCATCACCAATAGCAAACTTAACGGATTTGTTTGTTGGAACGAACCAAAGGGGACTCTGGCAGAGCTCGAGAAACACTAAGATATGCAAGAGAAAAAAGGTCATAATCAGAAAAATCAGACAGATTCTTTCATTGCATCTTCCTCTTATTACCCAGGTGAACATGTGTACAAGCTATACCTGTACAAAACCCGATGGCACAGTGGCAGTACACAGTGTGGGTGGGGGGCTAAAATGTACTGCAGATGCATCGCCGACGTGCACAACCTGACACACGAGCCTCACCTTTACGACCTCACTCACGACCCCTATGAGGACCTTCCACCCATCAACCCACAGACGGAGGAGTGAGTTATTGGTGCATATTTTATCTTTTCAAAGCTTCTTGTCAGGTTTTGGAAACAAGATGTGTTTTCGAAGATCTGTTGTTCTTTTTCGATGTGTATTGTTTTACTATCAAGTGCAGTGTATGTGTTTGTGAAGTGCTCTGCCTTTTTTTTTCTTTTTTCCCCAAGCATAATGATTGTGTTATTTGAAGCTCTTGTTTGTTTTCACGTTTGTTCAGTTCTTCTGGATGCTCTAATTCAATCCTTCTAATATTTTTCCGTACACTCAACACTCCAATAGCCAGCCAATTACTGTACTGTCTACCACCTTCAGTCTCTTCAGTAAGTCCATTACTCACTCTGGCGGTGATGTAGTGGTATTATCCTGCATCCAGCTCACGACTGCAAGACCTCGAATATGATTTTCAGGCCGGAGAGACTGTTGGAAAATATTTGTTTCTCCCTTTCTTTCCCCGTTCATCCAAGAGTACAAAAGTGGATCTGGTTGTTAATTTGATATTTGCTTGTCGGCTTCTAGGGGAAGAAAACAGTAATAAATACCTTGCTTAAATGACCTTCGTGAAATCGATAAGCATTAAGCCTACAACAGTATCTTCTTCCTTTTTCTTTGGTGCAGATACCAGGGGGTGACGAAGGAGCTACTGGGGTATCTGGAAGGATGGCGGGCCAGGGTGCAATACCCGCCTTCCCTGCTCAGTACAACAGACAACGTCGTGTGGAGATTCTGGCTTCAGCCCTATTAGTCCATGCAGCTGGCCTACGTCATATTTGTTTAACTGTTGTTGCTCCTGACTGTGTTATCCACTCTAGGAACAGTAGGGTAGCCCTAAAGACGTTAATGAGGACTCTATCCAATCCTTTCAGTTCGAACAGCTTCTCCAAAGTTGAATAATATTGACCAGGGATAGAAATTATACAATAAATTTATATACCCTGTGAGTCAGAGGTTATGTCCTTTACCTCAGTCTAACAATGTCAAGAAGACGATTTGTGACTTTGGGAAATATTTCTAATGTACGTTTAGATAACTATTTGCCTGCAAATTACGCACTTTGTATGATATTCGGATTAAACTCAAACTATGAAGTTCCACTATCCTTTGCATGCCTGGAGCTCTACATGCACCAGCTACAGTGTTTTATTACATCCACACTCGGGAAGCGTGTGTGTGTGTGTGTGTGTGTGTGTGTGTGTGTGTGTGTGTGTGTGTGTGTGTGTGTGTGTGTGTGTGATTTTTATAATATCTGATGTAAAGGAGGAGGGACAGCAAAGGAGTTGACATTTTCTGTTTGAGAACTATAGATGAATGATCTGTGTCACAGGACTGTGTCAAACTTTCACCAAGAAAGATCAACAAAAAAAGTCTTTATCTGAATTAAACCAGACTTAGTGGACGGGTTGAGGATTAGGCAAGAACAAAGGGGTTCTATTTTTAGAACAATATGTCAAAAGACAAATTCACAGGGTAAGGTCAAATTTCGATCTGTGTGAAGATCAAAGTCACATGGCAAAGTCAGTTCAAATCGTTTTTATACTAGTTGCACCATTGTGGTAGGTTTTAGGTTATGGTATGGTTAAAAAAAAAAAAAAAAATCGTTTATCAGATCAATACGTCAAAGATCAAGGTAACAGGTAAGGGTTAACGGCAGAGGTCACAGGACAAGCTCTGCTCAGTTAGATGTAGTACGTAAAACGGAGGTTCGAGAACATGGCCCAAAATCTGACGATGTTGACAGTATGATAGCCTTCCCTGGGTGGGATAAAAAATGGTTGAAGTTGCCTGAGAGAGAGAGAGAGAGAGAGAGAGAGAGAGAGAGAGAGAGAGAGAGAGCACTTTTAGAGTGTTTTCAGAAGGGAAGAAATAAAAAGGATGAAAATAAAACACTTCTTCCTTGAATAAAATGAATAGGCCGTCGGTACTGGGATTTTTTGTAAAATCTGAGGTTGTGAAGACGAGGAACTGGAGTTAAAGGGAGGGCGTATGGTGTGTTGGAAGTGAAAACAGTCTTTCGTTATGTGTACTCTGGGAGGCATGGTGATCGATTTCAGACATTTTTACAGAAGTAGTTGAACAATCGCTTGAGTCAGGCTCACCTAAGAGTAATAAACAATAGGGATGATTTAAAGCTAAAGGTACCAGTGTGTGAAAGAGACCGGTGGGTGTACGTATTACGATGCACGACTGGAATAAACTCAGCTGCAAAATTGGCCCAGTTGAATAATATCGTTCATGGGCGATATCATAGGGCTAGTTTGTCAGAAGACTATTATTACTGCACAGAGAAAGATGTGATTGTTACTTCTGTGAAATATATAGTTTAAAAAAAAAATGATACATTTACAAATTATACTGAAAATGCAAATAATAATATAACTGCCACAGCCAAATATCAGCAAAGCTGATTTCATTAATTTAGCAATATCCTATGCTGACGCATAATGTTTTTTTTTTTTTTTTTTTTTTTTTTGCTACAAACTTGGTTAAACTACTCATTTTTTCTGTGTGTGGGTGATGTTCATTTTTTCACAATTATATTCTAATTTCACCACTCGGTCTGAGAGGATGAAACGATAAATTCTCCTTTGTGATAAGATAATATTATTGAATTTTACCCTACTTCTATTTTCTATCACAGAATTATCAAGCCGTTTTGACTGCCTGGTGATATAAAAAACTAAACGTGGTTACAAGATGTTTCTTTCCAACAGTGAGATATGACACCCGACATTGTGCATAATGTTGTTATAGTGATCGATCGGTATTTTGTATGCACTAGTATAGATATTCTTTTGTATGCGCTAGTATAGATATTCTGCTCAAAATCGAGTCCTTGATCCATTTCAGGCTACCTCTCACTATTCAGGTTAACGCTGAAGTGGTTTACGCTCCAGCAACTGAACTTAGCTCTATTTATCTTTTTATCGCTATTTGTCTTTGCCTGAAATTCTGCGATAACGTACCGAGGTTTTTCAACTTCGACTGTGATATTAAATATCGTTGTCGAAGTTGAAATCATGATGGTCAGTCCTGGACAAATCCAGTCTGACTGGAGGATAAATTTTAACCTCCAGTCTAAGTGGGTTTGTCTAGCATTGACCACCATGATATCGCATTGTCTATGGGTAGAACTATTATCATTTACAGCTTTCTTTATAATCTCCCTGGTTAGCTGAATCTCATACTTATCTGCAATTAAAAATTCCGGAATTCATCACTCTCTTTCGGTAGCGTTAGTTTTCCATTGGGTACTATATGCTTCCCGCTGTTGTTATTATTAGATTTTACGATGGAATCGTGATCGCTGTTCTTCATTCGAAGTTAACTGTTGTTTTATTCCATACAGTACCTTATCACAGGTCTCACAGAGACCGAAAGGTGAGGAAGAGGAATGGTACAGGTGAAATTCCCATTACTAGAGTAGGCGTCATTATCATGTAGTTGTATAGTTTTGTAAATCGTCAGTTTGCAACATCTATTAACCCCTCGTTCGTGTCACTAAGCCACATAAAACTCAGGCCCTCAAGCTGGTCCCGTAGATAGGTTACGAGTGACCTTAATGGCCGCTTGACCAGGAAAGGAGTAACGTTCAATTGTTTGGTATCCAAATTTGTACTCGATCCTACCGAGTAGAGACATTACACCGTTATTGGTATGGGAGATTTCACCATTATATACATCTAATTTAACATCATTTTCTCTCGTTAACATACCTTCAATAGAGAGGCAACTCCTCGATGGGATAGGGTACATGTCATCGTTTTAGATAATGTCTCTTGGTTTACTCAAACCAGCGCCTCTGTTGTGGTCATATTCTTGGTACTAGAATCTTTTGACTTAGTCTTGTACTGCCAAGCCTTGGCGCGTGTTGCGATACTTCATAATGTTTTTTTTTTTTTTTTATTAAGGCAAAATCACAAATACTTTTATTTCCAGTGGAGTCGAAGAGTTCTTTCTCCACCCCAAAGAATGAGAGGGGTTTGATTCCTCATGATCCGTTAACCATATGTGAATGGAGTTAATCACGGGAAGGGTAATACGTAGGTAAATTGTGTAGATAGGTTCTTCACTGATTCTGTGACCAGAAGGGACATCAGGCAAGAAGCTGTAGAAATCTGACATAGAGATTCATTTTCTTAGGACCCCTCAATAATATTGCTGTTGACTAGGATAGACTTTGACTCCCTGCCTAGACACTGTCTGATGCAGAGCTCTGACTGTTTCCTCACTGGCGCTGGACTCAGTCTGATTTCCTAGTGGCAAATTCTCGCCGTTTTTCTCAGCTTTTGCCAGTTTAGAGACTTAGTCTCTGGCACTGAGAAAGAATTTCTAGACGTTTTCCAGACTTTCCTGGGACTCTGTCTTTGTTTGCCTGTGTGAGAGTGGGAGTGTTTTTTTTTTTTTTTTTTTTGGCCTGCCGTTAGTGTCCCTCACTGTAGTACGACGCTGAACCCTGAAGGGGTGCCGTTAGGGCACTTCCATGAAGGGGGGCCTTTATGGCCTGGTTATAGGAGGCGGTGAGGGCGGCTCTGCTAGTTTAGGGAAGACCCGAAAGGGGCATTGGCGGGGCCTCCTACGTCGCCCTTTAGAGGGCTGGGAGCATAGGTTGCCCGTCACTGTTGGGACCTTGGCCACTTTTGCTGTTTATTGTTTGTGGTGTTTGAGTGTTTGTGTGTGTGAAGTGTGTGTGTGTGTGTGTGTGTGTGTGTGTGTGTGTGTGTGTGTGTGTGTGTGTGTGTGTGTGTGTGTGTGTGTTGTCTGAGTTTTTTGCCTGCGTGCTGTGGGCAGCATGAAGGGATCTTGCATCCCTAGGCCCCAGGGGCATTCCCGCCTTCCAGTCCCTCAATCGAGACTCTCCAACCTGTCTCCTGCTACAGGCACGAAGCGGGAGCGCCATCCTTCTGACGCCAGCTCCCACTCATCAGCTTATGGTTACTTGTGCTGACACCTCTCTTACCAAGCTTACGGGAGTGGTACCTTGCTCAGGTGGTGCCTCCACCCGTTCTGCTAAGGCAGCCGGCCTACATGAGGCTATGGAGGAGGTCACACCTGCTCCATCCTCTCTCTCTTCCACCAAGGGCACTTCAGCTTCCTTACGTGTGGCTGCCGGCCCCTGCTCCACGGCAAGGCACCTCAGTGATCCGAGTCCTCGGTCCTCAGCCTCGCGCTCCCATCTGCGCCCTCTCTCACGAGCCCAGGCCAGCTAGGTCTGCTCGTATTCCCAAGCGGCTGGAGGTCCCGTCTGAAGCTCCTGCTGCTACTCAGATCTTCCCCTCTCCTGATCCTACTCTTCATGATGATGAGGGTTTCACCCCCGTGGCCCGCAAGGGATCGAGGCGTGGTTGGCAGGGAAACGGCCCTTCTCTGGCAGTACGTACTGTGGCTCCTCTCAGGGCTCCCCCTGCTGCTCGTCCCTCTGTGTCAGTAGCTGTGCGCCCGCTCTTCATTCACAGCATTCTGTGTGCCTGTCCAGGCTGGGCACGCAACGAGTTACAACGCCGTGGCTGCACTAGAGTGTCACCTGCCAGGGCTATGCTGCTCCAACTTGATAGGACAGGATGGAAGCTCGGTGTTGGTGCCGAAGGACTAGGGAGCTTATGACCTCTTGAGAGCAGCTTTGCAGGACGAGGCGTCCCCTGTCAAGCTAGTCGAGCTGACGCCTGGCCAACAGTCAACAAAGGCCGTCGTCATGAGTTATCCCGTGAGAATGCCTGTGGAAAAGCGGCTCCAACACCCCCAGGTTGAAGAGGCGACCCGCTGCCAAAGAACACGGACCAGGGAGGAGACTCGACAGGTCTTCATCACCCTTCGGGGTCCTATGATCCCGGTGATCAACCTGGGGAACTGGGGGCAATACCATCTTTGCCCCTTCACCCCAGAGCCACTCCGCTGCTACAGGTGTCAGAGGTATGGGCACCACCGTGCCACTTGCAACCGAGCTGTCATCTGTGAAATGTGCAGCAGCCAGGACAAAATGGAGAGGTGCTTGGCCAAATTCAAGGCCAAGGAGGCTGTCTTGACCTCCTGCCCAAACTGCTCGGGCAAACACCATGCATGGCACCCCAGCTGCCCCACCAGAGTGGTACTTGTCGATCGCAGGCGAGAACGTCAGGTTGCTTGGGTGAGGGAGTGTATCGGTACACGGCTAGCACTAAATATCGTGAAACCGCTAGCACCAATAAAATAATGTATCGTCGCACTGCTGGCCAACAATTTAATGTAGCCGTTATGGAGTAGCAGTTGACTACATATTAAGTGTTCTGCTGTGTAGTATAACTAGACCACCGTGTTGGATCGACGACACTGTCTGTAGTACACGTCATCTACTCGCCGTCACTGCCCGACACTTCCCACCAAAGGTCCTCTGCCACGAGAAGGTGGAAGCTGGTCTGTTATTAAGTGGTAGCGTAAGGTGACAGAAATGAGCAGATTAAATCTCTCTTTATTGGGTACAGAATGATATAACTGCGACCCGAGAGATATGTAAGAGCGATACACCCTCCCTTTAAAACTGTAAAGCGGGTTCTGACGCTGTACAGTCACCGAGCGGAGTAGGACGCGGTGCTGAGGTCAGCTAAAAAGTGAGGTGCCGAGCATTACATATACTCTGGGCTTATGCAAAAAGTAGAGATAAATGACAACTCTACTAGCACATTATACACCTCTATAAAATGGTATTAAGTACATTCACATATACCAACATAATAAATGGTTCCCCAGGACTTTACACTTACGCACTATTCATATATCTTTTCACTTCTCCTAACCTTCTTTTTATAATTGAAACAGGGTGGCCCTTGTGGTCTGCCATCCACCTTCTTCCTATACCACAGCTAACAGCGAAATGATATTTGGTTGTTCATCATTCACACTTCATTACACACTGTTAATTATGACTAAACAGCTTTAAAAATTATTATGTAAAATGTGTGATACTACAACTTCATATGGAAAAAGATGTTGACACCAGAACAGGAGTAGCAGATGATCAGCACCCAACTGGCACCTCCTGGAACTTTCATTTGAGGACAGCAACGTCGCCCAATAGCGTCTGCTCCTCCAGTGCTACAGGAAGCGGACTTCCCACCCCTCCAACCAGCTCTCACTCGTCACATGTCTACTGCCGAGGTTCACTACCCTCCTCCATCCCCAGTTCATCAGTCGGTATTGGAGTTCACTTCACCCACGCCTCACAACCCAGGTTCTCTCCTCATCTTCACCAGAGACGAATTGCGAATGCTGGGGACCGAAATAGCAACAAGCCTGGTGCAGTTGCTGGGGACGGTTCTAGGCAAGCCTTTGGACACAGCGCCATTGGTTCAGACTGTAGAAGCCATCGTTGACAGGGTGGTGGAGGCGAAACAACAGCTGCACCCCTCTACCCTGGCACCCCCAGTTTTGTCTCCCACACAGACAACCGCAGAAGAGTCGCCGCCCGCCCAGCTTCCTCAGCCTCGTCCTCGCACTTTGGTCACCACTCATCCGGGGCTCACCCCAGTCTCGGGGGTGACCGAAGAGGAGTACAGGGCCCTAGGCCTCCACCCAGATCATGCTCAGCTTCCCCATTGCCAGACTCCGCTGCCAGCTTCCGAGTCCTACAGTGGAACTGCTTAGGGGCACGGAGTAAGCTTGTCCACCTTCAGGAGGTGGCTGCTAAGGAGCATGTACACGTCTTCCTGCTTCAGGAGATGCTCCTTCCCCACAGCTCCACTTTTCGACTTGGAGGCTTCAAGGGCTATTTTCTCCCCTGGATCCGAGGTACTACACGAGGGTGTGCTATCTTTGTGCGGGAACACATCCCCTGCTATGAGTACGACCCTCCTAGCCACTGCGGCGAGAGCGTTGAGGTGCAGGTTGTCGTCCTGCAATTCGCCTCAACCTCCCTGACACTCTTCAACATATATAAGAATCCGGGAGGGACCCTAGACTTGGGGGAGATTATGGCTCATGCTGCAGCTGAGTCCACCTTTATTGGGGGAGATTTCAATGCTCACCATCCCGTCCTCTTCTCACCCATCCCATCGAATGAAGTGGGTCGCCACATAACCATGACCCTCGAAGAAACTGAGGGGGTTTCACTTTTAAATGATCTGAGCGAGCCTACCCATGTCAGCGGCAGTAGGCTTGACCTCTCCTTCGTCTCCTCTCCTCTTGCCAGTATGTCCAGGTGGTCCGTGCACTCCTTCCTCACCACCGACCATTTCGCTCTGGTGGTGGAACTCCCGGCGGCCCCACTTCCACCCCCACCGCCACCTCCACCCCACTGGGATCTCCGCCGGGCACGCTGGCCTCAGTATACTGAGGCTGTTGAGGCCGCCTTACTTACTGCCGTTCCACAGTCTACCCTCGACGATTATGCCGACCATCTCGCCCAAACCCTTCACGGTGCTGCCGCCACCAGTATTCCTTTGACGAAGGGCCAGTCTGTCCACATCAAGGATCACTGGTACTTTGATGAAAGTGTGTGAGAACTAAATCACAGGCTTAACTCGGCCCGTAAGACTTTCCATCGATGGCCCTCCTCAACAACAAGGAACTACCTGGCTGCAGTGGCACGACATGTTCTATAAGAAAAACGTCGCATCTGGGAGGAAGCTTGGATGAAATGGTGCCAGTCTCTTGACTCCCACTCCACCCTCAAAGAGATGTGGGCTTGTATCAAGTATGTGTCCAGTCCTTGGCTGCCCAGACCTCCATCCCACCCTGATCCAGCTGGCGAGGCTGAACGTCTTGCGGCCCTCTTTGCTGCACGCACAGCCACTACTGTACCACCAAAGGCTGTCAGGGACTTGCAGGAGCACCTAGCATGCCCCCGGAGGGAAGCTATTGAGGCTGCCTGCTCCCGCCCTGACGTTGCTGACCACCTGTTCACAAGTGGTGAACTCGACAGGGCACTTAGTCACAGGCGAGATACAGCCGCAGGAAGTGATGGTGTGGTTTACTCTTTCCTGGCTCATGCTGGCCTGAGTGGAAAGGCCGTTATCCTTGATTTACTCAACCGTTCGTGGGTGGAAGGTCGTCTCCCGAGATCATGGAAAACAGCCATCATTCAACCCATACCCAAACCCCGTGACCCAACCAACATGAGGCCAATTTCCCTTCTTAGCTGCATAGCCAAGACCGTGGAATGGCTTGTGCTTTCTCGTCTAGCTTGAAGATTAGGCCCTCTCCATCTGCATCTTTTTGTCTATCTCCCAGGCAGAAGCACATCGCATTGTCTCGCTTCCTTTCTTGGTGCTCTGAGACATAGTCGTGGAATGGCTGTTTTCCTCGATCTTAAAAAGGCCTTTGAAATAGCTAACCCTGTTGCAGTCCTGGCAGCCCTTGTGACTAAGGGGGTGGGGGGAAGACTCCTGTCATGGGTGAGAGATTTCTTTCATGGCCGGTCAGCTCATGTCCACTTCCAGGGTCATATTTCTGCCTCGTATTCACACGAAAATGGAACTCCTCAGGGCAGTGTACTGAGCCCACTTCTATTTAATGTGCTCGTTGAGGGCCTTCTCAGCATCAACTATGGCCGTGGTGTCACCCTGCTTTGCTATGCGGATGACCTGGCACTTGTGTGTTCACATAGGGACTGCTTTGCCCAGGCACCGGCCACCCTCTCCCTCTTATATGACAAGTGCTGTGACCTTGGGTTCAAGGTTAATCTTGAGAAATCCAAATATCTGCCTTTTGGTTTATATCCACCTGACCGTCCTCTCCTTATTGGGGGTCATCACCTAGGTCTGGTTTACCATCACCAGTACCTAGGTATCTGGTTTGATAGCAGGTTGACGTTTGGTCACCATGTCCGCAACTTACGGGAACGTGCTGCCACCTGTACCTCTGCCCTCAAAGCCCTGTGTCATCGCTCTCTAGGGGCCTCATTCCGAGTTCTCAAAACATTTTACGTGCATGCCATTCCCTCGATAGTGGACTACAGTGCACTTTGCTTAATTGGCGTCTCTGGAAAGCTCAGCAGCTCTCTTGAGGTCATTCAGAACACTGCTCTGTGTCATGCTTGGTGCACCCACATGGACTTCTCTTGTCAACCTCAGGGCTGAGAGTGGCTTCCCGTCCCTTAAGTACCGGATATGGGCACGTACCACGGCTGTCATTGCCCAACTCTGCCAGCACCAACCTCACCTTACTGTGTCTGCATTACTTGAGCGTACTCTCAGTCGACCCCCAAATCCACAACCTGAAGGGGACTGGATTCTTACTGCTGCCGGCATCATTCAGAGCCTAGATGTATCTGACTACATCATAGGTGACCCCGATTTGCCCTTTCCTGGGTATTCCCCTGCACCTCCTTGGCTACCTTCAGCTTTCACATGCATTCTACCTTTGTCAGGGAAACCCAGGTCCTCATTTCCCACTTTACTATGCCAGGATGGTCTCAGTCGTGTGGCAGCTCTACACACACCAGACTCTGCCATTTATTATACTGACAGGTCGGTTGGTGTTGATGGGCTTGTAGGTGCTGCGATGATCTGTGGCTCCCATGTCGAGGCTTGGCGTATATCATCTGGGGTTTCACCATACCAAACTGAGTTGGTGGCCATACTCGGTGCGCTCAGACATGCTGATCGACACCTCTCTCGGCGTGTCGTGATCCACACAGACTCCCTCTCCTCCCTCCATGGCCTCATGGCGCACCGCTTCTGTGACAATGTCCATCTATTAACAAGCATCATGGCTGTGGCTAATTCTATTACTAGAAGAGGTGGTGAAATATTTCTTCATTGGCTCCCTGGACATGTTGGCATTGCAGGGAACGAACGTGCTGATCTTGCTGCTCGTGATGCCTGTTCTCTTCCCGAGGTTACATTCCCCTTGCGGCCCAGCCTCTCTATCCTCAGGCGTAAGGTGACCACCACCCTCGGCCTCCTGTCACTTGAAGAACATGAGTCAAAAGTTTGGGAGGGTTCACGCTCGGCGCAATGGTACGCAAAGGCTACGTCCTATACACCCCTCTCGGTTGCCCATGGCACTCCCAATCATCTTACAGTGCTCATTCCCCTCTTATGATTAGGGTTTCCCTGCTACACCCTGATAACTGGTAAGAACCCCGACCCATGCCCTCACTGCCTTGACCAAACAGATCAGCCACTGCTTCATTATGTTTTGGACTGTCCTGCAACAGCCCACCTCCATTCCGATTTGAACGACCAACCTGTTGGTGGTGTCGACAGATTCCAGACCGCTGCGAAACTCATTGAACAAACTTCTGCTGCCGTGCTATGGGAGGTGATCTCTGCCTACCCACCTCTTCGTTAGAATGTAGCATGCTAGTAGCAAGGACATTTACCGTGACGGGCTTTCTATGCCCGTGTCCTCCTTATATCAGGGAGGCGAATCTCAATCAATCAATTGATAGACTTCACGGGTAAAATGTCCACCAAGTTCTCTCCCTCGTGCTCGCCAATGCTGTTAAGAATAGTGTATACCCTTCGGGCCCAAGGAGGTGTCCAAGTGAGCGAGGTCGGTCAAAAACTATCGTAACGTGGGGTATCATAATGCTAGTCACACATTTGAGGGTACGGAAATATTCAGTGACACCAAATACATCTTATTACTGATGAGTGAGAGCTGCATTTGAACCCTGTCACTAATAAATTGGCGACAATCGGAAAACTGAGAGAAAATTTGTGACCTTTGTATTCAGAGACCCATTGGGTGTTGGAATCGTTCATTTATGAAACAGTATGGTGCATGTCCAGGTTGAGAAGTGCAGTCTTATGCTTTCCACAACCATCGAAATGAATCGATGGATACAAATCGCACTTGAAATTGGACGTAGTGTTAGACAATAGCGATATTTATGGGTTGATACATTATTTAATAAAGGCCGCCCTTGACGGCCTTAGCTTGTTGTCAAGTTATTTTCTATTTTTAGTCGATAAGTAACAGAAATTTGAAATACTCATGCTGTGAGCAAGACGGAGCAAGGAATTTTCCCTTTTTTTTTTATCCTTCTGGGACATCCATTAAGGACAGAGAGAGAGAGAGAGGCAGGATAGAAGTGTTTGCTATTATACTAAATTATGCTATAGCATTATACTATAAAATTTTAGAAGTATAAGGAGGGCGAAAGGAGAGACGAGAGAGTGATAAGACAACCAACACGTCACTCTTCTCTCTTCTCTCATGCTGGTAATTTCACTGCTGGACCAAGGGAGAATCCATCCCCTCCAATAAAAGCAAATACTAAATTTGAAACAAAGGCCAGAAACGAGTCATAACTAGGGAACTGGTGGCCCAACGGAACTGAAAATTGTTTTATTCTTCAAGTTAGAGCACTTTAATGGTACCTTGCTCTAAGAAAAATTGCATTCCGTTGCGCCATTTTTGCTGTGCTACGGTAACAAACATACAGAAATAGGATCATTATAATATAGATACCGATAATAACCTGTTGCAAATGCTTCCCTTTTTATTTATTTATTTTGGGGGATAGTAGCTTTACCCTACTGATGCCTTAGCCAATAGTAACTCAAATCTGGTGCCTCCAAATTATCGCTCAGGATGTGGCCCTTATCTTCTTTCCTGCATAGTGACACATTGTTGATCTGAATTGTGCAGGTGTCTTGACTTTTTTTCGCTATCATATTTATTGAGCAGTTTGAGCTCACATCTTTATATTGGTATTTCCTATAATCCGCTAGTGTCACAGACATCACCAACTTGCTTATATCGTACGCTTTCTTCATTTCCTCCTCACCACCTAAAGTTTGGAAGATGTACCTCATCGCTGTCAAACCGACGATCTCCACGATCGGCATCCCAGCTGGCTCGACTTTCATTTTCCTACGAAGCTTTTTCCGCTCTGAGAAGTTGTGATCTTTGGGGTAGTTAAGGTGTCAAAGAGGTCTATCCACTTAAATGTGACCTTGTTCAAGATAAATGTTTTTACTTGGTAGCATAGGGAATCCGTATCATTGAACAAGAGTTGTTTGTCTAACTTTGGCTTCTTCTTTTTCGTGTTTGGGATTATTAAATTTTCTTAGGAGACTTTGAAGCCTTTTAAGGTGGGCTTGCTAACGAACTTTCGCGCCGTTCCAGGCTCTTTACCAGCTATATAATTACCCTGCCTCTCATGTTTTCCATAAACTTACAAGAGGCGGTGTTTTTCATTAGTTTGTAGAATTCCTCTTCGAACTAGTTCTTAGCATCTTTTGATTTCTGTGTGTTTAACTCGATGTATGATTTCATCCACGGGCTCTGATCGAACTCTAATGATTTGTGAACATTCTTCAATACGAATCCTAACTTTCTACACAGCTTCAAAGCTCTATATTGAAGAACATAGTTCCTCTTGTCTTACTGAGTGAGGTTATAAACCATACACAACTATAAGTTCCCAGATGTTAGAGGACAGAAAGTTAACCTCTGGGAAGTAACTCTTTCTGGAGACATTGCGAATGCGTTCTGTGTTTTCTATTTTTTCTATCCGCTTGTAACTGCCTACGAGTAGGTACTGAAACATTGCCCAGCAATAAGTTTAGTGGCATCATAGTAGGCCGTGAAGTTCCTGGGCTCTGTTGGCTGATAGTCGTCCATGTTCAGATGGTTGCCCATGGCGTATCTGTGAGTAATGGTGCCAATGCCTCCCCCAGTCCCCTTGTCCATCATAAGGAACATGTCAGGGTCTTGGATCAATTCCAGTTCGACTACAATGTGTTTGAGCAGAGCATTCTACGACATCCCCGCGGAGACAAAATTGTGAATGGTATCCAACGCTTACGTCTTCACTCAATTACCTCTGAAGCTCTCAAACACATCAGTGAGTAACAAGGTATCCATTACCAGAGAAGGAATATGGTAATCTTCAGGTGCAATACACTAGAACTACTTCCACACCCTCTGAGCGCACTCGTAGTCGTCATCAGAGATACCTTTGTTGCGAAGAGTGCAATGAAATTCCTTTTTCACAGGTAGGTGCTCCTGTTGGCGTTTTCTCTCATCGTCCATCCAATCGTAGGGGTGTACACCATTCATTCGCAAGATCTTGTACTTTTCATTTTTCTGGATGCATTCCCTGAGGGTCTAGGCATCTCATTACTGAGATGTGAGGGACGAGGACATGAACTTCAAGCTGTCGAGGAACCTCTAATCCATGCCATCAACTTTTTTCTGGCTAAAGCTTCTGTGGGTTTCACTGGTGTCCAGAATTGCTCGTAACTGACCCTCCAGTTTCTCATAATCATCAAGATGAAGAGGGGGCCGTCGTACCTGGGAAGGTTATGTGTGATGACAGGAATGAAGTAGATGTTTTTGAGCTTCATATCGTTGCTGCTATGGACAGCTGCTTTGTATGCACCAGGGAGATGGTTATGCTCTCTCACCTTTTGATCGTTCCCAAAGAATCCAGAATCCATGATATTTTCCTTCTTCCCCCTTGACTTTGTTCGAGTTCCTCTGATAGTTTCTTTGATCCAGGAATCCTGCACGAACAACTTTGATCTCAAACCCGAGGGGTTTACACCCCTCCATCTTGACCCCCTCCTGCGTGAATTTCGCCACGTCTTCATTATACCTCATACCAATTAATCTGGCCAGGCATGTATGGCAACACTGTTCCCGCCGAGATTCTGATTGGCTGGAGGTGTTTGTTCGATTTCGTTATTGCTTAAACCGATACTCTCTTTATTATCAGATGTGATACTGAGTTTGTCGACAATACAATCTCAAAAGCAATAAGAAATCCGTTATATACTTAACAACAATGAAATTTTCATAGGAAGATAGAGACATGAGTCAACAAGTATTATGAGAGTCCAAGTCAAGGTCAGCATTCGAACAATTCCTTTATGTCTCCGACACTCCATAACATAATAGAAAATTAAGGAAACCTTCTTAATCTAAGCATTGTTATAACACACTTAAATTTTAAGATCAGTCCGTACTGAGATAATAAAGGAGCTATAATGAAATTGTTTTCCTTTAGCCTAATTTGATATTCGCGATTTTTTCAAACCTCCCTCCCTGCAGAACTCGTCTTTGCATTAGAATTTTTAATTATTCAGAGTTGTGGCACGATTTAAGGGTGCAGACTGATCGTATAATTTAAATGTGTGTTATACCAATGCTTAGATTAATCAGATTACCTTAATTTTCTATTATATTAGGGAGTGTCGGAGACATAAAGGAATTGTTCGAATGCTGACCTTGACTTGGACCTTTATAATACTTTGTTGACATATCTCTATCTTCCTACGAAAATTTCATTGTTATTAAGTATATAACGAATTTCTTATTGCTTTTGAGATTGTATTGTCGACAAACTCAGTATCAAATCTGATAAAAAAGAGAGTATCGGTTTAAGCAATAACGAAATCGAACAAACACCACCAGCCAATCAGAATCTCGGCATGAGCAGTGTTGCCATACATGCCTGGCCAGATTAATTGGTATGAGGTATAGTCTTCTGAGCCATACTTTTGATTATGTCTCTGAGCGCAGAATGGTGCGATATCGATGTCATACACCTACCGCTGAAACATTTTTCCATTATCTATTTCTTCCCATTCGGGATCTCATCGACGCACAGGTAGATGCTGACTTTTAATTTCTTCCAGGCTTGCTTTTTCGTTTTATGGATGATCTCCGTTATAACATTCTTAGTGATAAAATTATTTGCACCTACTGCTTTAATGCTGGCCTAACAGTGCCTTCACTGCGTCATTGCAGCTCTCCTGATTTAAAAAACTAAAAAAAAAAAAAAAAACTGACGATATTTTACCTTTTTCACAAGAGCCCTGAGACTGTATACCTTTAAACTGTCTATCTGACATTGTTACTTGGCCTGTTGTGCCGCGAACTTCTCAGAGCAATCATAACTGAAGTACTTGGGTAGTGTGATGAGTAAGCATGGAGGTTTGGAGGGTGAACTGCTTGAAAGGGTACAACAAGGAAGTAAAGTTGCTGATTCTTTGAAGGCAGTGATAAGAAACAGGGAAGTTAGCATGGAAGTGAAAAAGTTGCTGCATGACAGTATTGTGATATCAACTCTAACTTATGAAAGCGAAGCTTGGACGTTGTTGGAAGGACACAAGTCAAGAGCGAAAGCGGTGGAAATGAGTAGAGGAGCCTGTGGAGTCACATGGAGAGACAGGGTGACAAATGAGGATATAAAGGAGTGTTGTTGTGTGGATGTGGATGTGATAGGAAGCGTTAGGACGAACACACTGAGGTGGTTTGGCCATGTGGAGAGGATGGAGGGTGAGAGACTGACGAGGAGAGTGCATATGAGTGAGATGCAGGGGGGGAGAGGAAGGGGGAGGCCGAGGATGATATGGAGGGATGGAGCGGAGAGGTATACTGTAGAGAGAAGGGGGTGTGAGTTGGGAGCAGGGCAATGAAATGGCGGGGGACATGGCGATGTGGCTGCGATTTGTTTGCCACCCCGTACGGGATTGATGCCTCTGGCAATAAATATAGATAGATAAATAGGTAGATAGATAGATATTAGCCATTCAAAGACGGGGGTATCATGGTTGCTTCCTTAATTAGCCATTCAAAGATGGGGGTATCATGGATGCTAACGACTCATTGTTGCCCGATAAGTTTTGATTTTCTGGCGTCAGGAAACTTTTTACGATGTTCTAAAACTTTATACGATGTTCTTCCACTACCCGAAGCAGAAAATGGGTTTGCTGTCTTCACGTGTCAGTAGACGATTATACTCTTCACTGAGAGCAGCTCCACACTCTGAATGGTCATTTGTAACATTGAGGCTGTTGACACTCCATAATCCTTTCTACCTAGCCAAGTATCTGGATTCTGGTTTAAGAAGTCAGCTGCGTGATGAAGCTTTTTAAAGAAAGATAGAGACCTTTTGGTCACAAAATCAGAGAGCTGAAGTTGCTTAACAGTTGCTGGATCGATTTCCTGGCGCTCAGGAGCATCTTCTGTCCCCTTGCATTCCCGTATTGCTCTTGCCATAAGCATCTTTTTAGGTGTGGACACTGAGGGATCAAAAAATGCAAGTGCCACCAGCTCCTCTTAACAGGTACCACAGGTGTGATGAGAGCTTGGCTTGAACAGCTTTCAATCAAGCGGTTTTGTCACGGGCATAGTCGTCAAGGGTTTTCAAAAGGTTGAACTCATTGTTTGGTGTTGATGCAGGCAAAGAAACTTCAGTCCATGCTCTAAGGTATACCTTAACTGCAAAGACACACATCTGATAAAGGCCATTCTTTCCCCTGACTGTTGGCTTAAACTGACAATGACATAACCAAACCTTGAGTGAGTGTATTAATTTGGACATCCACCTTGCATGCTGCACAGGACCTGGTGCCTTAAAGTGAATGCCACGTGGTGGAACGATTCCCAAGAAAATCAATGATAGTTCTACCAATTTTCGATAGTCATCACGGAGGTCCTGTCGCTCTGCAAGTGACTTCTTAGCCCACGCCAGTAGTTCAGGGTCAATGATGATATCAGCTGTCTCTTTGTAATCACCTACTGTCACATAAGAGTTTTTGGTGATGGACTCCCACTGATTTTGAAACCTCTTAAAATGCAAGACTTCTGACCCTCTTCTAATATTCATGAGTAGAGAAAAAGCCGTTTCAGCAAGATGTTCCATTACGAGGACTAGACTGTAGCACCAGTCGAGCAGGGCAGTACTCCCGAGGTGGATGGAAAGCTGATGACAGGAAGTGCTGTAGCTCCCGTTTCATCAGCCCTCAGGACTAGTTCCTGACCATCCCCCTTTGCTGAACTTTTTCAGTGTCTCAGTTACACAGAGAGTAGGCCAGCATGCTCTCCAGTACAAATTTCTCCAACTATCTTCACCAAACTACATGCACAGTACACACTACACTTCCTATTCAAAATTCACCAAAAATGGCGTCAATTCACCCAGCCTCGGAGTCCCCAGGGGGGGGGACCATAAATGCTCCCACCATCTGCCCCTCTCCCGGTGACGACTCGAGGTGCCTGGAACCACTGTCTGACTCTCTTCTTCTTCATTTCTGCAACATTCGCGGCCTTTCCTCTAACTTTCGCTCTGTTGAGCACCACCTCTCCTCCTATAAACCTCACCTTCTTTTTCTAACGGAGACTCAGCTGTCTGAGGCAACTGACAGCAAACTATTTTCTGTATCCTCCTACTTTCTCTATACTCATTTCAAAGCCAAAGGTGGCTGTTGTGTATACATACGCAACGACTTATCTTGCTCTCGTGTTCCTGAACTTGATTCTTCTGAATTCTCCACACTCTGGCTTCGGCTTTCCTGTCATTCTCTGACTAAATATATCTGTGCTGTTTACTTATCCCCTAATTCTACTGACTATCAAAAATTCTTCGACTATCTTACTTCTACGATGGAACACATTCTGTCCATTTCTCCTTTCTCTGAAATCTCCATTCTTGGGGATTTCAATGTTCACCACCACCTTTGGCTCTCCTCTCCTTTCACGGATCCACCTGGTGAACAAGCCTACATCTTTTCTATCCTTAATGACCTAGAGCAGCTTGTACAGCACCCTACCCGTATCCCTGACCGCCTTGGAGAGAGCTCCAACATACTCGACCTCTTCCTCACAACTAATCCTTCTGCTTACTCTGTTAATCTTTTCTCTCCGTTGGGCTCCTCCGATCACAACCTTATTACCTTAACCTGTCCTATCACTCCAGTACGGCCTGTGGACCCTCCAGGGAAACGTCGTCTGTGGCATTTTGGAGCCGTGGACTGGGAGGCCCTCAGGCAGTACTTCTTTGATTTTCCCTGGAATGATTATTGCTTCCATGGCCGTGAGCCATCTGAGCGTGCCTTGCGCATTACGGAGGTTATTCTCTCGGGCATGGAAGCATACATTCCTTTCTCATATCCTTTGACTAACGCAAGAAAGCCTTGGTTTAATCACGCTTGTTCTAATGCTGTCCGCAACAAGGAGAAGGCCTTCAAAAGGTACCAGAGCCAACCCACCCCTGAATCACATAATCTTTACATTTCTGCCCGGAATCGTGCTAAGTCTGTTCTTCGCTCTACTAAAAATAATTTCATCCATACTAAATGCTCTCAACTCTCCAACTCGAATTCTTCCCGCTCCTTCTGGCACCTTGCCAAAAATCTTTCTAACAACTTTACCTCATCATCCTTCCCTCCTCTTTTCTACTCTGATGGTTCTGTAGCTATTTCTTCTACTGATAAAGCAGATCTCTTTCTCCTCCAATTCCACCTTAAATGATTCCGGTGCTGTTCCTCCATCACTTCCCCCCTCTGACTTCTTCATGGCTGACATTAAAATATCTTCAGTTGATGTATTTTCTGCCATCACTGGCCTCAGTACTAACAAGGCATAAGGGCCTGATGGGGTCCCTCCTGTTGTTCTCAAGAACTGTGCTTCTGTGCTTACACCCTGCCTAGGCAAACTCTTTCGTCTTTGTCTGTCAACTTGTACCTTTCCTTCTTGCTGGAAGTTTGCTCTCATTCAGCGAGTCCCAAAGAAGGGTGACCACTCCCAACCCTCCAACTATCGTCCAATTGCTTTAACGTCCTGTATTTCAAAAGTTTTTGAGTCAATTCTTAATAGAAAAATTTTAAGGCATCTTTCCTATCACAACCTTCTTTCCGATCGTCAGTATGGGTTCCGTCAGGGACGCTCCACTGGCGATCTTCTCACCTACCTTTCAGACTCCTGGTCATCCTCCTTTCGGGACTTTGGCGAAAGCTTTGCCATTGCACTTGACATCTCAAAGGCTTTCGATCGAGTCTGGCATAAATCTTTAATTTCCAAGCTGCCCTCCTATGGTTTCTATCCTTCTATCTGTGCCTTCATCGCTAGCATCCTTTCTGGTCGTTCTATAGCCGCTGTTGTAGACGGCCATCGTTCTTCTCCTAGATCTATCAACAGTGGTGTTCCTCAGGGCTCTGTCCTATCACCAACTCTCTTCCTTTTATTTATCAATGATCTTCTAAGCTGTACATCTAACCCTATCCACTCATACGCTGATGACTCCACCCTTCACCTTTCCATTCGGTTCCCGCAACGCCCATCTCAACAGTTACTTCAAGAAACAAGGGATGAGGCTATGGCACACCTAATGTCTGACTTGGCTCATATCTCTGACTGGGGTAAAAATAATATGGTTGTCTTTAATGCATCTAAGACTCAGTTCTTACACCTATCAACCCGACAAAATCTTCCACAGGTATACCCACTAATGTTTAATAATATTCAGCTTAATCCTGCATCATCCTTGAACATGCTTGGGGTTTCATTTCCTCGGGACTTATCTTGGAAAGATCATATTACATCTCTTGTAAAATCTGCTTCCAAGAGATTGGGTGTGCTAAGCCGACTCCGCTCTTTCTTTACTCCTGCACAATTGTTGACTCTATACAGGGGTTTTATCCGCCCCTGTGTGGAGTACAACTCTCGTGTGTGGGGAGGCTCCCCACATACAGCTCTTCTCAATAGGGTGGAGTCAAAGGCTTTTCGTCTCATTAACTCTCCTCCTCTTACTGACTCCCTTCAACCTCTGTCTCTTCACCACACTGTTGCATCTTTATCTCTTTTCTATCGCTACTTTAATGGTCACTGCTCCTCTGAACTGTCTGCTTGCATTCCTCCACCTCTACGACGGGCGCGTAGCACCCGTCTGGCAGCAAACTCTCATCCCTTTTCTGTCCAACTCTCTAATGCAAGAGTTAACCGTTACTCCCAGTCTTTCATTTATGCAACAGGTCAGCTCTGGAACTGTCTCCCTCTGTCTGTATTTCCTGCTGCCTATGATCTCCAGTCTTTCAAACGTAGTGTGTCCAGGCATCTCAAAATGATCGGATCTTGAATTTGGCTCTCTATTGTATATTGTTTTTCTCTTGAAGGGAACTGTTACTGCGGGCTCATGGCCTTTGGTTCCTTCTTCCTCGCATAAAAAAAAAAAAAATATGGTGGTGGCATGCCAAATACAAAAGGTTTTTCTGAAGCTTTCGTCCAGTGTTAGCTGCAGTGGTATTAAATGATAATCTCATAATTTTTTTTTTTTTTCAAATTCCATTCATTTAGAGCAGCTACTACTGCCTTTGATTGTTCTGATCCTGTCCCCTTTTCTAACTTTGCAACTTCCAGGAGCTGGGAAACCCCATTACCAATAACTAGAATAGGTAGATGGTCAGAATGTTGCATGATTGTTAAATCCCTGAGGAGCTTTCCATCCCAGTGTACAATAAGTGGGACATCAGCATGAAACTACAGGCCTATTGAACATTATCACTCCGTCGCCTATGGGCGTCTGTGTCCGCCCTCCCCAGTATTCTCAGTTCAAGGTCTGCTGTGGTGGTGCATGGTGGGTAGGTTTTGCTCCCGTGTAAAATTTCGGTTTTATGCTTCTTGGTCCATTTTTCGGTACCACCTTGCCACTAACGTGAGGTCGAGGCTGTATGTGCTTACTAGTTAACATAATTATGTATTTATGTGTGTTATTTTGAAGCTAAAAGAGTGTTATAAAACAGAAGGTAAACAACAGAAACATTCAATATAGGCGGGGGGGGGTGAGTGGAGGAGGCGGAGGTGGACGTGTAATAGTGCCCTAGGTTGAGTCCGATGTTCCCACTGCTGATACATAGTTGTTCATTATTTAGTTCATAAAAATTATATTTTTCTTTATTTTTCGGTAGTTTTAGGTTAGATCTCTTGCAAAGACACTGCATTACCTTGAAAAAATTTTGTAATTAAAATCTATATCATTTTCATATTTATGTTCATTTTTCAAAGTTGGCACTGGATCAGGTACCACCTTGCCACTCATTTACAAATCCTGACCTTGCTAATTTAGGGTTAATTAAAGACATACTACACATACATGTAGTCAGAGTCATTTCTGTATGTCTGAGCCTTAAAAATCCTCTTCTTTTACTGTTCAGGTCTCCCAACTGTACAGCATCCATGCTGCATACAAAGACCCCTTAGCACGGAGGGAGTGCCCACTCAGTGTTAGGAGAGGCAACAGCTCCCTGAACTTCCTTCAACCACCCCTGACCTTGGCCAGCTCCACATTCAGCACTTCTCCACCCACTCAAGAGACTATCCAGCAAGATCAGTCCTTTCATGCCTCTCAGTTTCTATATATTCTCATTGTAAATTTGAATAGATGGAATCTGACAAGTTGCAACAGTAGAGTTTTATGAGCACCACATTTTGATTTCTACCAAACACCCACAGGAGTCCAGGCTTTATGGGGGTTGGTGATGAGGGATGGGGGTTATTGTTGGTGTGTTTAGTGTGTGTCTAAAATGAGAGCAAGAAGCATGTAAAGAGACTGGTCTATCTATCTCTATCCTGTAAGGGGTGGCCACAAACAAACCGCCTCCATGTCGCCCTGTCCCCTGCCATGTCATTGCCCTGCTCCCGGCTCACCCCTCTCTGTCATATACCTCTCTACTCCATCCTTCCATCTCATCCTTGGCCTCCCCTTCCCTTTCTCCCCCTCCACATCACTCACATTCACTTTGTCAGTCCTTCACTCTCCAACCTCTTCACATGGCCAAAGGGACTAGTGAAGAGGAAAAAGAAGGATGATCTAGGAAGAAAAATGAATGCGAATTACTCTGAAATAGAAAGTCATTCTGGAAAGAGGTGCGAAAATGTAGAAGTGAAAGTGAAAAGAAATGTGATAGTGTGAAGATGTAGGTGATAGATTATTAACCCATGGGGATGATGTAAGGACCAGATGCAAAGAATATTTTGAAAGCCTGATTAGTGCGAATAGAGACAGCAGAGCGGCTGTAAACATGATCGGTTTAGGGGGGTGCAGAGAAGGAATGCAGTGCCAGGAGACGTGACACTCGCACAGGTGAAGAGTGCTGTGAAGAGGCTGAAAAATGGGAAAGCAGCTGGGATTGATGAGGTGTACGAAGAGATGATTAACCCGCCCCATCCCGTCGACGTATGGGTACGTTGCAACGATTTGCATTTGCCAGTCCCGGCATCGTACTAGTACGTCGTGCAATTGCAAGGTCCCTAATTTGCACAATTTTCAATTTTCGCGCGTGATTTTTCGTATGTACACACGGGACACCTTCCTCTATTCCTCTACAAGATGCCAAGCAGGGACAATGCCTTACACCGCATAACCTCCCCCCTCCCCCCCTCATGCCATTGTCTTGGCAAAGGACCTGTTACCAGTGACCTAGCTAGTAAAGATATTCAGGGCCAGAGTGATTCCCCAATCGATGACAATGTGGAGGACAATGTTTACATAGCATTAGAAGAAGAAACAGCCAGAAATAATGATCAGGTAATGTGGCAAAAAAAGGTCAGGTATGGTGATTAGTTAGTGAGTGAAACAATGCTTATAATGCCTTTATTACTGCTTGAAAACCAATATACTCTCATACTACATATACATTCGTACCAAGTAAATAAATAAATACCGTTTGTGAGTGGATAAAATAGTTACCCTCCCATAGAACTCGTTTTCTTTGGTGCCAGCATGTTAGAAAACCCCGTCAGGTAAGGAGGAACTCCTACCTGGATTGGGTACTTTAAACCTCAGGTGAGCGATTTCTCTATGAATTTTCGATGTTTCTCACCAAAAGCGAAGGTTTTAGCAAAAAAATTTTTTTTCGAAAATACCTCGGGACTGGGGGATGTCGGAGGTGCAGAAAACCTTGGGACGTGACGGGTTAAGTGTAGTGGAGAGAGTGGAATGAAGTGCTTGTTGGAGATATATAAGAAGGCATGGATGAGTGAAACTGTGCCTGCAGAGTGGAAAAAGGCTGTGATTGTATCCCTGTACAAAAATAGAGGTGCGTGAAGTGAGTGCATGAATTATCTTAGCATAGGTTTATTGAGTGTGGTGGGGAAGGTATAAGGAAGAATTATTATAAAGAAAGTAAGAGAGATGTCAAAAGTCCTAGTGAGTGATGACACACAATTTGCCACAACAACAGACTCACAATTAAGAGAGCCCCAAGGCAACACACCAGATGACACACAAATTGCCACAACAACAGACTCACAATTAAGAGAGCCTCAAGGCAGCCCACCCCTTGTACAAACCTCACCACACACTAAAGATCAAGAAACAAATACGGCAGTTTCAGATGATGGGTGGGAAACCCCCTCTGACGTAGAAAGTGCGGACTTTGCTGCTGCCTTGCACACGTATGCCAATATACTTAACAGGGTTCACTGGTCCGGTCGTACCTATTCTACCATTCCCTCACACAACGATAAACACGTCCAAGTTGCATTAACAGAGCAAACAGTAAAAATGAATCAAGAAACAAATACCGCTGATCTAACAACCACACCTCACGTGTTTCTGTAATCTGAGGATAAAACTGCCCCAAAATTCTCTGGCACAGACAAAGATCGCATTGATGTCATTTCATTAGTCAGTCAGTGCGAACAAATGTTCATCAAGCGCCACATACTAGATGAACAAGAGAAAATTGCTATTTTTTCATCTTGCATAAGCCAGGAAAGATGTCCAGCGAGCAACTTGCTTCGCTCCGACAAGGTCCATCGTGCTAGGACATATGATGGATTTAAAACTGAATTTCTGAAGAAATTTTCTGGAGGTATGAACTTCTTGCCAGGTATAATTCCAGAATTACATAAAATTGTAGATCTTGTAAGGGAGCACACTACAAACCATGTGCTCAGTGAAATAACTGCTGATGTCTCCACAATCAAGAGAACATTATTAGCTACATTGGAAAATTCTAATTGGATAACAGATGATGGAAAGATGTCCCCAGACCTCGTCGTGGACATCATTGGTTATGTAGCTGCCTTGTGTAAATTACCTGATAGGACCCTTAAGATCGCCAAGACGATCGCGTACACCCCAGGAATGTGCTTGCTAGACTTAATGAATGAGGTAGAGATGCAGTGCAGTAAAGCAGGTATGGTCGACACACATGCACATTCTGGTAGAATGAGGGTACCTGAGACAGTATCAGCTGTGAAAACATCTACACCGACCCCAAACAGAGAACAAAATCGATCGCGACCAGAAATCAGGCAGGCCAAACAAGCAAACGTGCCAAGGCCTCGTTCACAGACGCCTTCCTACAGGCAGTTTCATAAGTTTTCGCGTAGCCCGAGCAGGTCTCATGCCATAAACAACACTTCTTATGGGAAATCACCTCGTAGGTCACAGTCAAGGGATAGGTCCATTCTATGTCATTATTGTGCAAAACCAGGACACACAAGGTATGAATGCTTTATCAAGGCAAAAGAGGACAAACAAAAGACACAAGGATTTGGTCCTTACTGTAGGCATCATAGATACCAAGGGCACTGGACCAGTGATTGCAAAACAGTAGAAAAAATTGTGTCTATGTTCAAATCGGGGGAAGACCAAGTCATGACAAAAAACAAACAAACGTAAAGAAGAACAAGGCTAAACTTCACATAGGAGGCATGTTGGGAAATGAGTGTATCTTGATACCAGCTGTATGTGAGGATCAAAACGTTTCCTTATTTTTAGATACAGGCTCTACAGTGAACTTAATAACACATGAAGAACTAAATAGAATTCTTAAAAATAAAAAGAAAGTGACTTTTCTGGATGAAGCTGATTTAGATTTATACACAGTAGATGGACAAGAGATTACAGTGAAGGGTATGATAAGATTAAATCTCAGTTTCACAGAAACTACAAGACCATTCTCTGCATTTTTCTATATCGTTGAAAACTTAGCAATTAAAGCTCATGTTGTTGTTGTTGTTGATTCTCTCCTCATTAGAGGAGACCGGGCCTTGCTGTAGCCCGGTTGGTGGTGGTTGGCTTGAGTGGGGTAAGGGGGAAGACAGGGCCTGGGGATTGCCCAGCACACACGCCCTGTCTCCTGGCTGAGTTTGTGGTGTGTGTCGTTAAAGCTCATATGTTACTGGGCTTAAGATCCATGAGAGCTGAGAACATAACTATACTCCCACAAATGAATGGAATAGACTTTGATAATGAATTCATAGAGGAAATAACTTCAGAGCCCTCACCGATTGGTAGAAGAGAGCCAAAAAGAATTGGTAATATTAAAGGCTTAAACAAACATACACAAACAGATGAGTGTATAGATCCACTCCCACCACCAACCCCAACCTCCAGAATTAGTGACCCAGATAACAGTACTGATTTATAAATTTTTCCAGCCCATCTCACTAATGATTTAGTTATACCACCTAATTCATACATGAAGGTTACCATAAAGAGCAAATTACGGAATAGTACTGTTCTTGCCTTAGAAGAATTATGTAAAGTGAAGGGATTGTCAGTAGAAAACGCATTATGTCATACGAACGACGAAGGGCAAACTCAAATATTCATAATTAATCACATGAATAAGACTTTGTAACTCCTTTGTGTTTCGCACATGATTCGCATCTGTCTATATGATTGTTTATATCTTTTCGTAATGAAGGCCAGTAATATAATAGCTAGGCTTGGTTGAATGTCTTATCCTTTCCAGGATGTCCTGCATGTGGGCTGTCGTGTATCAATCGTAATACTTGGGGTATCATGTCATTAGGTACTACCAACTGGTTAGTATTTCTTTGGCGTTTTGGTTGTTTAGAGTTAATTTTGTATAATGTATTATTGTCCATTGTGAATTGTTCAAGTGGGACATGCAGTTTGGGTAACTGTATGTCATCTCCACTTTATAACTTGTATATTACTTTAGACCATATTGGGTCAAGTCTTTGTGCCTTTGCGATATCCTCGTGGTTTGGGATATTTCCTTTGAGATCTAACGCCGCGACCTGAATTGTGTTCGGGTTCCTAGATAATGCGTCAGCTACTATGTTCATTTTACCTTGTATATAATGAATTTGTACATTGTAGTTTTCAACTGTACATTTCCATCTTGCTCTCCTCCCAGAAAGGAGTTTTTCTTTAAACATACCCACCAGTGGTTTATGGTCGGTGAATAAGTGGATTTCGTAACCATATACCAAATCTCGAAACTTTTGTAATGCAAAAACCACTGCAAGTGCCTCTAAGTCTGTAGTGCAATAATTTTTCTGCGCACCCCTTGTTTGTCTGCTGGCAAATACAATTGGTTGATTCTTTCCTCTTTTATCTTCCTGCATCAGTACAGCCCCTAATCCTTTAACTGATGCGTCTGTACAAATAAGAAATGATTTTGTGTAATCTGGATATGCTAAACAAGGTGCATTTGTTAGTTTCATTTTTAGATTGTTAAATGCCCTTTTTTGTTCTTCTTCCCATTGGAATACAGCATCTTTTTTGAGTAGTTGGAATAGAGGAAAGGCTATATGAGAGAACTGTGGTACGAATGACCTATAGTACCCAGCCAGACCTAAAAATTGTCTAACTTCGTCAGTCGTAGTGGGTTCAGGAAAATCTCTCACTGCCTGTATTTTGTCATCAGTGGTGTGAATACCATCAGAACTTAATTTGTGGCCTAAGAAATTTATTTCCTTAAAGCAAAATTTGCATTTAGAAAGTTTAATTTTTAAACCAGCATCACTAAGCTTTTGTAAGAGTAAGTCTAATTTCCTGAGATGATCCTTAATATTCTTCGTTGCGATTATAATATCGTCAAGATAAACAAATATTCCTTGTCCTAAAATTCCGGACAATACGTAATTCATAAGACGCTGGAATGTGCCAGGGGCTGTCCTTAGTCCCATTGGCATTCTTGTATATTGATAATGGCCTCTGTTTGTTGAAAAGGCAGTGAATTTACGTGACTCCTTAGATACCGGAATCTGATAGTAGCCGTTTAGGAGATCGATGGTCGAGAATATATTATTCTCAGGACCAATATTCTGTAGAACATCGCTTAGCAATGGCATGGGAAATCTGTCTGGGATTGTGTGATTATTTAGTTTACGGTAATCTACTACCGCACGCATTTCTCCATTTCGTTTGGGTACGAAGAATAAGGGGGCATTCCACAGGGAGACTGAAGGCTCAATAATTCCAAGTTTTAACATTTCATCGACATACTGATTTGCAAGTGTACGTTGGGAGTGTGGTATGCGGTAAGCTGGTACGAAAATTGGTGGTGTTTCTGGGTGCACATTAATCATGTGATTAATCAAGTTAGAACACCCTAATTGTTCTCCGGGCAATGCTACGGTGTCCCTGTGTGTTTCCAGCAGGGTTAACAAATCATTTTCTTCATCAAATTCACCTGAGTGAATTAAATTCTCTTTTATTCTTTCTCTATCCGTAGATTTTATCTCACTTGTTACTCCAGCTATAACTATTTCCTTCACAGGGGCGGGACATTTTTCAATAGTAACTATGCAAGTTCCCTTTTTCAACTGAACTTCCCCATTCATGTGATTAATTATGAATATTTGAGTTTGAGTATGTTCAATCCATATTATGTGTATAGCCCAGCACCTACTGTCTTTATAATCGTCTGCATTGTAGTTGCAGTACTGCTGTTCGCAATGCACAGAATGCATGCAAGAATTGCTAATTTGGAGTCATTATTTAGTGGGGGGAGAGTTAACATCAAAGTTAACCCCCCTGAATGAAGTGTATATATTTTGTATATAGCATTATTTAAAAAAAAAATACAAAGAAGAACGACCCATGTATGGCAGACCAGTACCATTATCTTTAAATGAAATATTAATAACTCTTACCATAATCTTAATTTTGAACTATTTTTTTTCTTGCATGTATGCATTTCACTACAATAACCCAAGTACATACTGTATTACAGTTAAATAATTTACTTTAATGCATTTATTCAAATATGTATACAACTTGTTTAAAATGTAATATTACTGAATAATCACTATTTACTATAAATATTATATGTATACAATATTCATACAATTATGTTACTTTTACAATATTATGTATTTCACTTAATTAGCTTATAAGTTCCTTATAATGTGTATATAATATGTATTAATATGTTATGACTATTAACTGTTGATGGTACGCCATTTTCGCGTGACCGAGCAATGTATTGGGACTCCATATTGTAGTTACGAATCATAATAGATAGACAGATAAATAGATAGATAGACAGCTCTATGCGAGCCTGGGAATGGGAAATGAGCTTGCAAATTACACTGAGGAAAGCTGACGACAGTGGCCAGTAAGGAGATGATGCAGTTAGTTGTCAGCAATCCACCGGTGAACAAAGCCCTAGTGACCATACACACACATACACACATACTCACACACAGGCTTCTAGAACTTTCCATCCACAAGGAACACACGTGATACGTCTCCTGTTTCACCAGAATTTAGGAAAGAGAGGGCAGAAGGAGACAGGTGATAGAAGAGACAGGTCGCAGGGAGAAGGGCTTAGCAACTTGAGAGAGAGAGAGAGAGAGAGCGAGACAGGGAGACAGGGACTCTGCTCAACTCACTCGTGAGTGAGAGACTTGTTAATTTTTCCAAGACAAATAAAAATAGTCCCATACTATTCTTTACCTCTCCTGTCACTACATGACAAATGGGAAAGAAGATTAGCTACTCACGAAGCTACTCCAGTATAATAACCGCTCGTCCACAAGTCTAATATATATATAACTCAACTACAAGTAACCACAAAGGAACTACAAAGCCTTTTATGACAGATCAAATATTTGCAGTGTGACATATGGCAGAGAAGGCTTGTGAGAAGGACCATAAGGTGTTTATTGCATTCATGGATCTGGAAAAAGCATACAGCAAAGGAGACAGAGAGGGATTGTGGAAAGTTTTGCACATGTATGGGGTAGATGGTAAGCTGCTAGGTGCTGTCAAGAGTTTTTATCTTGGTAGCGAAGCATGTGAAAAGGTTAATATAAAGCTAAGTGAATGGTTCACGATTGGTGTGGGCGTGCGACAAGGTTGTATGATGTCCCCATGGTTGTTCAATATATACATGGATGGGTGATGAGAGAAGTAAAAACACGAGTAATGGAGAGACGGATGAGGTATGTAATGAATGGTGATGGATGGAATATCTCAAATTTGTTGTATGCTGATGATGTATATTGGTTGCAAGTACCGGACTAGAACTTAGTAGGCTGGTGCAGAGTGTTACTGAGGTCTGTGAGCGACGTCCCTTGAGAATATGAGTAGAAATGAGTAAAGTGATGGTTATTGATAGAGAAAGTGACTCCCGGTGCGATGTTACAGTGAATGGAGAGAGACTAGAACTGGTCAGAGAGAGGTCAAATACCTGGGTACAGTGATAGAAAAGAGAGGAAAATATGCAAAAGAAGTTGAAAGTAGAGTGACACAAGGAAGAAAAGTAGCTGGTGCAATGAAGGCCATGGTATGAAACAGAGGCTTGAGTGTTGCAACTGCGCAATGCTTACATGAAGGAGTGTTTGTCCCAAATTTACAGTAACATATGGATGTGAGACTATGGTGTGGCATGAAAATGAAAAGTCAAGAGTAAGAACAGTGGAGATGGGACTACTGAGGAATGTCTGTGGAGTAAAGAGGGTGGACAGGACACGAAGTAATGTGATTCGTGAATGATATGGAGTGAGGAAGTCGGTGTACACCAGAATAGAAGAGGATGTACTGATGTGGTATGAGCATGTGGAAAGAATGGATAACAAAAGAGTGGTGAAAAAGGTATATCTGAGCGAATTTGAAGAAGGGAGGAGGGGAGGTAGGCCAAGGAGAAGGTGGAGAGATATGGTGGATGAGTGTGTGAGAAAGAGAGGTTTGGAGGTCGGTTAGGGAACTGACAAGAGGTCGACCTGGCTGGATGAATATTGTGAGAAGTGCATGATCAGGGATTTGGCACCCTTTTTTAACGTGGCAGCGTCCGGATTGACTCAATCGGATATGTATAGCTACAGAACGTGGTGATGTTTTTGGCGTATCTGATAAAGCCAGGATTCCGGGGGCTTGAATGATGAGTGAATGGAAGAGTGGCCCACTGGATTGGGAAAATTTGGGCTGTCTGGACATTGCTACTCCTCACCCTGCCCTAGGGTGGGAAAGGAGGTCAGGATGATGATGATGATGATGATGATATAGATATATAAAAAGAGGTCAGGATGATGATGATGATGATGATAATGATGATATATATATATATATGTATATATATATATATATCTATATATATATATATATATATATATATATATATATATATATATATATATATATATATATATATATATATATATATATATATATAATATAAACCATATTCATTTGGTGTATCAAATCCTTCATTAGTTATTAAGCAATTTACTGTAACTCCATTATCAGTTTTTATCTCAGTGTAGGTGTTAATGCTAGGATCACCATGCTATTTAGTCTTTTAGTCTAAGATGTTACTTATAATCATTAAAAAGATAAGATTAACGCTACTAGAGTGGGCTGACCTTGATCTCTGAAGGCTGCCATCCACAAGTCTCTGTCTGGATCAGTGTCTTCTCAAGTCATGGGCATGGTTTCACCTACAGTATACGGTTATACAGCATAATATTTCCTTAATACATAAACTGAAACATATAGTTTTCCCATTTCATCATGATTTATTCCTCACATAAACATAGTTCATGAAGTTACTCATTATTTTACAATTGTTCAGTACTGCTGAGTTTCCGGATTGAGGGTAATGAAGCAGATGTGGTCTCGTCTCACCGAGCCATGTGCGAAGCTTACAGCATCCCCCCCCCCCCTCTCTCTCCGACTCCATGTGGGGGATCCTCCCTCTTACCCCAGGTGGGGTGAGGGAACACCCTCCTTCCACTCCAACCCCCCATTACACGTCAGTTCACCTCAAAACAGTGGACAGTCATAATACGTTATATAAAGGCGATTATTATCCTTAGGTAGAACAATGTAAAGTATACCAATAATTCGGGTTGAAATGTCAACCTTGCGAAATGGAGCTTACATTCAACAAACATCTTTCCTTAACGAAACTATATCGAGGTAACTCCGCTTCACTCACATAGACTGCTTCGAAGTAAATAATCACAGTGGTGCCACATCTCTTCAAACCCTCGTGCCCCTGTAACACGCGGGAGTGCTGGCTGCTGTACCACTTAAACAATTCACAATGGTAAATGATGCCTTATGTAGGGTAAATCCAGATAACCAAATTATACACGGATATCTATTATACATGAACAATTTTATTATGTTAAAATTATAGTACTACAATTACTAGAGTTATAATCACTATATTATCACGCTGCTGTTTGCTGATGACACTGCACTGGTGGCTGATTCAGAGGAGATATTGAGACAGTTGGTAGAGGTGTTTGAAAGGGTGTGTGGAAGGAGGAAATTGAATGTAAATGAGAATAAGAGTAAAGTGATGAAGTGTGTGAGGTTGGTAGATGTTAGGAGGAGGAATATAGTTTTGAATGGTGAGTTGCTTGAGGTGGTAGAGTGTTTTAAGTATTTAGGGTCACATGTTGCTGTCATGGAGAAATAGATGCAGAAGTGAAGTTTAGAATGAATGAAGTATGAAAGGTGCTGGGAGGAATGAAAAAAGTGTTTAGATGTCATTCGCTTAGGATGGATGTAGCGAGAAGGCTGTATGAGGGTATTGTAGTATCGACTGCGTTAAATGGGGCTGAAACATGGAACATGGGTATAGCAGAGAAGAAAAGTTTGAACATAATGGAGATGAGGTGTCTGAGGAGTGTATGTGGAGTGACGTGTATGGATCGAGTGAGAAATGATGAACTGGGAAGGAGAACTGGAGTTGTGTGGGAGATGGCTGATCGAGTTGAGCAGAGGGTGTTGCGATGGTTTGGGCACATGACGAGAATGGGTGATGAGAGATTGGTGAAAAGATATCTGGATCAGATGTGAGAGGTGTAAGGCTTAGTGGAAGACCACGAATAGGATGATAGGATGAACAATGTGAAGAGAGCGTTGGATGTGAGAGGGATGTCTGTTGAGCAGGGAAGAGTGACTGTGCGTGATAGAAAGGATTGGAGAGAAATTGTGAATAAATAAATGATGACTCAGCCCTGAGGGATTATTCTTCCGCATTTGGTCTGATCAACTGATCAGTTCAGGTGCGGGTATGGGGATGGGTCCATTATGATGTGCCAGGGGTAAACAAGCTCTGCTGTTGGGCCCTGCCGCTGATGTAGTTAATTGCACTGCACAGTTGCCCCTCATGCGGTATGGTGCGGTGAGGATCTGGCCCTTCTCCCCCTTGGGCTAAGATGCGAATGAATGTGTGTGAGTGGATGAGTAAATTGGGAGTGCGTCGTCCTGTCTCGGCTACCTCCCTTTCCTTGGGGGAAGCAGCCTAGGTATATAGGTAGATATTATCACGATTATGTAACTTTTACAGCACCGGTATTATGTATTTCATTTAATTTGCTTACAAGCTTATTGTAATGTGTACATAATATGCATAAACATGTTATGACAATATATACTGTCGCTGGTATGACAGATTTGCATGACTGAGCGATATGTAGGCAGTATATAGGCACTAGTATATATCTCCTAACACAATGTATAGGATGCAGTGTCTGCTGGAGAAATACACAGCTTCTCACTAAGAATGTCAATGCTCATAATATGTATCCACAATTTTGTTGTCCCAGACCATCAAGAATGCTTAACATATGAGGTATCTCAAACAATCTCTTTGTAGTCCAGACAGCCAAGAATTTCATGACGTATTCAAACACGTGGGGTAACCAGCTCTAGTCAGTTAGTCCAAGTGAATGGAAATCTAGCAGACACTTTATCACACACACACATCCTCTCCAAGCTGTATAACACGAGCATCGGCTAGTAGACTTTGCCGTCATGCTACATTACGCTGTAAATCACAAGTCGATAAAACTGTGTACAATCAACTCCTTAACCCAAGCATTGCTCTCTAATTCACTTCGCTGATACACGAAAGGGGGAGGTGAGAAAGAGAGAGACATAGAGACCTACCTGTTCACTCTAGCCAATGACACACCCTTTTACTAAGCAATGACATGTTCGAGCCATAGTACGTCTCACGACTTTATTCTGGCAGTGCTTCGTCGATATATACTCGACCTCCCTGTCTCCCTACAAGTACCTACAGCTACGCTCAAAGAGAGTACCAGTCACTGGAACTAGTTGGAGTGGCCCTTTTTGACAGCCAAGTCAGTACACCAACAAAGAAGTTGATGGTGAGCGCCGTGAAAAGGATGATGAAGTTGACCAGGGTCATACAAAAGGAATCAGTGTCAATTAAAATTCATTCAGGGACCAGATCCTTCAATGTTTTGCCTCAGTCAAGATGATGACACTGTTTGACTTAATGGAGCTTCCAGACATATTTCTCGAAGTCGATCCAGACATGTGGGAGACACGGGAAGACTTCCAGGAAGAAGCAAAGACTTTCCGCGCCATCAAAGTGGTAAATGATCATGCTGAACGTGGCGTTGCCCTTATTCAAGAATACAGTGGCCTTTTGACAAAAGACGAATCACAGCTTCGTTCTTATTAAAAATCACTGAGATGCACCGGCAGCTTTATCCAGACTGCAAGAGACAGGCATTGATTGGGCCGTGTGGACTACACTTTTTTTTTTCTACAGCCATTTAGACGTGTATGAGACAAATTGCTTATGAACATAAGTATCAACATAAAGCATTAATTATGTTATATACTGATAAGGAAAATGTACAGAATTTGTTTCAGCGTTTTTGTTAAATTTATTTTTGTGTTCTTTGAGATAATTGAGCTACCTGCAAATATTAAACTAGAAGGTTCAAACTATTTTGCCTTTTTTTTTTTTTTTTTATCTGAAGTGGAACAAAAAGATCTTCTTTTAAGCTCCACTATATTAGGCACAAATGTCTATATGGATTTTTAAAATGTTACGTGTTTCTACGGTAGCTGAAAAAGAGGCTTTAATCATGCTTAACTCTGTGTCTTTGTCCATTGCACCTGTACAACGACTTAACCAGTTTAAGCAGACTGAGCATCAAAGCTGGGAATAGCGCAGCTACTATTTTAATAGCGATGGTGGTAACGCCATTACTTTTTTTAGCCAGTAGAGGAACTGAGAGCGCCGCTACTTTTTTGGCCATACTCACGCGTTACCGCGCTCCTCGCTACTCACGCGACGAATACACACACACACACATACACACACACACACACACACTAACTGTCCCCGTCTCTAACTCCCGCTCTCTCCCTCACTCTCTCTTTCCGACTAATTCTTACTCACTACGTTATTATTTCGTAACAGTATGTTACTATCAGTTTAAAGTAATGGAAAAACACATTGCTATTGTATAAACAACCTTTAAAGGAAAGCCTCAGTTCATTTTTACTTTCGTTTCCGCACATATCTTAAATAGGTATCATTGAAAATATAATAAATATATATAATATGTATCAATGGTAGGCCACATTTTCTTGCCTTTTATTTACATATGTTACTTTCAGTAGGTATACTAGGTAACAATGTAAAAGAACATTTGTTAAATTATACAGTAAATAGCTTTTTCCCTTACCTTCGGCTCTAAGCTTCATTAAAGTGACACCAACATGTATATGATGGTTTTTTTTTTTTCTTATTTTCAGTATTTAGTATATACTGACATTACTGGTACAAAACATAACCACTCAGACTGACTAATATTATCAAAACAGTATATAGTGTATTGCTGTATCACAGATTTGTGTTAACCTTTCCTTCGTGTACGTTTCTCTTATCCAAAGTAGCGGGAACGCCGCTACATTTCGTATCAAGTAGCGAAACCAGTAACGCCACTACTTTTTCGGGCTGGTAACGGGAATGGGAGCGGCGCTACTTTGTATTAGTAGCGTTCCCAGCATTACTGGGCATAACACGTACACACACACACTGAATATTCTTTCTCGATATGCAGTAAGATATCCACACCCTGAAGTAAAATCTGTCAGCCGACCTACCAGGGACTCTTTGTGTCCTGGTATCCTCCTTCTAACCTCCTTATTTAATTCTGTTCCTTTTGCTCTGCTCCTCAAATATCACTCACACCCACAGACTCTCGCAGCGTATATTTTGCCATGGCTTTATCATTCTCGTTTTATCTGCTGGCTGTTGTATTGCATCTTGTCTTCCTTTAACTTCCTCTACTCTAACCTCATTCTAACGCCTGCCTCCTTTTCTTTGCTTCTTCACTCACCCTTAAAGCGTCCATTGTGTCCTATCCTCTCCATGGTGCCTGGCTCCACCGCCTCCAGATGTGCCCCATGGTCCGAGGCAAAGTAAGCAATGGTGTTGTTATCCAGGCCCAGGTCACTTAGGGTTTCCATAATGGCACCCACACCCTCGTCCAACTCCTCTACGTTGTCGCCGTTCCTGATGGCAAGAAGTTTGGAAGTGGACCAAATGGAAATACAAAAACTATGGACAGCTGCATGACAAGCAACTGTTTTCCTGAAAAATCCATACCTAACGTCAATGTTTTCTACACTGTTTCCGTATTTGTTAACGAACCCGCTTGCTAATGACATGATTTGATTCCAGGAGATGGCTGGATTTTTTTTTTTCTTCATATGTGGAGCGTTGCTATTGATGGTCAAATGGTCAAGTAGAGTTCTATGGCTTAGCTGATCCGGACTACGTGGCCTAATATGATTTTGGTTATCCAGCAGCTGTCAGTACTAAGTAACTAACTGTTACCGTTTATCTTCTGTACGGGTGTCAAAGAGTCTTCAGTTATACTTTTGTTAGTATTTTGTTTAATATTGCTACAAATAGATGATTATATTATTTTTTAGGAGAGATCTCTCCTAGTTATGTGATTGATATTGAAGACTAAAGCAGGGAATCAGCTATTGGGGGCGTTGCTTCCTGGGTAGTAATAACAAGTCAATGGTTGCACTAACGACAATATCACTTTCAGTACTTAAAGGCTTTACAGCCATGGCCACTTTACATGGCCAAGTTCAACATTAGTAAATAGGAAGAATATATATACGTTTTTTTTACATTTTCTACCAATGGATTACAATCATATATATATATATATATATATATATATATATATATATATATATATATATATATATATATATATATATATATATATATATATATATATATCATCATCATCATCATCAGCCATTACATGTCCACTGCTGAAGAAAGGCCTCCCCCAACCTTCTCCACGAATTCCTTGACTGAGCCAATCTTTGCCACGTTTTCCCTGCAAATTTCTCTATCTCATCCCTCCACCTCCTGTCTGGCCTTTTTTGCCACGCTTACAATCTCTTTGTGTCCAGCCAGTCAACCTCTTCCTCCATTGATTATCCCTTATTCTTGCTACATGGCATGCCCACCTCCATTTCTGTTCTTTTATAACTTCTAAAATATCTTTGACTTTAGTCTGCTGTCTCACCCAAGTTGATCTTCTCCTGTCTCTTATAGATATTCCCAACATTGACCTTTCCATTGCTCTCTGAGAACGAATTAGTATATTTTCCACCGGTTTTGTCAGTTTCCAAGTCTCACAACCATACGTCATAGCTGGAATTATACATTCGTTATATACTTTTCGTTTCATACAAACTGGCAAGCTGCTTTTCATAATGTCCTTATGTTTACCGAAAGCTTTCCATCCAATTGTAATGCGTCTTTTTTTTTTTTTTTTTTTTTGCTATCGTTATCTTTCGTAAATTTTAGTATTTGTAATTGTATTCCTCGACTTCTTTAAGATTGTCTCCACTTATTCTGATGACGCTCTTTGGTGTTTGAGGATCAATCATTACTTTAGTTTTACTTCGGTTCATCATTAGCCCTACTTTGAGACTTTCTCTGTTCAGGTCATTTAACATTTCTTGCAATGTCTCTGCTGTTTCTGAGATAAAGACAATGTCATCTGCAAATCTTAAATGGTTTAGCTTTTCTCCATCTATGTTCAGTCCTTTGTTTTCCCAGTCTAGCTTTCTGAAAATACTTTCTATGAATGCTGTAAATAACTTTGGTGAAATTGTATCTCCCTGACGCACGCCCTTCTCAATCTTAATTTTCTCAGAGTCTTTATGTAATTCAACTGTAACAGTTCCCTCTTTATATATGTTTTCGAGCAGTTTTACAATGTTCTCATTCACTCATTGTTCTCTCAGTGAATTTATAATTGCTATGTGCTCCACTGAGTCGAAAGCCTTTACGTAATCAACAAAACCTAAGCACATTGGTTTAATATATTCTGTAGTTCTCTCAATTAGCTGATTCATTGTGTGTAGATGATCAGTGGTCGAGTACCCGCTTCGGAATCCTGTCTGTTCACGAGGTTGGTTTTCCTCCAAATCTGTAGTTATTTTGTTTGTAAGGACTTTAGTGAAGAGTTTTTTAAATGCTGATAGCAAGCTAATGGGTCGATAGTTAATGAGGTCTTTTGAGTCACCTTTTTTTGTAAAGTACAATAATTATTGCATTACACCATGTTTTGGGAATTTAATTCCTTTTTATACATTGAGTAAATAAGTGAGCAAGCCTAGCTTATAATTCTACTCCTGCATCCAACAGTAAACCTGCTACTATTCCATCTTCTCCCGGAGCTTTCCCTCTTTTCATATTATTGAGAGAATTATTTACTTCATCTGGTGTTACCTCAGGTATTTCACTTGTGTCAAGTGAAAAGTTAGCTCTTAGTACTTCTGTCTTTGATGCATACAGTTCTTTGCAAAATTCTTCAACCCTCTTCAGAATCTTATCTCTGCATTTAATGATTTCACCGTTTTTGTCTTTTAGTGATGTAATTTCTTGCTTTCCAAGTGCCATTTTACTTCAGACTTGTTTCAGACTTTTTTTCCTTTTTTGATGGTTACTTTGATTTGGTAAATGTTTCACTTTCTTTTTTCTTCTCTTTGTCTTTTGTTGATAAGCTTATCTAATTCCGCTCTTTCTGTTTCATCTTTCTTTTTACTTTCATATCCTTTATATATATATATATATATATATATATATATATATATATATATATTTGAGTATCCACTGCAGGATCGGCCTATCCCGACCGAAGTCGGGACGATACAGCCAATGTATCTCTACCAAGTGGCTTAGGCTGTCTAGTAGAGATTGTATGTAGTGTTAGAAGTGCTTGTCGTGTTGGAGTGGCTTTGGATGTGTGTGTAGTCTGTGAACCAAGTGTAATCGGCCCGCGCAAGCCGACTGGTTGCAAGCATACTTTATAGTAAGCGACACTGGTTCAACCACAGCACCCCTGGTGTCCGCCAATGTAGTACGTGGCCGGGTGAACACTCCCAAAGTTTATTATCCTGGCGGGGCGCGAACCCTGGCTCACCCGTGTACGAAACGCACACTCTACCACTGTACCACAGAGGCTCCCATATATATATATATATATATATATATATATATATATATATATGGCGGGGCGCGAACCCTGGCTCACCCGTGTACGAAATGCACACTCTACCACTGTACCACAGAGGCTCCCATATATATATATATATATATATATATATATATATATATATATATATATATATATATATATATATATATATATAAAACCAGGGGCACCTGGCGTTGCCTGGGACAAAAAGGCGAACACGCTAATTCTATTTGTTCTAGTTCAGTCTTTCTACTCCAGAAAGGCCACGTACACTTAGGAAAGTTCTGCTTTATACACTCTCTTACCACTTCGAAACAGTAAATGTGTGACAAGTGGTAACGATGCAATAGCCAACATTCATCTATCTGGTAACTGTGTGAGAAGGATGGGGAAGGAAGAAGGAGGAGTGGCAACTATCAGCCCCCCCCCCCTGCCAGCCTTTGACCTCCCTTAACTTCTCCCCTCCCACACAGTGGTGCCAGACATTTGAGTGTCTGGTTGTCTCAAGCATAAAAGTCCGAACTGGCAGGCAGGTGTATATGGTGGAACTTTCCTCGAGTGTACTTCTTATGCTATTGAAGAGGGATCATAAGGTGTCCAGGAACTTTCTAAGTCAGCTTTCGCAAACTAACGCACAGTATTTGTGAGCACTTATTTGCTAGTACCGGTGACCTCAGATGACCTCAAAGATCAACCTCACACAGCCCACGTCCGACCTGGAGGTCATCTAAGTCTCCATGCCAAAAATTGGACTGCTGGGTCCAGTCGTTCCAGCGTGTATTACAGGTGACCTCAAATGACCTCCAACTAATGACCTCCAATGACCTCGGAGGCCAACGCCGCAAAGCTTATGTCCGAACTGAAGGTCATATGTCAAGAATTCGGCAGCAGGGGTACCCGGCGTTGCCCGGGCCAAAAAGGCTAATACTCTACCAATGACCTAAAATGCCTGGATATATGCACTAGCTCATATGTGATGCTCTAGTTTACAGCTGCTACTATGGACTGACATCTGTGCACATTGCCATATCAACTGTATTCGTAATGACTGCCAACACTCTGTTGTTACACCTATTATATAACCATAACCGTTATGATATCACAATAACAGTTACGAGAATTTTATTCGTGTTTTATATCATGTTACAATAAGAAGGTGTTCGGCTGTCATCACTAAATCTGGACATGGTATGATATGAGTTCAAAATACATGGTATTACAGTGACTTCGTTCTTGAAATTAAAACTAATGGACTGTATATTTATGGGAGGGAACAATATCTTAGGTCAAGGAAAGTCTGAGTCGGTGGGTGGATGGAGGTGTGGCTGGTTGGTGGTGAAGGGTGGCCAACCTTTCCGAATCCTTACGCCTACGTATCCATACAACATTTAATATTCTGCGTTTTTTTTTTCTATTTATATACTTTAAAGGTGTTACAGATATGATTTGTGATTAACATCACTCAATTACCAAATATTTTCCCGTATATTTCGATTCTGCTTCGCTTCTTCACTATGGCCACCTACCAAACGTTTGGTAAGCCTGACATTTGTATGTTGCCAGGGATACTGTTTTGACGAATTCATAATACGATCACAGAATGGGATCCAGCATCATACAATAAATATTTAAAGGTTATAGGTGTAAAATCGTTTACATTTTTTCCTATATTAACCAATATAAATGCAACCAACGTGTTACCCACCCCAAACACAGTCAATGGTTACCAACAGTGCCAGAGATCATTTATAAAACGCAACAGCCTACTACAGTTCGGTTGCCAGACAGCACCAGGCAGATATTAAGTTGGTCATTATTGGGTGACCGCAATAGTACATTACATATAACTGATTCTTACTATAGTCTTGGCATGGTACTAACATTATATTACAGTTGCATAAATATATGCATATGTTTGTTGTACACTCAGTAAAAAAAAGTATCGGTGCACAACACTGACGAAACATTTTGGATCACGGTACGAAGGTCTCTGGAATATTTGTGTCCGACGTGCTGGGAGGTGTTGGGAGGTGTCATATAACGTCATCTGAGGTATCCCCTCGCTAAAATATAAATAAACATTGTGAACCTGCTACAGCCAGGCATAACAAGTTACCAACCCTTCCACACAGCCAGCACGTGAGTGAATATTTTCGGAAGATATCGAACCCCCTATGTACCGATACTTTTTTTACCGAGTGTACATACACATTTGTGCCACTGTATTCCTACAATATGCTATACATTATTCTGTATTAATTTTTACTACCATGTATTTACTCTCTATATACAATATATTACTACAATGTGTTATGTTTCTACAGTATTATTGTGTCTCTGCAATATTGTGATGAATATCATGTATTAGTAGGTTATAAGAGAATATGTAATTTGTCACCACATGCTGTCGCAGGTACGCCAGCTAGGCGTGACTGAGCGGTCAGGACACTAAAATATCACAACACACTACATAATAGCTAGTAACGAATATATGTATTATAGAGGTTAGAAGAAAGCCTTGCCAAAGCAAGAGGGCTAGAGGAAATATCGTTGCACATTCTTAGTTAGGAATTTTGTGCACAGTACAATGATGCCTGATGGGAAACTTGCACAGGGTTGGAAAATTCCATACACCCGGGCCCTTATACATGATACAACCAGTCATAAACAAGGGAAATGGGAGAAACAGGGCAGAAAGGGTTAGGAGAGAGAGAGAGAGAGAGAGAGAGAGGCGAGGCTGGAACAGAGCACGGGGAATTAGTAAGCATAAAACCACTCTCGCCTCAGTAGTGTTCTTGTGAGATACTCTCTCTGAAGAAATAAACTACAGTGGAAACTCCAGAGTCATCTTTATCTTTCTCTTGCCATCCATGGCAACTACAACAAATATTTTCTCCTTCTTAATCTCTCCATGGCCGTGGGTCCGGAATTTTATGTGCACCCCAGGCCAATGCCGGAGCCATTTTCTGAAGTTTCGAAAACTGATTTTTTTTTCTTGCCATGTTGAAGAGAAAGTTCAGACGCACCTAACAGTCCAAATCCTAGCTTCCTAGACCCATCCTGTGACTTGCAATGGAGCGTGAACGTTGCAGAAATATTGGCAACCGATATTTGCTGCCAAGAGCTGCTGCCACACTGCAACATCGCACGTGTTGTTATCCTTTTTTTTTTTTACCCTCTAAAGCAATGTAAATAGTGCTGAAATTTTGCGCATATATTAGATATGATGAAATAGAATGATTTCAGTACATAATGTTAGGAATGGCTAAAAAAAAATTATGAATATTTTTTCACCTTTTTGATATAAAATATGTTTATGGTAGTGTCGAGTTAATTTTTTAAGTTATCGTTGTGCCCATGCTTGGAAATGGGAGAGAAAGGATTGAATTTTCAGTCCTAAATGAGAAAGTTGCCCGTCCCCCGAGGCTAGGCTTTCTCACGGGAGATGAAAGTGAAGCGTCAGATCTGATTAGCAATAGGAAGTTGAGTCGCAACTTGCTGCTCCCACACCACGTGCATGTCTAAAAATAGAATTGTAATGCAGTTTCAAAACTACGACTAAGTCTAATTATTATGAATACAGAGTCAAAGCAGAAATAAATACGTTTACAGACGGGGGGAAAGCGTATTTCTTCCATAATAACACGTTCACCTTTCTCTATCATTTTACCCTGTTATTTTCGCAATAAATGTTCCTGCCTGTCTGTCGTGAGTGTGGGAAAGTATGACATTTATGCCTGGATAAGGAAAAAGGGTACAGTTGGATGTTTCCCAACATTTTACACCGTCAGAATAATTGCGAGACGACCTGCCATTTGCACCTCGCACGAGTTGATTAGCAGGAAGGGAAGGGAGTTCTTTTCATCCACGAGAGCATCACGTGAACACAGAAGACTATCCTGTTATGCTTGTAAAAGGCAAAAAACATGTAAAATAATTAAAAACAGTGCAACAAACCTGACCAAATAGGTAAAGATACCAAACAAAAATGAATTTTTCTTCTAATTTCATGTCTTTTTTGTTTATGCCTGTGTTTATAATCGTAAACAGGGTGGTTGTGTGTGTTTTGCAAGGGAGGAAAAAGATGATATTCTCTGTCTGGGTCGATATAATGGGTGTAACTACTGTATGTGTGTTTAGGCATGGCCACAACCGAAAAAACCGTACATCCACTCGTCACGGCAGCAGGTGGCGAACTGACAGTGACAGATGAGGTGTGAGAGTGTGAAGGTCAGTCTCATGTCCCAGATGTTTGTTCACTTCCCGAAAGTTTTTACAGTTTTCTACAAGTCGCACTGCATTGAATGATCCAAACCAGTACAACAGACCTGAGCAAATAGGTAAAGATACCAAGACAAAAATTTATTTTTCACTAATTTATCATGTCTTTTTTGTTTGTGCCTGTACTAATTCATAACTGTAAACAGATGGTTGTGTGTGTTTTACAAGAGGAAAAAGATGATATTTTCTGCCTGGGTCGAGATAATGAGTGTAGTTGTGCTTGTTTAGGCGTGCCCAGGAGCGAAAAAATCGAGAATCCACTCATCACAGCAGCAGGCTCTGAACTGCTTGATGAGGTGTATGGGAGTGTAGTGTAGGTCAGTCTGAAGACGTTCAGAACGTTCGTCCACTTCCCCAAAAGTTTTGTAGTTTTTTATAAGCCACGCTCAAACGGTGCATGCGGCCATTTATTGGCTAAACGTCATTCAACGCCAGCGGCCGTTGAGGGGTTGAAATCCCTACAATTTAACACACTTTTGGAAAAGCTCGGCAACGACTACGATACTTTCGCCTTTAGATTCCGTTTCTTACATACTCTCATACTCATTCACCAAGCCTTGCGGTTCCCCTTCATCTTCACTTAATTCAGTATCACATGCAATCAGGAGAGGAAGTTTCTAAATACTGCCGCATCTCATTAGGGCTGCTCCATCATCCACAGCTCTACCTGTATTTCCTTTACATCTCCATCCATATACGAACTTAACAACCATGGCAACGTGACACATCCCTATTTCAGCCCAACTTTCAGATAGAGACATTCACCCGGTTCACTATCCACATGCACTACAACACTAGCCCCCTCATTCGTACTCATGATGGCATTCAACAGCTTCCCATTTTCTCTATATATTTTTAATATTTAACACATTCCTTGTCTATCCACTCTGTCATATGCTTTTACCAAATCCATGAAGGCTACATACAACGTCTGTCTCTTCTCTAGAAACTCTTCTGCTAAGCACCTTTAGATAAATATTTGATCTACACAATTTCTTCCCCTCCTGAAACCTCCCTGTTCTTTTCCAATTAATTCCTCTGATATTTCCATAACTCTGTCAGTAAGTTTCCTACCAAATACTTTTCCCTTTACACCAAGGAGACAAATACCCTCATGATTATCACACACTTTTTTTTCCCCTTTTCCTTTCAACAGGGAAATATTTATGCCTGGCTTCCAGTTTTCAGGGATTCTACTTTTTACCCAGACCAATCTGCAGATTTTCCATACCCATCCTACAACTATCTCTCCCCCGTGCATCTGCATTTCCCCTACATTATAATCTTTACAATAATGAAAGTTAATAATTAATTGCATTGCATTGCCAATGTAATATTTATGTCAGAACAGTACTGATGATGACAAAAAAAAAAAAAATAAGTGTGAAAAAGCTTAAGCCGTGATTCCATATGTATCATACAAATTCGAGTAGTCGTGGATAGAGTTCATAAGTTTAAGTTATGGTATAAAACAGATAATAGTGTAACCCATGTGGTATTGTACTCTATTATCTTTACAATACGAACTGTACTGGACATTATGAAAACTGTATATGGACATATATATTAATAAATTAGATTGTGAACAAGAAAGTTCTGTCACAGCCAAGTAGGATACCCTGTACTGTACATCGATACCGATGCCATCATAATGCCAATATGACTATCATGAGGGAATCCCAGCAACACTTGCATGTAATATCATCAGACGATGGAAAATTCTTAATTAAAAATTTAAGCAAGTGCACAAAATGAGCCTATTGTCTTCTTGACAGTCAAACATTTTGTATAAATTTGAAATAGTTTTTGCCTATGATCCCACAGCCTCTGGCTGATGTATTGGGTGTTGTCGAAAAATTATTCTTCGTAATAAAAATAAATCTGCCATATCGTTAAATAAAAGGTTCTCATTGTTCAAATTTGACTCAAGTCCATTCAGAGACGGCATGTACTTGAGAAAATCGACTTGGCCTGTGAGAGACTCAAGCCTTGTTTCTGCATAATGATTTTTAGTGGGTACATCTAAAGTCCGACTTAAGACAGAGTCAAGTCCCAAGTCTGGCTCAAACCTCGTACTTTCATTCGGACCTTAGGGTTCTGTCAGACTGATACCTATCATGACTGCTGCTGAGTATGGCCCCAGTAGTCAGATGAAGGGAGGCGCCCTTTAGCACCTGTCCTGTTTTTGATGGATGTTGGAGTGGTGTAGAGGGAACAAAAGCCCGAAGTTACGTACATGGTTTTAACCTTCGGAGGGCATGTCAGGTGGAGGCTTAGAATGTCCTAAGCATTTCAAAAGGTGACTGACTACATTTTGTTGTCACAAGAGTTGGCGAGACTGACAGACAGCATAACTGCACTCTGGGAGATCGACCATTGCCATGGCGAGATCAGTAGTGATGGTTACACATACTAGTGATCTGGCTACTATAATGATGTCCATCTAAGAGGTCTGTTCGCTATGCCTCTTCTCTCGGCATCGTCATTCCGGCTGACAAGTGTATAATGCGGGTAATTTTGAAGCACACTTTGGCTTTAACCTTTCTTATTGCATTGTGCATTCCTACTGAGATGAGTGATGTTGATGAAAAAGAGATGTACTCAACCAGGCACAGTTCAGATGTAGATGATTGCCATATGCAGGATACAATATTTTTGGGCGACTTCAGTGCATTTACTGGCACTGACAGGGTAGGTTTCGAGTAATATGTAAGTCTCTATAGCTCTGGAACAAGGAATATCAAAAGTTCTTGCCGTCTGAGTTTCACAAAATGCCAGATGCTGAGAACTGCTGGATGTTAGCTCCAGCACCTTGATATTCACTGGCGGATTTGGCATTCAAATGTCAGAGGGGTTGCTGACAGATTTATGGCACCCATGTAAGCATTCGATGTCGAAGGATCCTTCAGAACTGCAGGGTTTTTAGAAGTGGAGTTCTTTGCTACTGATAACAGGTATGTTGTTGCTTTTGTAAGCATGCAAATCAGAAATGAGAAAATCCCAAAAGGCCACCTGAAAAAAGTCCTTCTTGAAAAATTTTATGATGAGGATTGTGGGTATAGTTATGCAGTGGCACTCACATATCGGTTAAAACTTAGATCTGCTGGGGACCCAGTTTAATGATTAGATACCTATAACAATACTACTCCGTCAGGAGCTGATGAATGCGTTGGAGAGAGCCCGAAATCAAGGAAGGGATTTGTCTCACCTGTAATGCTGGCTGCAATTAATGACAGTCATATTGCCGGACTGGTTGGAGATTAGGTGCAGCACAAACTTCTGTCTGATCGGGCAACAATTTCACTGAGAAGGGTCAAGAAAAAGATGGCAGGGAAACCACTGAGCAGGCAGAAGTATGTCTTCATGTAAAATAAATGACCTTCGACTTGCTTATTAATCCCTAAAGAAACTCAACTCATTCTCCACCTGTCAGGCTAACTCCATTTGGACAGCAGATAGCCGGCTCGTGCCTTTCTTTTTTTTTTTTTTCCTATCGACCATTGGGGCCGAAGCTCCTGGTCATTAAGGCAGTTATATATATATATATATATATATATATATATATATATATATATATATATATATATATATATATATATATATATATATATAGAGTGAGACATATATGCATATACTGTATATACAAACATATATACTGTATACCTACATACATACATACATCTATGCATATGAACATACAATCTTTCATGCACACGTAAATATATATATATATATATATATATATATATATATATATATATATATATATATATATATATATATATATATATGTGTGTGTGTGTGTGTGTGTGTGTGTGTGTGTGTGTGTGTGTGTGTGTGTGTGTGTAGGATAAACAGTGGCGAAACTTAAGCTAAACCGGGAACATCAGAGAGGAGGTTGATTCAAAGGGAGCCATCTTGTCAAATCCCGCATTTTTTCATGTCATTCAAACAAGTACATAAATCAGTCATTGGAAAATAAGTACTGGTATTATTACAACTTTAAACACTTGCAAATGACTCAACACAATCAAATAAATTTATACCAATACTTAATTACTCAAAAATCTCAAGCAAAAGACAAGAAATGAATAATCTCAAACATTAGGATAATACCTATAATAGAAATGGATATTTGGTAAGTAACAGAAAACTAGTGATGACTAGACAGTGACTAAGAAAAAAAGGACAATACTATATTATTCTTAACATACTCCCCACCATAGGAGTATTAGGACTCCATATTATAATTACAAATCATAATAGATAAATAGATAGAGAGCGAGACAGGAGGTAGCAGGCGGGACTCTACTTAACTTCACTCGTGTGTGAGAGACTTTGTTAATATTTCCAAGACAAATAAAAATAGTTCCATACTATTCTTTACCTCTCCTGTCATTGCATGACAAATGGGAACCAAGATTATCTACTTACAAACTACTCAAGTATAACAACCGCTCGTCCACGAGTCTAATATATATATATATATATATATATATATATATATATATATATATATATATATATATATATATATATATATATATATATATATATATATATATATATATAACTTATCTACAAAACTTCTCTACAAGTTTACTACAAAGTCTTTTATGATATTTGGTGGCCAGCGAACGTATACAAACCTCGTCTACGAATCAACAGTGAATTCCTACAAAATAATAAGATTGAAAACAAAAAAATACCTCTCACAACCAACAACTCACAACCAGCTCCTGACAGTATTCTCTCCAACCAGCGCCCTCCGTCTCCCCGATCATCACGCTGATTTAGAAGTGATCACAAGAAGCCTTGCAAGTAGTTTAACAAAGTACTGATACAAACAATCTTGCAATTTCTACGACGAACAAACAAACTACAACCATTTACGATCAACTACAAGTAACAACTCCACGAGTCGTCTGTATAATCTTCTACACGCTCCTACAAGTAGCGGCAGTCTTCATCCCACAATGGGTAAATCACAAGAAAAAAGGACCGAGAATACATCAAGAAAGAAAAAACAAAACAAACAAACGAAGAGTGAGATACGACTCACAACTCACAACCACTGGACCTCACCTTCCTCTCTCTGCTACATTCACTCAACCTCCACCGCTGACGCAGGAGTCGAGAGGTCAAGACGACGAAGCAAATACCAAGCCCATATTCACAACTCATCTTACTCACTCATCTTCACTCAAGTTACTCATCGCTACTCGTTTACTCACCACAGCTACCAGTGTGGGAAGTCGACGTCACCATACGTGTGCTAAGACGACGACAAGCCGTGTGTCTGACACCCCACAACACGTCAGTCAGCCCGTGAAGAACAACGCTGTCACCACGTGCAACACCACTCACACCATTTCCACCACGGTAAAAATTAGTGAGTTACATAGTTACTTCATTTATACAATACACAGTGATAGACATAAAAATGCTGCACAAACATATTAAACTTGCTGTATAATTACAACTTACATACACATACTTACTTCAATTATCAGAATAACTCAAACAGTAAATAATCACCAACAATAAATATTCTACACTGTATATATTCATTCATTTATTATAGCAATTATTTACTACCAACGAGTGTTACCATTTATACCTACATAAAATATGTTTCATACATACAGCTATACATTATTACATCTACAAAGTGATAAAGAAAATATACCATCACAGTTACTCAGTGAGCGATTAAAAGAACTGTATTAAACATTTATTAATTAAAGCTACCTAGTGGAAACATAAATTAAGCCACAAGGAAAACCAGAAAAGAAAAAGAAAAAAAATGGCCAACACAAATGACATTAGCAAGAATGAACATCTTCAACACAATCGTGAAGACAAAGATTTCCACACAATGCTGACACATATATTGCCCACGATAGGTACAAGTGAAGAACAAGTCAGTGTATATAGTTAATACTGTATATAGTGTATATATATATTTTTTATATCAAATAACAAAATATGGGACTATATAATATCGTTTTCAGTAATATCTGTGCAATATAAACTAAACCTTAAAAAAGGGTCCTAAGGAAATTAGCCAGCAATTATGCAACCTCGAGCAACACCGAAAAAACGTAGACAAACGAAGAAAAACAAACTATAGAAAATCAATACACAAAAAAAAGAGAAAAAAAGAAAGAAAAAGAAATAGAGTAAGATCACATAACAAACAAATGAAAATAAGTGTAAGTGTTACTACAAATGCCAAAATACCACATAAACTACAAACAAAAAAGCAAATTGTTGTCTCCACAAGCTAGTGGCATGGAACATCATATCATCGACCACAGCATGACCGGATTCAATGTCAGGACTGCAATTATTTTTTATTTATTTTTTTTTTTTTTAAATAACAGAACGGAGGAAGGAAAAACAAATGGAGAAAAAAAATAATCCATACACCAGATTACTGGTGTCCTCTGTTCATAAAATATCTGTAACAGTTAGACTTGAACAGTTGTAGGTTGAAATTTGGAGGAAAACAACTCTGGGGAAGCGAGTTCCAGAGAGATGCAGTTCGGGGAATGAAAGAATTCTGATAGGCAGAAGTTCTGCAATGTGGTTGAGTGACATTCCAGTCATGAGCGCTACCAGATGCCCGTGTAGCACGAGGGAAGGCATGGAGAGGTGGCACCATGGACGCAACTTCGTCGGAGCATTTGCCAAAAAAATATCTGTAAAATAATGCAAGGGAGGCAACATTCCTTCTTACTTGCAGGGGAGGTAGTTTATATGTAATGGCAGGATTGTTAATGATTCTAACAGCTTTATTCTGAATTTTGTCTAGTTGTCTTAATGCAACCTCTCCACAACCATTCCACAAGGGTGAGCAATATTCAAGCTGAGAGCGCACATGACTCTTATAAATTATAGCTAACTGCTCATCGGCGAAGAAGTTACGGACTCTGTACAATAATCCAAGTTTCTTTGAGGCGGTTTTAGCAAGTGATCTGACATGAGAGGTCCAGCTGAGGGCACTGTTAAGTGAGACACCAAGAATTTCAATACTTTTGGAGATGGGAATATTAGTAGCACTGAAGGTAATGTACGAATCTGGCAATATCTGTCTATTAGTAAACTGTATATATTTAGTTTTACTAGCATTAAAAGAGACAAGGTTGTTTTGTCCCCATTCACTGATTGTAGATAGATCTTGATTTATGGAGATGGCTGTATTGAGTTGAGAGGTAGAGATATTAGACTTTGTAAATGGATGTCTGAGTGTGAATGATTTATGTAGTGTTGAGTCATCTGCATATGAGTGAATGGGATTGTGAGTGACAGATAAGAGATCATTAATATGAACCAGAAATAGGGTTGGCGCCAGAACTGATCCCTGTGGCACGCCGGCGTTAATTGAGTGGAAATTCGAATATACATCATCTACTTTTACTCTTATTTTCCTGTCACTAAGATAAGAAGAAATCAAATTATGTAACTACAAACGATATGTAACAATTATATAACGACAAACGATTGCATTATGTTACACTTACTACTATTATGTAACCACAAACAGTATGTAACAATTATGTAACAGTTGCATTAACAATATGTAACTTTTATGTAACTTTAACTACAATTATGAAACTACAAACAATATGTAACAATTATGTAACAGTTGCATTAACAAGATGTAACTTTTATGTAACTTTAACTACAATTATAAGGCCAACACAGTTATGTAACAGTTGCATTTAAAAAATGTAACTACAATTATAAGGCCAGCACAATTATGCATTACCACAATATTATGTAACAATTGATAAAATGTTACAATTATGTATTACTACAATGTAACAATTACTATACGATTATGTAACAATTCACAGTTACAATTATGTATTACCACAATGTTACAATATTATAAGTCATACAATCATACCACAATTCTGTATTACTAGTATCATCTTGCAAGTTAGGTGAAATATTAGACATTACTAAAGGGATAACTCAATACGTAATGTAATAACCTAGCAGTATTACCATTGCACAGTTATATGCGTATGTCTGTTACACATACACATCTTACAAAATGTCATACAACAACCATTACATTTATTCAAATATGTATACAACTTGGTTAAAATGTAATATTCCTAGATCATTGCAATTTACTATGAATATTATATGTATACAATATTGTAATCAATATTATGTACTCACAAATTAGCATATGTCAATGATGATTGCTGTCGGCGTGGCCGAGCATATGTTAGGACTCCATATTATAATTACACATCATAATAGATAAATAGATAGATAGAGAGACAGATAGAAGCAGGAAGTCAGATGATGAGGCAGGTATTGTGTCTGCGAGAATCGAGCAATGCTAAACATGCTTACACACTCATAACTCAAGGAATGCTTTATAGGCACACGACAGCACCTCGTGACCATACACACACATACACACATACTCACACACAGGCTTCTAGAACTTTCCAACCACAGTGTAACACACGTGACACGACCCCTGCTTCACCAGAATTTAGGAAGCAGAGGGCAGAAGGAGACAGGCCACAGAATCGGCAGGTAGTAGGGAGAACAAGCTTAGCAACATGGAAGAGAGAGAGAGAGAGAGAGAGAGAGAGAGAGAGAGAGAGCTTAGAAGGAGGCTAGCATTAGAACCGACAGGTAGTGGAGAGAGTGAACAAGAATGAGGGGCTCAACTAGACTTACTTATTATATTGTCTCTGTAAGACATACCCTGCTCAACTTAGATTTCTCTGAAGATAATAAATTAAGATCAACTCACTGTATTCATCTTTAATTCCTACTACAAGAAATCGAGAAGACGAACAATAGGAACCTAGTGCCAAAATCCAGCACAAAGCCTGATCATCGGCTACAAGTTGTGTACGTTAGGTGGGCCGGAAGAAATGGGTCAATGGAAGGAGTATATCATATCACAGATGGGGCTATTGAAATAAGGAACGGAATGAGATGTCGGAAATAAGACCAACAGAGGTAAGGAAGGACATGATATTATGGAGGGAAAAATACGATGACTCTCGGAGAAAGTCTGCAAGAAGGGGGGGACGTTGGAGGCGAGACAAAAACGGAAATGTAACACGTCGCTGTAGTGTGTAGAGTGGACAATCAAGGAAAATATGGCGTACAGGAAAATATGGCAACGAGTACAAAAGGGAGGGCGACCACCAGACATCAAATAAGAGTGGGTAAGTCGAGTATGACCAATTCTAAGGCGAGCTAAATCCGTCTCCCACCTCCTATTACGGTGGCAAGGGGTCGACCAAGGAGAAATAAACGGTTTAACAACACGTAGTTTGTTATTAGTGATAGAGTCCCAACAAGACTGCCACCGGTGCTGAAGGAAGGATGGCAGAGCAGGAAGAAAGTCAGAGACTGGAATGAGGAAGGAAGGAGAGACATCCCTGGTAACTGCCATATGAGCCAACTGATCAGCACGTTCATTGCCTGCGACGCCCACATATTCCGGGACCCAACAGAACTGGACTCTTTTACGACAAGAGGAGATACGAACCAACCATTCCAAGATACGAAGACCTAGAGGGTGAGAAGCAGAAGGTGACTGAAGAAGGGATAGAGCACTATATGAATCAGAGAATATCACAAATGAGGAGGAGGAGGCACGACAAATATACCGTAACGCAAACAAGAGGGCATATAACTGCTGTTAGAACACTTGCATAGGTAGGAAGGCTAAAGTGATATAAAGTGTCAGGAAAGAGTATCGCGAATCCAACGCCAGCAGGAGTTTTTGAACCATCAGTGTATATAGGGACTGCAGAGGAATGTTGGGAGAGATGGTCTGAAAACCGAGAACTGAGAATGAATGGAGGAGAATTGGATTTGGAATAAGGGAAAATGGAAGAACAAATGTGGGGTCGCGGACGTAGCCACAGAGGAAAAAAACAAGTGCAGAAAGGAAAAACATTACTAACAGTAAGAGAGGAGCACGAGAGAAGAGTACGGGCTCGAACTGCAAATGGTGGCTTGGTCCTAGGAGTGGAAAATATGCCTGAGTCAGGACTGGGAGGAAGTAGAGAAGGGGTATGAGGAAAACAGTGCAACTTAGCATAGGTACAAAGAGAAAGAAGAGCACGACGGCGGAAGAGTGATGAAACTCCTGATTCAGTACACAGACTCTCAACTGGGGATGACTTAAAAGCACCAAGAGCCAGACACAAACCGTGATGATGTACAGAATCAAGTTGTTGGAGGACGGTGTCTGAAGCAGAAGAATAAACTTGGCAACCATAATCAAGTTTGGAGAGAACGAGAACAATATGTAGGCGAAGGAGAGTAATTCGATCAGCACCCCATGACACATGAGACAAAGTTTGTAAGAGACGGAGGCGTTGCAAGGCTGAGGTTTTCAAGGAGGCAATATGATCTTTCCAAGTAAGACGGGAGTAGAAAAGAAGGCCAAGAAAGGAAGCGGAGGTTTTGTATGGGAGAGGAGAGCCATAAAGAAAAAGAGGTGGTTGAGGAATATGATGAGAACGAACAAGGGTAATAGCATGAGACTTAAGAGGAGAGAACCGAAAGCCATGAGAAGTGGCCCATTCTGAGGCAGCAGAAACCGCACGTTGAATAAGAGCACCAAGGGCAGAGATGTCAGAATTTGAGGCATATATTGTGAAATCATCAACATATAAAGAAGAGTGGACGCCAACTTGGACACAAGAAACAGTCCCATTAATTGCCAATAAAAATAGAGTAGTGCTAAGAACACTGCCTTGGGGAACACCTTCGTATTGTGGAAATGAGTCTGAATAAGTATGCTGGACACGGACTCTAAAGAAACGAGCTGATAGAAAATTCTTTAAGAAGACACCAAGGTTACCATCACTACCACAAGAACGAACTATGCGTAAAATATGGTAGCGCCAGGCTGTGCCATAAGCCTTCTCAAGGTCGAAGAATACTACGATAACAGATTGTCGAGTGGCAAAGGCTGAACGGATATAAGTCTCTAGATTTAGGATGGGAGTTAAGGTGCCGCGAGCTTTTCGAAAACCAAACTGTGAAGACAAAAGTTGCTTGGATTCTAGGAGCCACATAAAACGATGATTTATCATAAGCTCAAATAATTTGCAAAGACAGCTGGTAAGAGCAATGGGGCGATAATCTTGAGGGGCATGGCCTTGCTTTCCTGGTTTAAGAAATGGAAGGATGGTGGCACTACGAAAAGAGGGAGGAAAAATATCCTCTGTCCAGATACGATTATAAATAGTTAACAATAAGGCCATGGCCTGGGGGAAAGGTGACAGAGCATATTATAGTGTATGCCATCAGGACCCTCACAAGTGTTCTTACAAAGACGAAGGGCAGAGGACAATTCATGGAGCGTGAATGGCGCGTTATATGACTGACTAGACGACAGCTTGAAGACAACTGGCGTACATTCAGTAGCAGTTTTAAGGGTATGGAATTCAGGTGAGAGATGAGAACCGCTACTAACATTACTAAAATGAAGACCTAAGTCGTTAGCAACTAGATGTGCATCTGCAACTGACTCCCCATCCAATTGTAGGACAGGGGAGGGCATGGGAAGATGTTTACCTGCTATTTTGCGTATACGTTTCCAGACGGATGCAATGGATGTATTGGCAGTAATGGTGGAAACGTATAATCTCCAGCTACGACGTTTAGCCCGTTTAACAGTCTTACGAAGAACCGCTCGGGCCTTTTTAAACAGCAGAAATGCACTCTGTTCATCCGGAGTGTTGCGTTTGCATAGGAAACTCTTCCAACGTGCACGTTTAACACGGAGTGCTACAGTACAGTCCGAATCCCACCAAGGTACACACTTCAAAGTAAAAGGACGGGACGACCTAGGAATCCCTGTCAAAGCTGCACTTAGAACTAACACATTTAAATAGGTGAGTATATCTAAAACAGTGGGTAAGGAAGAAGAGTGTATAGAAGGCACAGTTAAAGAAGTAAATAACGGCCAGTCAGCTTTCGGAAAACTCCATCGAGGGGGCCTGAGTATGGGGCAATATGTAGTAAGAGTAAGCCTTATAGGAAAGTGATCACTATATACAGTGTCCGAAAGAACGGACCAATGGAAATGTAAAGAAATAGAAGAGGCGCACAAGGAGAGATCCAAACAGGAAAAAGTATGAGTTTTGTCGTCAATATGTGTTGAAGTTCGTGTATTTAGAAGGGATAAATCATTATTAAAAATAAAAGTCTCAAGTTGGCGGCCACGCGATTTGGTAACGGTGTCTCCCCATAAGGCATGACGACAGTTAAAATCTCCTAACAATAAAATTGGGGTGGGTAATTGTGTTAATAAAAGAGATAAGGCAGGGAAATCGATAGGTTGGGAGGGAGTAAAATATATGGACACCACCGTAATCCATCGTTCGAGGAAGACACGAACAAAATGACACGGAACCGTAGTGTGAATGGATAGACGTTCTAGTGGAACTGTGTGATGAACTAAAATGGCGGAAACAGGAAGAGAAGCAGGAGAAAATAAAAAACTATAGTCAGGTATGGGTATTGGGGGGGCAGACAAACGGGGTTCTTGTATGCAGACTAATGTAGGATGATGAACTGCGAGAAGATAACGAAGGTCATTACGATGGGCTGTAAAACTTCTAAGATTCCATTGTATAATAGACATGTTAAAATTTAAAAAAGTAAAACCAAGGGAAATAAAAGCTTAAGAAAAAAAAAAATTACAATGGATAAAATATAAGAAAAACGAATTTATAGCGGACTGGTGTTATATATCACCGGGTTGGTTCGATAGTTGGAATAGGAGCAGAACGTGGAGGAGGTGGATGAGTGGGACGGTCAGTATAGCCCGGTGGCATCGGAAGGGATAGAGGAGAGGGATTAGAATAAGAAGGAAGGGGGGCAGAAGGGGAAGGAGCTGTGGGAGTGGGAGGGATATCAGAAGGAAGAGAATGGACTTCGGCTGTATGGATTATTTTTTGTGGACTCATGGGTTCCTGCAATGAAGTCGCCAGAAACTCCATGATGTCTGTGAGAGTTTCACTCTCAACACTTGCTGGGAGTGTCGTCTGTGGTGTCGGCAATGGAGTTGATACAGGTTGTGGAGTAGTTTGTGGGGTTGAGATAGGGCTGGGACTAGTTCGTGGAGTCGAGATAGGGATCTTTGATGGAGTAGTTGTTGTGGAGGGCAAGGGGTGGGAGGTACGCATTTTACGGGTTGGGGGGGAATGTGTGGGTTTTGTGAAACCCTTGGCATCCGAAGTGGTGGGAGGAAGTCCACGTTTGCCAGAGGGAGGCGGGCGGTGGGCATCACGCTGTGGCAGAGGGAGTAATTGTTGGTGGAGAGACGAAGAGGAGCGAGGGGTAGCAGCAGAACAGGAAGGGTGTTGAGGAGAAGTGATAGGAGTAGACAATAGAGGCGATAGGGAGGAAATTGGAGTGGAAGAGTCTAGAACAGAGAAAGAGTTGGAAAGAGTAACCAGAGGGGTTTGAGAGTGTGAAGTGGAACAAGAAGAGAGAGAAGGGGAGGTGGAAGAGGGTAGAACAGAGACAGGGGTGGAGGAGACAACACTGACAGTCGGAGAAGAAGATGAGGAGGAGGTATGAGTAGAGACTGGAAAAGAGGTTGGGACAGTAGGGGAGCAGGAGACTGGTGATACCAAGGGAGTAAGTGTGTTAGATTGGGAGGTGATGGCAGAAAAGGAGGTAGACGTTGTAATGGTGGTAGAGTGGTGGGACTGGGAAATGGGGGAGGTAGTGGGGACAGGACGTGCCACTCGAGCATATGTAGTATTGGTAGAGAATCCTAGATCACGGGCACGTTGTCCAGCTGCACGGAGGGAAAGACCTTCTTTCCAGCGAATCCTGGAGACTTCGGATTCGAAGGTATACACCGGGCAGTTCCGGGACGAGGCAGCATGAAAGCCTTGGCAGTTCGGGCAGACCTGGGTCTTTGCTGTGCAGGCTGAGAAGGTGTGGCCGGGTTGGGCGCAGGTAGGGCATATTGATTCTGATCTACAGTATTTGGCAGGATGTCTATAGTGCCAACATGAAGAGCACTGTCGCGGACGAGGTATGTACTCTTTGACACTGAGTCGTGTGCCACCAGTAATGACAGAAGTGGGAAGATCGCGGTCCTTAAAACTGATCTTAGCAATGTTGGAGGAGTATTTCCGGCGCCCCTGAGGTGGAAGCGTGTAACACTGAACGGACAGTACTGCTAGGTGTTGGGCTGACAAGATGGCTTGTATATCTGTGGTGCATTCTGAGAAACTGCGATCTCCTATAGATATATATGAAGGGATTAGAACAGTTCCCGTGCTGGAGTTTAGGTGGGGATCTGGTACTGCTGCAATGGGATGACCAGAATGATCAATAAGCGACATCACCTTCTCAGCCTGCGCAGCAGTCTTGACAGTCAAAAGGCAGTCTCCATTTGGTCGTGATGTAAATGTTATGTCGGGACCTATCTGTCGAAGGAGAGAGAGATGGAGAGTGAGGTCATTTGTTGTCGGCTGGATGTTGAAGAACCTGGGCCATGTCTGGCGACCAAAAATTGATGTTACTGATGGTGGGTTTGGAAAGAGAGGGGGAGGAAGGAGAGGGGGGGGGAGAAGAAGAAACAGAAGGATAGGAAGAGGAGGAAAGAGGCAGAAAAGTAGGGGGTGGGGGATCAGCCTGTCCGGGAGAAGGTTTTGAAGGAGCATCTCCCGTTGCTCCTTGAGAATTTATTAATGTATCATTATTGGCCATGGTAAGCCTAATTGTAAATAACAGGAATTAAACTTGTCCACTCCTGAGAGCCCGGTCAGGAGTAAGGACGAAAAATACAATGGCTACCGTACCCATGGTTCCCTGAGGCCGTTAGCGACTGACACAGAAGAGACAGCCTTGCATCCCATCAGCACGGCTCTCACACCTTAGGAAGGTGAGAAGAAAGAAAATAAAAGAAGAGAAGAGAAGAAAAAGGACCAAGCAAAATTAGTAGGGCCAAGGACTGGGACCCAAGGGCGGGGGAAGCAGGGTATAAGGACACCAGACCCCAAAGCCCCCCCACGACTACAACGGGCTTGGTTTTGGGGGGGCAAGAAATCGAGAGTGACAACTAAACAACAAACTTCTCTACAAGTTACTACAAAGTCTTATGACAGGAGCACTTTAGCTCCTATCCAAAGTTGAGCAAATTAGAAAACTACAGTATTTTATGTTAAAGAAAATGAACTATTCTTCAGTTCCACAAATTACAAAATTACAAAATTATCCTCTTTCTTAAAGCTATAGTTTATAAATCACAAATCCAGTACTGTACGAGGCTTTATCATACGCCTTCTTCTAGATACCTTCACCTGTTCATGACTTTCAGTTTCATCATCATCATCAGCCACTTCAACATTGTTTTCATCCCTGTTTTGGGTAAAGTTTTTTTTGAGTAACTGGTGAATTTAAATCATCATCACAATTTATGTCATAAAAAATCTCTAAGTCATGTAACTTCTGAACAGGTCTACACAATATACCCTTGGCAGTTTGTACCTTTACACATCTTACTACACCATCCCTGCCAGGAAATAAATCAGTAATGATGCCCAGAGGCCAATTCATTCTAGGGACATTATTTTCCCTAATTAAAACTACAGAACCCTTCTTCAGGTTACAATTAGCCTTAAATCCCTTCACAGTAGGAGGCAAATTCTTTAAGTAATCATCACTCCACATTTTCCAGAATCGGTCGAGTTGTCTCTTACGAACAATTTCTCTTTCACTTAAATTTTTGTTACTTATATCCAAAGGTTTATCAGAAACATGATGCTGAAATCCCGCAACTCGACCAATCAGAAAATGTGAGGGTGTCAAGGGATCAGCAACATCTGGTTCTTCATTTACATAGGTAAGAGGTCTAGAATTGACACAAGCTTCTACTTCAATCAAAGTTGTCTCAAGTTCACATTTAGTCAAGCATTTAGTGCCAAGAGATTTCTTAAGACCTGATTTAACAGACCTCACAAGCCGTTCCCACCAACCTCCCCACCATGGGGACCTGGGAGCGATGAATTTCCATTCAGGGCTTAATAGACTAAACTACTGCTGAAGCTTACTTGCTACACTTATAAAGGTTTTGGCATTGTCAGAGTAAATCACTGAAGGGAGACCTCGCCTTGCGGAGAATCTCCTTATGGCCAACAGACAATCAGGTACTGAAAGTGAGTCTGTCAATTCTAAGTGGATAGATCTTGTGACAGCACAGGTAAATAATAAAACATACAATTTATTTGAAGGACTATCAACTGCAAATAATGGGCCAGCAAAATCTAATCCAGTTAAAGCAAAAGGGAATGTAGATTTAACTCTCAATTCTGGCAAAGGGGGTGCTGGTTGGTTACAAGGCCTTGAGTCAAAACTTTTGCAAGCTACACACTCTTTGCAAACTCTTTTAGCAAGTGTTCTTAATCCAATTATCCAGTAAGAATTTCTAACAGTTGACATAAGCGTGTGAACACAAGCATGCTTCAAAAAATTTTGTTGAAACAGAATTATGAGTTTGGCCACATGACAATTTGGTATAATTATTGGGTGTTTGCTGTCATAACTCAGGTCAGAATTCTGTAATCTACTTTTAATTCTGAGCAATCCATCAGAATCTAAAAATGGATCAAGGTTCCTCAGTGAAGAATTTCTAGGGAGTGGTTTACCTAGTGACAAAGCATTTCTTTCTTTCTCATAAAATTCTTTCTGAACACAGATGAAAATTTTGTCCTTTGCTTTACTCAATTCATTATAAGTGAGAGGACCTGAAAATTTAGTATTATTGGGTTTAGAATTGTTAATGAATCTCAAAACCCATGCAGTAATATTCATGATCTTGGTAAAATCACTCCATTTATTAAAATCAAAGGCAGCTGTGGCTTCCTCAACAACAGTCATAACCAGGCCTTCTCCCCTGAATTCTTCACAGGGAAAATCAACATCATTTGTCTCATACTTATCAATAGTCTCAGTAAACAAGTTCATTGAGGAATCAGATAACCATTTTGGACCTTGAAGCCACAAGTCATTTGAAATTAGTTGATCACCAGTCACACCTCGAGTACGCAAATCAGCAGGATTATCTGCACCAGGGCAATGGAACCAGTTACTTGGAGATGTAATCTCCAAGAGGCATTTCTGGGTGTTAAAGTGGATTTCTGTTACTCTATTGGCAACAAACATTTTCCACTTAGCAGGATTCCCCTTAATCCAAGACAAAGCAATCTTAGAATCTGTCCAACAAATTAGCTTAACATCATCACTCAGATGTAGGGCAGATTTCACAAAGTTAATGAGACGAGCACTTAACAGAGCTCCAAGTAATTCCAACCGTGGCAAGGTAACCCGCTTGATAGGAGCAACTTTTGCTCTAGACATAACAAAGGAAACATTAAATTGATTATCTGATTTAGGAATCCGCAAGAAAATACAAGAGCCATATCCTTTCTCAGAGGAATCACTAAAAGCATGAACTTCCAAGCCAGTTGCTGAATTCAAAGATAGGCCTGGAAAATAGTATCTGTCAATCTCAAAATTCTTAATTAACTGAATACTGTTAATCCAGCACTGAAACTTATACTGCAACTCATGAGGCAAAATTTCATCCCAGCAAAGTCCTAGACGCCAAATCTCTTGAAACAAATTTTTAGCATACACAGTGAAAGGACTAATTAAGCCGAGAGGATCAAACAGTCTAGCAATGAAACTTAATACATTTCTTTTAGTGAAATTTAAATCAAACTTATTATCCAAGTTGAGACCCTTAAAGGAAAACACATCTTCTGAGGGATTCGAGTACATTCCTAACAATTTTGTTACACCAACCTCAGGGTCAAACTGTTCATGCTGATTAATCAAAAAATCATTGTTAGTGTGTCATTTGGATAAAGTCATGCCTGCATCGGACAATATACTTTTAGCTTCACTAAACATTTTGCAGGCTTCTACAGTATCTGCTCCTGAGAGCCAATCATCAACATATAAATGTTCCTTAAGTTCTTGTACTGTGACAGAATTATGGTAAGAGTCTAAATGGTGTTTGATAGTGGCATTCAATAAAAATGGACTACTAGTGTTACCAAAGGGCACCCTCACAAATCTCATCACACGAACTATATCACCACATTGCCACAAAAAACGGTGAACATCTTGATTAGGGCGTTGTATTTTTATCTGCAAAAAGGCTTTAGTAATGTCTGCTGTCAAGGCAATATTCCATCTTCTGAATCTTATTAAAATTTCTACAAGATCAGGAATTAATGAGGGACCAGATTCCAAACAATCATTCAGTGAAACACCATTAGGTCCTGCTGCAGAAGCATCAAAAACAGGCCTTACTTTAGAGGAAACACTGTCTCTAATTACTGGTCTATGTGGCATATAGTAAGTGGGATAAGGACTTTCTAACTCAGAGAAAGGAACCTCAACAATAATGTTATCCTCCTCATAACTCTTAAATACCTTGTCATATTCTTCTTTCAGATCAGGGTTTTTGTCAAATTTATAGTTCAGTCAGAGAAATTACCAATATGCCGGGAATCGAACCCGGGACTCTCAGGTGAAAGCCAGGCAGCATACCACTACACCACGACCAGGTAAAAGTTAACTCACGTTGTCACCATCTTGTAACCAACGTCCCTCCGCCCCCACTGTGGGCATGAAGAGGATGAGTTAACCCCCTGGCACTCGGGCAAGTAGATGCTTTTAATCTATCCCAAACACTTACGGCAAGTCAGAATGAAGAGAGAACCTGTATTTTTTTCACAGGAAAAATCATCAGAGAAATTACCAATATGCCGGGAATCGAACCCGGGACTCTCAGGTGAGAGCCAGGCAGCATACCACTACACCACGAGAGTCCCGGGTTCGATTCCCGGCATATTGGTAATTTCTCTGATGATTTTTCCTGTGAAAAAAATACAGGTTCTCTCTTTATAGTTCAGTACAGACAATCTCTTTCTAGCATGTTTCTCATTATTTAGTAGACTTAATTTTACCTCATCACTTATCCAAGGCAAAGCAACCTCATACCTGTCATCAACATACTTATTTGTGTCCTCAAATTTGTCCAAAACAGGGTCTTTAGGTGGTTTATCTTTCTCAGTATAAATACTCACATTTTCAAGACTCCAAAACTTATGTAAATCTGACTCATTGACATTTTTGGTTGCACTGATACATAGCATTTGATGAGATACACTCTCCACATGGCCGCTCAAACATGAACCAGACAAAATCCAACCAAATACTGATTCATGGGCCACTAAGTCATCAAATCTGACAACATTATCAGCCGAAACGAATTTCCAATAATTATCAACACCAACCAACATATCTAAAGTGAGGTCACGGTCACGTCCATAGTCCTCGGCCAACTGTAGCTGTGAAAGAGACTGCATAACATCATCAGGCAGCCTCTGACGTCGCAAAGAAGGACAAATAGACATAACTTCAACTGCAAGTACAGAATGGTTATTACCCTCAATGTCAACTAAATTCAAGTCATACACATTCCTTTCTTTACTGTCTTGTGATTTCTGATTACCAAAAGCAGAGTAGGAGGTGTATTTGGAAGTGATCCACTTAGGTTTAACCCTTCTGACAAAATTATGACTCACATAGGTGGTATCTGCCCCTAAATCAAACATAACAGTGGCCAAAACAGATTTACCACTACTTGAACAAACTTTGACTTTGGGTGTTTGCAAAACAGTAGACTTTTTCATTCTTCGATCATGAGAAATACCAACATGTTCAACAATACTGACTGAATAATTAGATTGACCTTCTGACTTTTGACTAGAATTTTGTTTAAGTGAAGATTTATTGTGAGTCTCAGAATTAGTTTTACCATTGTTGCAAAAGAGAACATTATGGGACCCATTACATTGAGTGCACTTAACATTACCTTTGCAACCTTAGAAACATGGCCCCTGGAAAGACACTTAAAACACAAATCAGCTTGTCTAACCTTCTCCTCTCGACCATGTCTGTCCAACCTCAAGATGTGCCAGCACTTCTCAGACTTGTGTAGCTTCTGGCAGAACACACACTGCGGTGAACCTTCCTCGGATGTGGTCTGCAGGGCTGAAGAAGAACCAATCTTCCTCCTTTCGGTATCTTCTCGCCGAGGGTTGCCTTTCTCCACGGACAATTCCTTGAAAGTTTCAGACCTCTCACGACACTGGATCTCCTTCTGCAGAAACTTGAGGAGCCACTCCAGGTCGCCTTCATGTCCGGAACTTTCCCTCGACCATTCCAAACGTATTTCTTGTGGAAGACGAGACAGGATAACTGGAGTCAACACCACACCGTATTGGTTACCGTTGATACCGAGACCTTCCAAACTTCTCACATGCCTCAGTAGCTGATCTTGAAGCTTCCACAACGAATCGACGTAACTGGTTCCCTTCACTCTGGGTGTTAAAGAGGCATTTAGTAAACCCTGGACATGGGCAAATATTATCCTCTCTGGACGGCAAAATCTTTCTTTGAGGAGATTACAGGCCACAGTGTAGTTTGCAGTGGTAAGTGCTATCCCCTGGATGACTGATAGAACTTCTAATTGAAGTAATGATTGCAGATAGCTGAATTTGCTAATAACTGGCAGCTCACTCTGGTCCACTAAAGCCTCAGATCTGTCCCAAAACGACTGCCAATCTGTCAGTTCACCAGAAAATTTAGGGAGATCTAGTCTGGGTAATTTAACTTCTGACTTATCTTTACTAGATGTAGAGACTGTGCTATTATCATTTGTTGCATCCTTGAGTCTTTTGGCAGCCTCAGCTCTAACCTTTCTTGCTGCCCTTCTAACTTTATCTGCTTTCTCTATGTCTTCCTCTAACTCAGCAGGGTCTTCTAATTCTAACTCCACTGCTGCCTGAAGATCATCTAAATTTGCTAGCCGCTTATCAAAATCACTAACGGCTGCTTCTAATAACTCTTGAGTGGTAGACTCGTCATCTAATAACTCTCTTAACTCAGTAATGCTTCGAGTCAACCAACCTTTGGCAGCCGTCCTCCTCTTTACCAAGTCTTCCAACGATTTCCTTATTCTTCTCGCAACTAATCCAGGCTAAATACCTTCCAGCAGACGTCATCTAAAGGCTCCCGGGTCTGGGCACCAGAAATGTCGGATAAACAGTGGCGAAACTTAAGCTAAACCGGGAACATCAGAGAGGAGGTTGATTCAAAGGGAGCCATCTTGTCAAATCCCGCATTTTTTCATGTCATTCAAACAAGTACATAAATCATTCATTGGAAAATAAGTACTGGTATTATTACAACTTTAAACACTTGCAAATGACTCAACACAATCAAATAAATTTATTCCAATACTTAATTACTCAAAAATCTCAAGCAAAAGACAAGAAATGAATAATCTCAAACATTAGGATAATACCTATAATAGAAATGGATATTTGGTAAGTAACAGAAAACTAGTGATGACTAGACAGTGACTAAGAAAAAAAGGACAGAATACTATATTATGCTTAACAATATATATATATATATATATATATATATATATATATATATATATATATATATATATATATATATATATATATATATATATATATATATATATATATATATATATATATATATATATATATATATATGAAATTTTTATTTTATATTTTTGTTTGCATTTTTGTTTATTATTATTTTTATATTTCTTACCTTACATTATAACCAAAATTGCCTAATCTAAAAAACCTAAAACTAATCACCTAAGTGACAAATCGCTAACCTATACTAAATCCTAAAGAGCCAAATAACTAAACCTACACTAATGGTGAAAAGACCTCGACCAAGAGAACACCATCGACTGCAAATATGTAATGCCATTCAACAGTACATACCTGCACTCATCACCTGGTGACTGTCAGTCGAGGCACAACCTAATATAGGGGACATCAACATATATGAAAGAGAACCAGACGAGTCAGGAACATTTCCATATACGTCAGCTGTCGGCCCTAATTAGTAACTTCAGGAATATGGTATAATGTATTTACATAACATGTATAAAAAGTGAAGAACCTCGCCCAACAGACCACCATCGACTGCAAATGCCCAATACCTTTCTATATTGCACACTTGCACTCATCAGCTGGTGACTGTCAGTCGAGGAATGGGATTTAGTGTAGGGGACATCAATATTAGAAATAGATCAGTGGGTGGGGGAACTATTTCAAATACATCAACTGTCAACCCTAATTAGCAGTACAATATATACATATTTACAGTTGATAAAAATTATAACCATACAGTAAAAAAGTCACATCACTCTGATCAGTCCGGTCTGTCTTAGGAAATCCATCAATTTATCAGTCATAACAATGTCCCCATCACCCAGGATGGTGGAAGGGGTGAAGGGGACGTCTGCTGCGCCGCAGTAATTTATAAGTAAAGCACGTTCACGAATAAATCGCCGACAGCGAAGGACGATATGACTGATAGATAACACCACATTACAGATGTCACAGTGCGGTGGGAATTGTCTTTCCATATAAGGTTTCATGTGCATTAATATAGTGGCATTAAGCCGTAATCGCGCCAACACTTTTTCCTCAAGACGACTGGGACGGTTGGCAGTGTCCCAGTCGCCCAGGTACGGCTTACAAGTTGGAATATTTAGTCTGGTCCACTGACCTTGCCACAGAAGATATACTGATTTCTTTCCGAGAGAGAGACTCGACCGTAGATCACGAGGAACGTCCCAAGTCTCCTCGAGCTCTACAGCCGACTTTGCAAGTAAGTCAGCCTGCTCATTTCCGTAGATACTACAATGGCCAGGCACCCAGATCAGCGTGAATGACTTGTTGCATGAATGCAATTTATTAATAATGCGGCCCTGGATCTCATTAGAGTCCATAGTGCAGGAAGCAATTGCCTGAAGGGCTGATTTTGAGTCTGAAAATATGACAAATGAGTCATGCCTAGAATTGAGAGCATAGTCTATGGCTTTGTCAATAGCAAAAAGTTCGGAGGTAAACACATGTATATGAGTCGGCAACCGATACCAAGACACAATCGCAAACATTGATTCTGCAACACGTCCAATCCTTTCAGCGTGGCATCGGATGCCGAACCATACATCTGTGCACCATAGTCTAGCTTCGATCGAATAAGGGACTTATACATCATTAATAAAGATTTTCTGTCGGCACCCCATGTAGTACCTGCTAGGTACTTGATGACATTTACTGGTTTATCACAACGAGCAATCAAATTATTAACATGAATTTTGAAGTTCAGACGACAATCAAAACGTATTCCCAAAAACTTTATAGAATTTTGAAAAGGTACCGCCTGATTATCCAAAGTTAAGCACAAATTAGGTACGTTAAGAGTCGTGAAAACTACAGCGGCACACTTACGGACGGAAAACTTAAATCACCACTGCAGGTCTCATTGGTGGACGGAATCAAGGGCTGCTTGAATTCGCCCAGCCGAAAATTGTGCATTACGGGAAGAGTGCCATATTGCACAATCGTCACCGTAGAGCGAGTATTTAAGATTCCTCGGGATGGGACCTGATGACAGAATATCATTGATCATAATGCTAAATAAAGTAGGACTAAGCACACTTCTCTGTGGCAGCTCGTTTTCCTGGATATATATATCTGATGTTACGTTACGGGGCAATTTGACAGAGAAAGTCATGTCCCTTAAGAAACTGGAAATAAAAATTTTGGCAAATTTCCTCTTAAACCATAAGCATAGAGCTTCATTAGTATACCGTGTCGCCATGTCATGTCATAAGCTTTATGGATGTCCAAGAACACCCCTATCATGAATTCTTTATTGGCAAATGCCTCTACAATACAATGCTCCAAATTCATTTAATGATCTAGTGAACTTCTATATTTACAGAAGCCACATTGTTGATCATTTAACAAATTCTTCGACTCTAAAACAAAAAGAAGCCTATTGTTTACCATTCGTTCCATAACCTAACATAGACAAGAAGTCAACACAATAGGACGAAATGAAGTGGGATTCATAAGACGACCAGCCTCTTTGGGTATCGGTATGATGTGCGCAAAGTGCCTTGAGTTTGGAACGTTCGAGACGCCCAAATCTCATTGTACAATGCTAACATCTTAATCAGGTTGTCCTGATTAAGATGCTGGCTCATACCGTACGTGATGGTGTCTGGTCTAGGGCTGGTGTCTTTACAGAATTTAGGGGCAAGGAGCAGTTCATCTAGCGTAAACTCTTGGTTGTACGGGGAGTGTACGTCTTCTGTGGCAAAGTCAATGAGCTGTAGCTCAGCCGTGCGTTTATGATGTTGAAAACGCGGATCATAATTGGCTGAGCTACTTACATGACAAAAACTCCTGGAGAGGATGTTAGCAACGTCCACGGGCTCGTCATAGATGGTGTTGTTTACCTGCAGGGTGGTCACAGGGAAGTATGGGCCTTTATTATTTAATATTCTTATAGTGGACCAGACTTTACTTAATGGTGTAGTATGAGTCACTAAGGACCGCCAGGAGTCACGTTTGGCCCTTCTTATTATTCTCCTTGTCTCAGCCCATGCCTGTTTGTATGCAATAAAATTTTCCTCAGTGGGCTGACTATCAAAAATCCAGTATCTCCTATTGCGTTTTTTTAATGCTTGTCGGCAGTCCGGCTTCCACCAATGTGCTCTATGCTTCGCATGAACTGTAGAAGTCTTGAGAATAGCAGCCTCAGCTGCTCCAGGGGCGGGTGAGTATAAAGCTCGTTAGGCTGCGTACTTGAAGCAGTGGTATATATCAGAAACCCCCAGCAGAGAGCTTCCATTGCCTAGTGTACAAGCACAAGGTAGTCTTCGACCAGTCGACAAAGGCGTGCCTTCTCTCGATAATATTAAGGAAGTAGCTCGTGTTAGTGGCATTTCTGTAGTCTGTAGAACTGGTCAAAGTTGGAAATTTCAACATTACTGACCATGGCTTCGGTAATGATGCAGTTGTCCTTACAGAGTAGCTGGAGACACTCCTAGGTGCTCTTGAGACATTCAATAAAAACGTGGAGCCATTAGGGCTAAAGGTCTCCCGAGCCAAGACCATGGTCTGGACATTCGGTGGCTTGTTGGATGAAGCAATACTGCTCATTTGGGCATGTGGAGAGAACATAAAAGTCTTGAAAAGATTCACTTTTCTACAAAGTGTGATGCATAGCAATGATAGGTCATACATCTTTATTCACACTGGTCTTCCCTGTGGTGTTATGGATTGAATCAGTTTAAGTATTTGGCGTTGTTGATATTTATGCAGAAGGATGATAATTCGCATCTTCAAGGCAGTGGTGCCTCCTGCATTTGTGAGTCATGGACACTAAAACAGTGACTCTGAGTGGCGAATTGAATCCTTTTGGTACTAAGTGCCTTTGAAGTATCATGGGATATTGCTGATAAAACTGAGTGCATAATGAACAACTACTTAATGAGACTGACTTAAAGCCTATTACTTACATAACACAATAGCACCAACTCCAGCTATATACGGTAGACACGTGGCATATCCCTGAGGCTAATCCTGCTCATAAGGTGATATCATGAAGAGCTAGTCCAGGGTGGAGAAGACCGAGAGGAAAACCGCAAACCTTACAGCCTGAGCAAACCGTACTTCCTGTCGGAAGATAATTAAAGAGAAGGGGAAGATTTGCTCCCTGGAGGCTTGCAAGGAGGGATCCTTGTAGGCTTAGTCCGAGGGGGAGTGATGCTTTGTACCCCGTGGGTGACTGCGTGAACGAGTGATCATTCAGAGACCCAGTGACACCAACAACAGACAACAGTCGGCTGACTATAACCCAAACTACCCAACTATGGCAAGGCATTTAACGTCAGTCAAAGAAAGTTAAATAATTAAGACACCTGACCACGTCTGATTAACAGATTTGACGTGGTCGGAGGTGTCACAGCCCTTCCATCAGTTGTCCCTATGCCACCCATGTACAAAATTGTATTGATGTGTCTATGAGCTGCAAAATATTTGTGATGGAGGCAACATAAAGTCAGATGGTTGCATTCCATTTCGGAGAGGTGATTATGAATAGAAAGTTGCTGAACCGGAAAAACGTGGAGAAAAAAAAAATTCCTTGAGAGAGTAATCATAGTGTAAGTAGATTTATACTTTGTCTCGTGGTAGACAGCGGTAAAGAAAATGGTAATGGACAAGACTAATGATGAATTTCTCAAATCTGGGTATGGGGAATATTTACAAAAATTGCCTATTCAGCATAGCATCATCCGACTTTCTCTTTTATAGCAATACATCGGACAATATGAGAGGTATAAAAAAGGAAAATATCCAATTTGTTTATATCATGAACTGAACAGGAAATATGTCCAGTTTATGAAATGCGAGTCAGATTGCTCAGTTCATGAAATGAGCAAATATACTGCCTAGTTCATGAAATAGGTAATTTAAAAATGGGGAGTAACGTGTGTGTGTGTGTGTGTGTGTGTGTGTGTGTGTGTGTGTGTGTGTGTGTGTGTGTGTGTGTGTGTGTGTGTGTGTGTGTGTGTGTGTGTGTGTGTGTGGTGTGTTAGTAGGTAGATCTAATACATCAGCAAAATGAAGAGATTTCTGTTTTTAACCAGCTCTGTATGCGGGTCAGATCTGTTCTATTTGCTGTGGAGGGTTTATTTATCTTTATAGATTCGTCTGATGGTAGCTGGAGTAGCACACAAATTTGGCAAATCACGGTGAAGTGGTTTAAATCAGGACAACAGTCTACCTTACAGTAGATGGCTTTAAGGACGATATTTTATTTTAGGTTAGCTGTCTGACAGTGCCTTCAGTATGAGGAAGACTTATTTTATTCAAGCACCAGACGATCTTATTCACCTTAGGACACCTGTCTGAGCCACTTTGATTTAAATACATTTCGTAAGATTATGTCACATTATGTTTTGGATATTGCCGAAAAATTTTGGGCATAGACGCATTATCTCTGAGTGAAGCACTTGAACTGTGAGATAAGTTGTCAGATAAGTTGTTTAATCGTTTTGGGGTAATACATCTTCGATAAGAGGATATCGCAAGCTGTGCACCTTTAGGCCGATGACTCATTTGTACTTTATTCTTGTTACCACCAGACGCCCAACGTAACTTTGGACAGCTATTTAGCATCAAATGTATTAACGAAAGGACATGTCTATATACATTTGGTAGAATTTCTGCAGCCCTGATTAAAATCACTTGGGGGTAACAATAATGAAATACAGGTTATAGGAATGTAGTGGTCATACTGTATTAAGAAAACGAGACGCGTTTCAGAAGGGATTACCCATAAACGAAGTGGTATTTCGGAGCGATACTCTCAAAGGTGAGGTAATCAGACTGATACGTGCAGTAATCAGGGCGTCTGTGTTACAGATAGCATAGAGCCGTAAGGATAAACCATTACATGTAAAAGCTTAATGTGTAAATGTCTGTGAAACAGCTTCTACTGTCCAGCTTTACTGCAATGTTCTACGGTGGAGAACAGTGAAACGTTCTCTCTCTCTCTCTCTCTCTCTCTCTCTCTCTCTCTCTCTCTCTCTCTCTCTCTCTCTCTCTCTCTCTCTCTCTCTCTCTCTCTTCTGGTGAAACCATTTCCAACTCTGATACCAACACACATCTTTCACTTACCACTAACAATGCCTGGCTATAAAACCACATTAATGTCATTATCAGTGTAGTTCATCATGAATACCTGCCGGCAAAATTTCTGACACTGCGTGACGATGCCTTGGTAGCGGTGAGATTATTTTTCCTTGAAACGTCCATTAAACTATTCTTGTTGTAAAAAAAGAAAGAACTTAAAGTATAAAGCCCTCAAGTTCGCTACTTCAAGGAAAACCGGAACAAATGGGAGCCTAAATCGAGATCGTTTAACTATTAACTCCTTCAGCAATGAAAGATAAATTAATGAACCAACAAATGTGGCAGTAACATGGACATGATATTGATGGAGAACGTGATAGTTGGACACACACACACACACACACACACACACACACACACACACACACACACACACACACACACAGAACTATCGACGATGATATGGAGGGAGGAAAGGGGGAGGAGGAGAGATTGCGAAACAAGCTTCTCAGTCGTGCTGCAGCTGGCACCATCGGTGGACACCATGTCGGTCAGTAAATATTTTTTAACGAGATATTCTCAAACCCTCTTCTTACCTACCTTCTGCCTTTTCACAAGCCTGTCAGTTCCGCCTTCAGTTATTTTGTCCCAGCGAGTTTTGGCGCTGGTGATGTATGCACAAAATTCTAGAACTTCTGTTGTATATTTACGGTGCGTTGATACGTGTCTTCACTTACGCATTTTTTTTTTTTTTTTTGTTAAGCAAATTATCGTGAATATCAAAGTGAATATATGAACAAAGGAAACCGTTTTTGATACAGATTAGTTAGTGTACACCCATTTATAAAATGAAATATTAAACCATACGAAGCTGTTACTGAAAATAATAATAATAATAATAATCCCCCGCACAAATACGTCGTTATTCATTGATTTCCATGACAAAATGGAGTACGATCAAAGTCAGTTATTTCTTTTTTAAATTTACCTCTTCAACGATGCGTATATATATTGTATAAACTGATTACAGTTCATTATAACTGTTTCCTTTGGCAAACTGTTGGCAAGTGAAGAACACACACACACACACACACACACACACACACACACACACACACACACACACACACACACTGGAAATGAGAGCTATCTGAATATGTTTGCAGATGATGCAAAAATACAAAGGAGAATTACTAACACAGACTCTTGTAAAGAGCTACAAGAAGAATTAAATAAACTTCATGAATGGAGTAGTACATGGCAAATGGAATTCAGTGTGGACAAGTGTCATGTAATCAAGTTTGGTAAAAGTGGAAAAAGACTTGATTGGGATTATAAGTTAGGAAATAAAACCCTATACACATCAGAAAGAGAGAAAGACCTAGGTGTGATTATCAATAAAAGACTATCTCCGGCTGACCACATCAGCGAGAAGGTACGGAACATGTATACACTGCTTGCAAATATGAGAATAGCATTCACATACATAAATGAAGACATGCTAAGAAGGATAATAACATCATTCATTAGACCAACCCTGGAATATGCATCAGTAGTCTGGAGTCCTCATCTCAAAAAGCATATAGACAAGATTGAAAAAGTTCAAAGGGCCGCTACAAGATGGATACCAAGCTTAAGGGACCTAAGCTACGAAGAAAGACTAAATAAACTGAATCTATCAACACTACAGGAGAGAAGGAAAAGAGGTGACATGATAATGCTATGTAAGTGCATATCAGAGAAGGAGAAAATAGACATAAATGATTACTTAACATATGGAGAAGCATCAGCAAGAGGACACTGCAAAAAACTGCATAAGAAGAGAGGTGATAAAGACGTAAGGAAATTCAGTTTCCCAAACAGAGCAACTGATCAATGGAATGCACTACCGAATGAAATAGTGTGTGCCAAAACAATTCACAAATTTAAGGATATGTACGATAAATATGGTTTAAGACACGGGACAGTACGAGCTTGACTCATTCCTGTAAAGATACAATTAGGTAAGAACAATTAGGTAAGAACACATGGCGTAGCTTCATCAGTATTTGGGTATGTTCATAACATCGCTTGAGTAGAATGGGTTGCATCTAATGGTCTTATTTTGTATTATAGGTTTTCCAATATGAATCTTTTAGAGATAATGTTTCCTCTCCGATATTCTCGTAATTTTCCTCCTTCGTCCCCTTTCACTGTCAGCATATGTATTTTATTACAGTTTAATGCAAATTTCCGTTTGTTTGGGGGATCTGTAGCACCTTGAGACAAACCAGAGACAATTACTGAAGGAAAGAGGGAAATAAATGAAAAAGTCTAATTTATTTCTATATAAAAGAGACATGGAGGAAATAGGTGATTATTTTATAATGAGATTAACGTCCTTGCTTGCTAGATACGTACTTTTGTGGTTATCTATAATTATAAAACAAATTAAATGTATATTAAGTGCATACTTAATCGGTTGGCAAAAAAGCAATGTTTAGATACTGCATAGGGGCCAAAACTGCCACATATCTTGAATGAGCAGTGGTTATCTTTTGTACCTAGATAACCATGCTATCGCTTACAGATTCCAGAATTGCTGTAAGCAGCATAACATTAGGTGGTTCTGAATGCTATCAGGCAAAGCAATTTTATCAACTGAATGGTAAATGATTATGAGATGACACTGCAATTTGTTTTTAGTTAGTGTTTGGTGTGAAGCGGTTATGAAATATATATATATATATATATATATATATAAAGAGAGAGAGAGAGAGAGAGAGAGACAGAGAGAGAGTACTTGTCTGACCTTAGACTAACGGTTTATATAAGATTTGGTTAAGAAAAAGTCGTACATCAATTTCAAAAATTTAATTTTTTGTAAGATTTAAAGAAAAACAAAACTCTTGCAGGCCTGCTGAGCAGGATTTGATATTGCCCTGTGGCCTTGATTTTGTATTTTTCTTTCCAGATGAAATCCTTTCTTCCTTGCCTTACTCTCAAGTCTTTCACTAAAACAGTTTTAACAGATTTTGCCAATAGCACTAAACTATTACAGCTATAAACGCTACTGCAAGACTGATGTGCTTGAGATGCTGCATAAAGTCAGTGTGTAGAAAGGTGTACGAATTAAGCTAGTGTGTACTGAACTGAAAAAATAAATATCGGGGAGAGTTAGTTACAGAACTGATTACCGAGAATAATAAATGCTAGAACTTAAAGTCAGGGTTACTGCCTCCTTTGTGACTGGGAAGAGAGGTATATGTTTCAGTCGTTGAGGTATGTTTCTTCATAGTCTAAGTGTGAAATAGATATGTTGAAAAAGGTGTTGGCAGAGGGAGGAAGATGATCAAGAATAAGGTATAAAAAGAGCAGGAGATTTTTAAAGAGGAGACAGGGTGTGTAGGCTACATTTTTGTGTGATGTTTCACTCTAAGGTACTTGTAGAAGAAAGGCATTGTATGAATTTTTCATGGATTGGGAGAATAAAAAAGACAGCAAACGAAAAATGAATGTGAAAGGTGCTGAGGGAGAGAGAGAGAGAGAGAGAGAGAGAGAGAGAGAGTTAAAAGTTATTTTATGACGGTGATAGGGCGGTAGTTCGCATGGGAATTGAACTAAATATGCACGATACTTGGATCGACTGTCAGTTACTCCACCGTCATGTTCATCGACCTCACCACCTCCAACCTGTATTTCTTAGTCCCACTTGTTGTCCTCCCCCGTACCGGCATCGGTCATGCAAGACATTCCTCACCCATGGCATGCAGGCTTGTGACACATCCCATCCCCTTCTTCCTCAGTAGCCCTTGTTTTTTCCATCCCCCCAGGGTTTGACCTGTACTCTATGATATTCCCTCGATCTCTCAGTCCCATTCAGTAAATCATTTGATGCAGTGATGGTCCACCAGTATTACTACAGTAGGACATGGATGACTCCCAATGCAGTGGATTCTTTCACATCTTCACTTATGGTTCCCACTCTCTGCGCACCTACTTCACCTCCTCACTGTATTTTGAGGACCTCTCCCTCTACCAAACCTGGACCCTGTCCGGCCCACACTGTCCTCATCACAGAACTCTATGCTATTACCAAGCACTAGGCTTTGTGAAAGGTTTCTTACCTCCCAATCAGTAATACTGTACACTGACCAACAGTCACCGTTACACCTTCTTTTCTCAGGACGGCCATTCTCTCACGTATGACTAGTCCACACAATCCACTCTTATCTTTTTTGCCTCATCTGCATGGATCATTTTGCCTCCAGTGGATCCTTTCCCATGTAGGTATCCATGGGAATGAAATTGATGGCCAGGCAGCACAGCGTGCTCCATCCTCCAACCGTCCCAACCAGCTAGACCCAGACCCCTCAATCTGTGCTCCTACACCAGCTGTTCCTGTCACTGACGACTCGAGCTGCCTGTAATCACTGTCTGACTCACTTTTTCTTCATTTCTGCAACATTCGTGGCCTTTCCTCCAACTTTCGCTCTGCTGAGCACCACCTCTCCTCCTCTAAACCTCACCTTCGTATCCTAATTGAGACTCAGCTGTCTGAGGCAACTGACAGCAAACCTTTTTCTGTATCCTCCTACTTTCTCTATACTCATTTCAAACCAAAGGTGGCTGTTGTGTATATATACGCAACGACTTATCTTGCTCTCGTGTTCCTGAACTCGATTCTTCTGATTCTCTACACTCTGGCTTCGGCTTTCCTGTCATTCTCTGACTAAATATATCTGCGCTGTTTACTTATCTCCTAATTCTACTGATTATCAAAAATTCTTTGACTATCGTTCTTCTACGGTGGAACACATTCTATCCATTTCTCCTTTTTCTGAAATCTCCATTCTAGGAGATTTCAATGTTCACCACCACCTTAGGCTCTCCTCTCCTTTCACTGAACCACCTGGTGAACAAGCCTACACCTTTTCTATCCTTAATAACCTAGAGCAGCTTGTACGGCACCCTACCCGTATCCCTGACCACCTTGGAGAGAGCTCCAACATACTTGATCTCTTCCTTACAACTAATCCTTCTGCTTACACTGTTAATCTTTTCTCTCCATTGGGCTCCTCCGATCACAACCTTATCATCTTAACCTGTCCTATCACTCCGGTACGGCCTGTGGACCCTACAAAGAAACGTCATCTGTGGCACTTTGGAGCTGCGGATTGGGAGGCCCTCAGGCAGTACTTCTTTGATTTTCCCTGGAATGATTATCGCTTCCATGGCCGGGAGCCATCTGAGTGCGCCTTGCGCATTACAGAGGATATTCTCTTGGGCATGGAAGCATACATTCCTTTTTCATATCCTTTGACTAATGCAAGAAAGCCTTGGTTTAATCACGCTTGTTCTAATGCTGTCCGCAACAAGGAGAGGGCCTATAAAAGGTACCAGAGCCAACCCACCCCAGAATCACATTTTTCATACGTTCCTGCCTGGAATCGTGCTAAGTCTGTCCTTCACTCTGCTAAAAATAATAATATTCATCCCTACTAAATGCTATGAACCCTCCAACTTGAATTCTACCCACTCCTCATGGCACTTTGCCAAAAATCTTTCTAACAACTTTACCTCATCATCCTTCCCTCCTCTTTTCTACTCTGATGGCTCTGTAGCTATTTCTTCTACTGAAAAAACAGATCTCTTCACTCACACTTTCTCCTTCAATTCCACCTTAGATGATTCCGGTGCTGTTCCTCCATCACTTCCCCCCTCTGACTTCGTCATGGCTGCCATTAAAATTTCTTCAGCTGATGTATTTTCTGCCATCACTGGCCTCAATACTAACAAGGCATATGGGCCTGATGGAGTCCCTCCTGTTGTTCTCAAGAACTGTGCTTCTGTGTTTACACCCTGCCTAGGCAAACTCTTTCGCCTTTGTCTGCCAACTTGTATGTTTCCTTCTTGCTGGAAGTTTGCTCTCATTCAGCCAGTTCCAGAGAAGGGTGACCATTCCCAACCCTCTATCTGTCGTCCGATTGCTTTAACATCCTGCTTCTCAAAAGTTTTCGAGTCAATTCTTAACAGAATAATTTTAAAGCATTTTTCCTATCACAACCTTCTTTCTGATCGTCAGGATGGGTTCCATCAGGGACGCTCCACTGGCGATCTTCTCACCTACCTTTCAGACTCCTGGTCATCCTCCTTTCGGGACTTTGGTGAAAGCATTGCCATTGCACTTGACATCTCAAAAGCTTTCGATCAGATCTGGCATAAATCTTTAATTTCCAAACTGCCCTCTTACAGTTTCTATCCTTCTATCTGTACCTTCATCTCTAGCTTCCTTTCTGGTCGTTCTATAGCCGCTGTTGTAGACGGCCATCGTTCTTCTCCTAGATCTATCAACAATGTTGTTCCTCAGGGCTCTGTCCTATCACCAACTCTCTTCCTTTTATTCATCAATGACCTTCTAAGCTGTACATCTAACCCTATCCACTCATACGCTGATGACTCCACCCTTCACCTTTCCATTCGGTTCCCGCAATGCCCATTTCAGCAGTTACTTCACCAAACAAGGGATGAGGGTATGGCAATTCTAATGTCTGACTTGGCTCGTATCTCTGACTGGGGTAAAAATAATCTGGTTGTATTTAATCCATCAAAGACTCAGTTCTTACACCTATCAACCCGACAAAATCTTCCACAGGTATACCCTCTAATGTTTAATAATATTCAGCTTAATCCTGCATCATCCTTGAACATGTTTGGGGTTTCATTTACTCAGGACATATCTTGGAAAGATCATATTATATCACTTGTAAAATCTGCTTCCAAGAGATTAGGTGTGCTAAGCCGACTCTGTTCCTTCTTTACCCCTGCACATTGTTAACTCTATACACGGGTTTTATCTGCCCGTGTGTGGAGTACAACTCTTATGTGTGGGGAGGTTCCCCACATACAGCTCTTCTCAATAGGATGGAGTCAAAGGCTCTTCGTCTCATTAACTCTCCTCCTCTTACTGACTTCCTTCAATCTCTGTCTCTTCGCCGCAATGTTGCATCTTTATCTCTTTTCTATCGCTAATTCAATGGTCACTGCTCCTCTGAACTGTCTGCATGCATTACCCCTCCACCTCTACGACGGGTGCGTAGCACCTGTCTAGCAGCAAACTCTCATCCCTTTTCTGTCCAACTCTCTTATGCAAGAGTTAACCGTTACTCCCGGTCCTTCATTTATGCAACAGGTCAACTCTGGAACTGTCTCCCTCTGCCTGTATTTCCTGCTTCTTATGATCTCCAGTCTTTCAAACGCAGTGTGTCCAGGCATCTCGAAATGATCGGATTTTGAATTTGGCTCTCTCTTGTATTTTGTTTTTCTCTTGAAAGGAATAATTATTGCAGGCTCGTGGCCTTTGGGTCCTTCTTCCTCGCATTAAAAAAAAAAAAGGTTCACGTGGGACCCACACCTCTCTTTTGACTTGGCTACAACCCCATTGGGCCTTCTGTTTCGATGCTACCACTTACTCCCGAGGATCGTTGGCAGTCAACACATCCTGTCTTTACCATCCCAACCATCATTTCTTTTTTGCCCCTCTCCTGTGCATTGGTCTCCCGGGCCTAAATAGTCATGTACAACGGCTAGGTATGGTGGCGACCCTTTATGTCCATGGTGTCTTCAGTCAGTAGAGACCATCGAGCATCTCCAGCTATGATGCCTTAGATTTGATTCCCTCCGGGTTGCCCTCTCGGACCGCCTGATTGCCCTCCATTTTCCCAACATGTCCCTCTCTGTCCTCCTGTACAGTTGGAGAAAATTCTGCTTTTCAACAACAGAGTGTATCCCACACGTGCGAATTCCTGCAGTCATCAATGCAGCTTCCCGCTTAAGATCTAGCAAAACTCACCAAAATCCCTTATAGCCACGAGAAGAAGAAGGAGGAAAGTGAATATTAGAGTGTCCCATTTCAAAGATATATATATATATATATATATATATATATATATATATATATATATATATATATATATATATATATATATATTGTTACGGAACAGAGAAAGATAATGTACACTTTAAGTGAAAATACTAAAAATCACTACTGTCCCGTAAAGTTCCAGGTTCAAAACAAAAGAGTTAGGTAAAATTACAAGTTAAAGTTTAATGCTCAAACTAACAACAAAACATTCAGGACTTATAAGGATAATGTAATGGCAAAAAACAGGTTAAATATATGGTTAACTGCAATAGCCTCTATTAACACGAAATTAGCAAGAGTAATTTATCTAAGTCAGCCCTGACAAAATGAGAATACCAGATAATACTCAGTGAATGCAAGATATATTATTACAGATACGAAATATTATTAATAAGGGCTGACACCCAAAACACATGAATCACAAAAACCTTACTAGGCCTGAGAATTAACACCTTACGCTACACAGTACAAGAAAAAAATGTAATAACGCTCATACTCAAATTACACAGCTGCTAGATGGCTGGAGACTTCCTGAGCACTCACAATAATAACAAATGTACAGGGGAGGACAGAGATGTGAACAAAATGAGGAGTAGATCTAAGTGGCAATAATGCAGAGACAGAGCTCATTATATAGGGGCCGGCAGAGCTTGATGCAACTTGTAAGAAGGACGCACAAATGAAGCCAGAGGGGACAAAGAGTTGACACTCCTGCTCTGAACAACAGAAAGAACGACTTTCTCTACTATAAGGGAGGACGGGGGGAGTGAGGTAGAACACGCTCGTGATCAAACATGCAGCATACTGTATGTTAGAATTACACAAAGGATGATGAAATCATAGGCTATGTAACACCTCCCCACAAAGAAAAAAGAAATTTACAAAGGAAATTTCTTATTACTCTAAAACAATCTGTCTAAAGTCTAGATAAGCAATCTGCAATAACATTTTCTTTCCCCTTGACATGTTGTATGTCTAATGAATACTCCTGAAGAAGTAGACTCCATCTTGTCAATCTCTGATTTTTATCTTTAGACTTACTAAGGAATTTCAGTGGGTTATGATCGGTATAAATGACTATGGGGTCAAAACCAGAACACAAATAAAAATAAAAATGCTGTAAACCCAAAATCAAGGCCAAAAGCTCTTTCTCAATAGTTGAGTAGTTCTTTTGAGGTGGAGTGAACTTCTTACTGTAATAAGATACAGGGTGTTCAATACCCTGATCATCCTCTTGCAGCAAAACAGCCCCAGCTCCTGTATCACTTGCATCAACAGCCATCTTAAAAGGCTTAGTAAAATTTGGAGTAGCGAGCACTGGCTGACTTAATAGGATAGCTTTAAGTTTGCTGAAAGAGGATTCACAGTCATCGGTCCAGACAAATTTAACTCCCTTTTTTCAGTAGGTCTGTAAGTGGTGATACAAGAATTGAAAAGTTAAGAACAAATCTCCTGTAATAACCTACCATTCCCAAAAATCTTTGTAGCTCTTTCCTACTTTTAGGTCTGGGAAGATCACTTATAACCTGAACCTTAGCTCCTGGTGGTGCAACATGTCCATCACCAATTATGTACCCAAGGTACTGAACTTTAGCTTGACCAAACTCACACTTTGATAAATTAGCTACAAGATTAGCCTGAACCAAACGCTCAAGAAATTTACTGACATGGCATAGGTGATCATTCCAGTTGTCCCTGAAGATTAATACATCATCAATATAAACAACACACCCTGCCAAACCCTCTGTTACAACATTCATGAGCTTCTGAAATGTGGCTGGTGCATTCTTCATACCATATGGCATTACAGAACATGCAAAAGTCTTTCCTAGTGTTACAAAACATGAGATCTCCCTAGCACGTTCAGTCATAGGTACTTGCCAGTATCCCTTTAACAAATCAAACTTACTTATGTACCTAGCCTTTCCAATCTTGTCTATGCAATCTTCCACACGAGGGAGAGGGTAAGTGTCTGTTTTGGTTATCTGATTAACACGTCTGTAGTCAATGCAAAGCCGCTGTGACCCCCCTGGCTTAGGGACCAGAGAGACAGGAGAACTCCACTCGCTCTGACAGGGCTCAATCATCTTGTGGTCCAACAGGTAGCCAAGCTCCTTCTGGATGAGAGGAACTTTCACTGGGTTCACACGGTAAGGAGGCAGTTTAATTGGCTTTGCATCTCCAACATCGACATCACGCATCAACACAGTGGTTCATCCTGGAGTGGCACGGAACACTTGCGGGTACTCCTGCAGTAATGCCGAAAACTCCTGCCTTTCCTCGGGAGGTAGATGAGAAAGCTTAGTCTGGAGATCATTCATGATATCAGGATTCTTCCCCAAACTATCACTCAGGCTCATACTGCATGGGAGAGCTTCACTTGCAGACTCGGGTGGAACAGCTATAGTGCAGACTGGATTATTTTCGTCCTGCCTGTGATATAACTTTAGCATGTTGATGTGACAAAGTTGCTTGTTCTTTCTACGATCTGGTGTGGCGATGACATAGTTGACATCACTGAGTTTCTTCTCCACAAAATAAGGACCACTAAACTTGGCTTGAAGAGGTTGCCCATGAACCGGTAGCAGAATCATAACCTGATCTCCTGGCTGAAAGTGGCGTAACCTGGACTTCTTATCATACCAAGTCTTCATCTTCTGAGCAGCTCCTAAATTCTCTCTCGCCAGCTGTAAAGCAGTGGACAGCCGTTCTTTGAAATTCATCACATACTCCAGCAGGTTGACATCATCTTCCTCCGACAGCCAGCATTCCTTGAGTAGCTTAAGGGGTCCTCTTACTTCATGGCCAAACAGTAGTTCAAAAGGTGAGAAGCCCAGTGATTCATTTGGAAATTCTCTTGCGGCAAACACAACGAATGGAAGACCTTTATCCCAGTCTTTCTGATGTACCAAACAGTATTTCTTGAGCATCGATTTGAGTGTTTGATGATATCTCTCCAACGCTCCTTGGGTCTGGGGATGGTAAGCTGAAGACGTGATCTGGGTGATGCCCAACTCTTTCAGAGACTGCTTGAAAACATTTGACATGAAATTACTTCCCCGGTCTGACTGTACCTCCTTGGGCAGACCAAACTTTGTGAAGAACCCTAGCATTTCCTTAACCACGTTCTTTGCTGAGATATTTCTAAGTGGAATGGCTTCAGGATAACGAGTAGCCATATCAATCAGGGTCAACACATAAGAAAATCCTGAAGAAGTCTTAGGAAGAGGGCCCACAATATCCACCAACACACGGGTGAATGGCGCCTCAAAAGGAGGAATGGGAACTAGAGGTGCAACCTTTTCGGTCTGATAACACTTCCCCACAACTTGACAGGTGTGACAAGACTTACAATACCAGGAAACATCCCTGAAGATACCTGGCCAGTAGAAGTGTTTCAAAATGCGTGCCACAGTCTTCCTCATTCCAAGGTGTCCTGCCAAACTGGAATCATGAGCCACTCTAATGATATCCTGCCTACAAACACGAGGGATGACAACTTGATGTACAACCTCCCATTCACAGTCGGCTGATGCTGTTGGGGGTCTCCACTTCCTCATAAGTACTCCTGACTTTATATAATAACAAGTAGAAGCACCAGCTGACTCTTCCTCACTGCAAGCAGAGTTAGCTAGACCTTTCAACTCAGGGTCAGCAACCTGCAACTCAACCAACTCTTGACGAGACAAATTATCAACACTACGGGGTACTGCCTCATCTGGTGAGTGGTCCAAATTAGCAAGAAAAGTGTCAGCTAGGATAACATCATCATCATCATTATCCTCTAAGTCACCAGTAACTTTAGACTTAGCCCTAGTGACAGCACATGCAGAGAACACATCAGGGACATCACAATCCTGGGCTGCAGCCACTGGCTCACTAGACAACTGAGGAGCTGGACACACTTGACTTCCACCAATATCATTTCCAAGTAAGAAAGTTACACCTGACATTGGGAGTGTCTCAACCAACCCAACCATAACGGAACCATTAACAAAACCAGACTCTAAATTCACTCTGCACAGAGGGACAGAGAAGTAATTATTCCCTACACCTTGTAAGATTACAGTTTCATCAGAGGAATTAACATTAGAGCCTAGAACAATGGTCAGCATAAGGGATTGGCAAGCACCTGTATCACGATATATTTTAACTGATTTCCTGCCATTACTGTCCAGAGGACTGACAAAACCATCAGACAGGAAATTAGCACATGAACTCTTGAGAGTGTCACCCACGTTACTGCTCAAAAGAGGAGCTTCATCATGAGGATTTAATTTACCCCTCAAAGCAGGTTCAGTTAACTCAGTTAAAGAATTCTGGGAACCCTCAAGGGTGGACACTAGACCAATTGACTGAATATTTAAAGACTCCTTTTTGTTCACATCACGCTGTCTCCTGAAACATTTCTCCGTAGTATGACCAAGCTTACTACAATAAGTACATTTACTTTTCTGAAATCTAGAGGTGGAGCTGGTATTTACTTCCTGAGAAACATCATCTTTATTCTCTTTCCTGTTACCTGTACTCTGAGTAGAGGCAACGTACTTACTCTCAGCTTTCCCTTTTTCTTTAGAATATCTCTTGTGAGTGAGAACATATTCATCATCTAAAACTGCAGCATCAGACAAAATATATATTCTTTTCTCATCAAGATATAGGCTTACATCTTTATTAATACACCTTTTGAAGTCCTCCGGCAAAATCATCTGCTTAAATTTGTCAAAATCAGAACCCACATTCTTAGAATTTAACCACTGCTCTAACAGATCTTCTTTGATTTTTGCATACTCAACATGGGATTGCTTATCTTGCTTATAAGATGTCCAAAATTTTACTCTATAGGTTTCAGGAACAAGCTCATAGGCCTTAAGAATCAAGCTCTTAACGACATCATAATTATCAGATTGATCCTGAGGCAAAGATGCATAAGTTACTTGAGCTTTACCGGTGAGAACAGTTTGAAGGAGTACTGGCCAATACTCTTTGGGCCAATTTAAACCTGTAGCTACCCTCTCAAACAACTGAAAATACTTTGTTAAATCAGATTCATTAAAAGGAGGGACAAGTTTAACATTTTTAGCCACATCAAAATCATCAGAGCTAGATGATCCAGTTCCACCTTGTTTCATGCAATACTCATGGTCTGCCTGAATCCTAGCAAGTTCAACTTGTGCCTGAAACTCAGCCTCCTTAGCACGAGCCTGAAACTCAGCCTCCTTAGCATTTGCCTGAAACTCAGCCTCCTGAATACGAGCTTTTGCCTGAAATTCAGCCTCCTTAGCACGAGCCTCCTGCAGGGCTAGATGTAACATAGCTAATTCAATATGCGTTTGCTCATTTCGAGGAGTTACATTAAACAAGCTTTCATTAATCATGTCAACAATTTGATCTTTAGAATGATGAGAGCGAACAGCAATTCCCAATTGTTGAGCAACAAGCTTAAGTTCATTCTTTGTTCTGTTTTCTACATCACACACTGTTTGCACATTTGACAAAAAATCTTTGGCTTCATCAAGCGTAGTAATAGTAGACATCATGAATATATCACAGTCACAAAATATCAAGCAATATCCTTATGATAATATCCTGAATATCCTGATAAGAGGTCGTCAAATTTATGTTACGGAACAGAGAAAGATAATGTACACTTTAAGTGAGAATACTAAAAATCACTACTGTCCCGTAAAGTTCCAGGTTCAAAACAAATGAGTTAGGTAAAATTACAAGTTAAAGTTTAATGCTCAAACTAACAACAAAACATTCAGGACTCATAAGGATAATGTAATGGCAAAAAACAGGTTAAATATATGGTTAACTGCAATAGCCTCTATTAACACGAAATTAGCAAGAGTAAATTTATCTAAGTCAGCCCTGACAAAATGAGAATACCAGATAATACTCAGTGAATGCAAGATATAGTATTACAGATACGAAATATTATTAATAAGGGCTGACACCCAAAACACATGAATCACAAAAACCTTCCTAGGCCTAAGAATTAACACCTTACGCTACACAGTACAAGAAAAAAATGTAATAACACTCATACTCAAATTACACAGCTGCTAGATGGTTGGAGACCTTCTGAGCACTCACAATAATAACTGTACAGGAGAGGACAGAGATGTGAACAAAATGAGGAGTAGATCTAAGTGGCAATAATGCAGAGACAGAGCTCATTATATAGGGGCTGGCAGAGCTTGATACAACTCGTAAGAAGGACGCGCAAATGAAGCCAGAGGGGACAAAGAGTTGACACTCCTGCTCTGAACAACAGAAAGAACGACTTTCTCTACTATAAGGGAGGACGGGGGGAGTCAGGTAGAACACGCTCGTGATCAAACATGCAGCATACTGTTAGTTAGAATTACACAAAGGATGATGAAATCAAAGGCTATGTAACAATATATATATATATATATATATATATATATATATACATTAGTCTATCTATCTATCTATTGCCAGAAGCCTCAATCCCGTTCGGGGTGGCCACAAACAAATCGCCTCCACGTCGCCCTGTCCCTCGCCATTTCACTGCCCCGCTCCTAACTCACTCCCCGCCTCTCTCATATACCTCTCCACCCCATCCCTCCTTCTCATCCTCGGCCACCCCCTCCCTCTTCCCCCCTCCACCTCACTCACATACACTCTCTTCGTCAGTCTTTCACCCTCCATCCTCTCCACATGGCGAAACCACTGAATACTTCAGTGTATTCCTCCTAACGCTTCCTATCACATCCACATCCACACCACAATGCTCCTTTATATTCTCATTTGTCAGCCTGTCTCTCCATGTGACTCCACAGGCTCCTCTTAAATAACTCATTTCCACTGCTCTCACTCATGACTTGTGTCCTTCCAGCAACGTCCAAGCTTCACTTCCATACGTTAGAGTTGGTATCACATTACTGTCATGTTGTAACTTTTTCACATCCATGCTCACTTCCCTGATTCTTATCACTGCTTTCAAGGAACCAGCAACCTTTCTTCCCTGCTGTACCCTTTCAAGCACTTCACCCTCCAAACCTCCATCTTTACTCATCACACTACCCAAGTACTTAAACGTACTCACATTCTCCAATTCCTCACCATCCAACCTCGCTGTACATTCACTGACTTCACCTCTCTCAAAGACCATCACTTTACTCTTCCCTACATTCACCTTTAGATTCAATTCTTACACACTCTCCCAAATTCATTCACCAAGCCTTGCAGTTCTCCTTCGTCTTCACTCAACAACACAGTATCATCTGCAAACAACAGTATAGGGAGTTTCCAAACACTACCCTCTCTCACCAGGGCCACTCCAACATCCACTACCCTACCTTGTACCTGTCTTATTACCCCATCCATGTACAGATTGAACAACCATGGAGACATGACACATCCCTGTTTCAACCCAACCTTCAAAGAGGAAAATTCATTCAGTTCACCATCCACACGCACTGCAGCCTTAGCACCATTATACATACTCTTCCCAGCATTCAACAACTTTCCATCTACTCCATGTATTCTTAATACTTTCCACAATCCTTGTCTATCCACCCTGTCATATGCTTTCTCCAAATCCATGAAAGCCGCATACAACGTCTTTCCCTTCTCTAGAAACTTTTCCACTAAAGATCTAAGAATGAATATCTGATCTACACAACCTCTTCCCTTCCTAAAGCCTCCCTGTTCTTCTCCAACTAATTCCTCTGTTCTTTCTCTAACTTTGTCAATAAGTATCCTACCATACACTTTTCCTATTATACTAAGAAGACATATTTATTAGTATATTAGTACATTTAGGCAGAATGTTTTATATAAAAATAATTGAAGACCAAGGCGTAACCCCTGGGCCAGACATTTGCTGACTTTTAACTGTGTCACCTGGAGTACAAACTGTTAGAAGATACCAACCTACGTCCAACGATCTATTGTCGCTATGTTGATGATATCTATGTGGTCGTCAGAGACAAAAACCACTTAAACAACTTTAAACCGTCATGGGACATAACTCAATATTAAAATTTACTTATAAGTGCAAATAACAAAATCTCTTTTCTTGACGTATTAATAGAAGATGATAATGGTAACTATAAAACCTCCATAAATCGTACAGCTACGGACCTGGGTAAATGCCTTAGAACAAAGAGTGTCTGCAGTGGTACCAATTGTCAGTTATCAGGTCATACTGACGCCGTGCTCATAGGAACTGCTCATCGTGGGAACTCTTCCACTCAGAAATAACAAAATTAAAGCAGATCTTAATTAACAATGATTATTCCAATCAAATAGCTGACAGAGAAATATATCAATTTATTTTTAAAGTCTCACCCAAAGATGTCGAACCACTTTCCCACAATGTTACCCACAAAGTGTATTATCGTAATCAGATGTCTCCCGCTAATAAAAAGGATGAACGTGTACTTAGAGAGCTTATTACTCTTAACACATCATGTATTATCCCCTCATACAAGCTCAGTCTAATAATTTACTATAGAAACAGGAAAATTAGCAACATGATTATGAAAAACAACACAGCTCAACAAACCAACAAACTTCAACATACCAATGTAGTTTATGAATTCACTTGCCCACACGAAAGTTGTAAACTTCGTCACATGAAATATGTTGGTATGACCAAGGTAAAGAGAGACACCAGGTATAGACACGCGCAGCTTTTCGGGGGGGTCAGGGGTGAAGTGACGTCAGCTGTGTGTGAGGCGGGGAGAGAGAGAGAGAGAGAGGTGTTGGGATCGGGAGAACGGGAGACCAGCCTCGACACTCCCACACCTTACCTCGCCCCTTTCTCTGTTACGTTCCCTCCTATTTGCTGAAAATGAAAACAATAAATTGTTTCTTCACTAGAGTATAATGGATTGATGACTAATACAGAGCGATAGGATTTTTGTATATTAATTTACATGTTTTTCCATCTTTTTCTTTGTACTTTTGCATCTGTTTGCAATTTCTTTGTTTAGTATTCTTATCCTAATATACACCCTACATTTAACAAAATAATATTTCACTTCACATCCTTTCACCACACATGCACACGTCACATGTTTCACACCCTTCACTGTTCATAGAAAATGGAGCTCGGCACAGCTAGGCAGCCAGGGAGAGAATGAGCTCGGGTGAGCCACTGCACCAGGGTCCTTGGACGCTGATGACGTATTGCGCACCCCCCTACCAGTTTTGGGCTGACCCTGACTATACCTGGTGTCTCTCTTTACCTTGGGTATAACCCCAGCCACACTAAGCACACGTTAACCATGCACCTACAATCTGGTTTCATAAAAGATAACATGATTCAACATCCCACATCAATATACAGACAAGTTTTAATAAAAAACACTAACATAATCAAAAGATGCCATGACCTCATCAGACTACAACTTGCAGAAGCACTTCTCATACGTGAAAACACACCGACCATGAAGGACCAAACTCCCGGACAAGACCGTACCCTTAAATTGTTCACACACACAAAGACCCGACTACAAACAGCGACAGTTGCCTATGACCATCTCACACGTTTTTTTTTATTTTTTTATTTAGGCATATCGACCATTGGGGCCGAAGCCCCTGGTCATTTAATTCATATATATATGTATATATATATATATATATATATATATATATATATATATATATATATATATATATATATAGGCCTATATATATCATCATCATCATCATCAGCCATTATAAGGCCACTATTGAACAAAGGCCTCCCTCAACCTTCTCCACGAATTCCTTGACTGAGCCAATCTTTGCCACGTTTTCCCTGCAAATTTCTCTATCTCATCTCTCCACCTCCTGTCTGGCCTTTTTCTGCTACGCTTACCATCTCACGGTGTCCAGTCAGTCAACCTCTTGCTCCATCGATTATCCCTTGTTCTTGCTACATGGCCTGCCCACCTCCATTTCTGTTCTTTTATAACTTCTATAATATCTTTGACTTTAGTCTGCTCTCTCACCCAAATTGATCTTTTCCTGTCTCTTAAAGATATTCCCAACATTGACCTCTCCATTGCTCTCTGAGAACGAATTAATTTATTTTCCATCGAATTTGTCAGTGTCCAAGTCTCACAACTATACGTCATAGCTGGAATTATACATTCGTTATATACTTTTCGTTTCATACAAACTGGCAAGCTACTTTTCATAATGTCTCTATCTTTACCGAAATCTTTCCATCCAATTGTAATGCGTCTTTTTATTTCGTTCTCATTATCTTTCGCTAATTTTAGTATATGTCCCAGGTAATTGTACTCCTCAACTTCTTCAAGAATTTCTCCACTTATTCTTATGACGTTCTTTGGTGTTTGAGGATTAAACATTACTTTAGTTTCACTCCGGTTCATCTTCAGTCCTACTTTGAGACTTTCTCTGCTCAGGTCATTTAACATTTCTTCCAACGTCTCTGCTTTTTCTGAGATTAGGACAATGCCATCTGCAAATCTTAAATGGTTTAGCTTTTCTCCATCTATGTTCACTCCTTTGTTTTTCCAGTCTAGCTTTCTGAAAATACTTTCTATGAATGCTGTAAATAACTTTGGTGAAATTTTATCTCCCTGACCCACGCCTTTCTCAAGCTTAATTTTCTCTGAGTCCTGATGTAATTTAACTGTACCAGTTCCCTCTTTATATATGTTTTCGAGCAGTTTTACAATGTTCTCATTCACTCCTAGTTCTCGCAATGAATTTATAATTGCTATGTGCTCCACTGAGTCGAAAGCCTTTTCGTAATTAACAAAACCTAAGCACAGTGGTTTATTATATTCTGTAGTTTTCTCAATTAGCTAATTCATTGTGTGCAGATGATCAGTGGTCGAATACCCGCATCGGAATCCTGCCTGTTCACGAGGTTGGTTTTCCTCCAAATTTGTAGCTATTCTGTTTGTAAGGACTTTAGTGAAAAGTTTGTAAATGACTGATAGCAAGCTAATGGGTCGATAGTTACTAAGGTCTTTTGAGTCGCCTTTTCTATAAAGTAGAAAAACAATTGCATTACACCATGTTTTAGGAATTTTCTTCTGTTTTATACATTGGGCAAATAAGTGAGCAAGCCTATTTTATACTTCTGCTCCTGCATCCAACAGTAAATCTGCTACTATTCCATCTTCTCCCGGAGCCTTCCCTCTTTTCATATTCTTAAGAGAAATATTTACTTCGTCTGGTGTTATCTCAAGTATTTCACTTGTGTCAACAGAAAAGTTAGCTATTGGTACTACTGTCTTTGATGCATACAGTTCTTTGTAAAATTCTTCAACTCGCTTCAGCATCATATTTCTGCATTTAATGGCTTCACCGTTTTCGCAGTGGCAATTAACAGCGTTATTTCTGTGCTCCCTGATGGTGTTCGTGGCTCTCTCTATGTTGACGATTTATCAATATCTGTCACTGCCTCACGGATGTCAATGGCAGAAAGGAGGATGCAGATGGCTCTCAACCGTGTCTCTAGATGGGCTGATGACCGAGGTTTTCGATTTTCCTTCAAGAAGACCGTTGCCATGCATTTTTGCCGCATTCGTGGAGTCCACCCTGACCCAAACCTTTTTTTAGACAGGCGTCGTATTTCGTGTTTAAAGGAAACCCGGTTTTTAGGGCTGATTTTTGACAGCCGGTTGACTTGGGTCCCTCACTTGAGGTACATAAAAGCTGAGTGTCTCAGAGCACTGGGTCTCTTGAAAGTTTTAGCGCACACATACTGGGGAGCTGATCGCAAGACCCTCCTCCTCTTGCATCAGTCTCTAATTTCATCCAAACTGCATTATGGATGTGAAGTTTATTCCTCTACCTCAGAAGCCCGGCTTCGTATTTTAGATTCCATACATCATGCTGGTGTTCGTCTCGCCACTGGGGCATTCCGGTCTTCCCCGATTTCGAGTTTGTTGGCTGATGCTGGTGTCCTTCCTCTAGACTTGCTCCGCTCTTCCCTTTTGATGCGATGTTGGTATCGCTTATCTCGTCTCCCAGACTCTGTGCCCTTTGTCAAGGTCTCTCAAGATTCTCGGTCACCTATTTTTGCCACTCGGCCATCCTTTCCAAAGCCCTTTGGTTTCAGGGTGCAGTCAGTTATGTCTAGCTTCTCTGTTCCTTCTGTGCCGATCACTCCCCACCGTGTCCCGAGGGTGGGCTACTGGCTTCTCCCTAGGGTGACATTTTGTTGTTTCTTCTCATCCAGTAAGGCCTCCCTTCCTTCTCAGGTTTTATTTTCTCTGTTTTTAGAGCATGCCTCTTCTCATGGGGACTCCATACCAGTTTATACTGATGGATCTAAGTCTGATGCGGGTGTGGGCTTTGGTGTGGAGTTTCCCACCTTCTGTCGAGGTGGGAACCTCCCTGTGACTGCTTCTGTTTTTACGGCTGAGCTGACTACTATTTTATTTGCCCTTCAGATTCTCTTCACTCTCCCCCACACTGCTTTTATTGTTTTTAGTGACTCGCAAAGTGCTCTTCCTGCAATGGAGTCTTTTAATCCCTCTCATCCTTTGGTTTTATCCATTTTAGAGTGGCTTTTCCTTTTAGGGCGTCGTGGACGTCGTGTAGATTTCTGTTGGGTTCCAGCTCATGTAGGAGTGGCAGGGAATGAACGAGCTGATCAGCTGGCCAAGGCGGCAGCGGCTCATCCCCCTCTTGCACAGTCCCCTCTGTATCGTCTGCCTGCTGCAGATATGCGCTCCTTTATTGCCTTCAGAGTTTGGTGCTGTTGGCAGGAGCACTGGGATGCTGTAGGTGCCAATAAGTTGCGCTCGATTTGCCAGAAGGTGGGCTCATTCAGTTACCAGGGCTTCCCTCGTCAATGGGAGACTGCTTTGTGCCGCCTCCGCATTGGCCACACCCGTTTCTCTCACGGTTTTTTAATGGAGAGGGCTCCTCCTCCATTCTGTGATGACTGTCTGGTTCCCTTGACTGTTCGGCACCTGTTGGTGGAGTGCCCTAGTCTTGAGGATTTGCGTCGTCGGTTCCTCTCTGACCACCAAATGGATGGTGGTGTGTATCATCTTTCCTCCATGCTTGAGGAGGATGCCTGTGCCTTGGGAGGGGCAACCCTCTCGTTTGTGAAGGAGGCAGGACTTCTTAAGGATATTTAGAATATCTCCTTTTTGATTGTGTGGTTTATCCTCTGTTTTTTGTTTTTACTTTTTACTTCTTTGTTATACGGCGGCATATGACCCTGGCAGTTGCGCCGCCATGATTATTATGCAAAAAAAAAAAAAAAAAAAAAACTTTCATTTCCTTTCTTTTTTTCATAAGCTCAAGTGTCTTCTCTTAATACTTCCCGGGTTTGGTTGTATTAGGTTTTCCTACTACCTCCGCTGATTCTTTTAGCACTTTTGTTAGTCTGTCATTCAACTCATCAATGTCACATGCAGCATAACTGAGAGCCTGAAATCTGTTCCCTATTTCCAACTGAAAGGCTGCTTTGTTTTCACTGACTTTTATTGGGCATATCTTTTTGTCTTTAATCATCTTCTTTCTTTCACTTTTGAAACTGAATCTTGCTGTGCAACCCACCTTTATATGGTCACTTCCAATATTTACTTTGTTGATAACTGTGACGTTTGTGACTGTGTTATTCTTATTTGCTATAATGAAGTCGATTTCATTCTTTGTTTCTCCATTTGGGCTTCTCCAGGTCCACTTTCTCCCTGTTCTTTTGTGAAAGAATGTGTTCATTATTCTCATGTTAAACATTTCTGCAAAGTTTACCAACATTTCTCCTCTTTCGTTCCTTTCTCCCACTCCAAATTTTCCCATACATGCTTCTCCATTTTTTGATTTTCCAACTTTTGCATTGAAGTCTCCCATGAGTATAGTATAGGTGGTCTTTTCTTCTTCCATAATCTGGGAGATGTCATCATAGAATGTTTCTATTTCTTCATCTGAGCTCTGAGAAGTTGGTGCATATACTTGTATCACTTTCAGGGTATATTTTTTGCACAGTCTAATTACAACCACTGCTGCTCTGTCAGATGCACTGCTGAATTTAACAATGTTGTCTGCAAGACTTCTGTTAAATAGAAATCCTACACCACTAACTCTTTCATTTTCCCTTCCTCTGTGGTAAAATAGGTGGCCACTGTCATTTAGCTGAATAAGTTTTTCTTCTTTTCTGTGGGTCTCACTCAAACCAATAATATCTCAGCTAATGTTTTCCAGTTCAACCATTAAGTTATCAAGTTTGTAATCTTCAGCGAGGCTTCTTACATTGTATGCATAGATCTTCATTGATTTAAGAGTGTCTATCTTGTCAACACAGTGCATACTCACTTTCGGTGCCACACTGCCCATAAGTACAGGAGACAGTGCGGTTGGACCTTTAATAGACGATGATCCAACAGGAACGCCCGTCAAATTCTTTGCAATATAACTCATGTTTGGTTGGGAGGATTGTGGCAAATAATCTCACCTCCCTGCCACATAGTTTCTGGTGAGATGTAATTTTTTTCTGCCACCTTTTCGTTGTATTCGGTGGAGCCCTATACTGTATATCTATAGGGGGTCCCATGGTCCGCGCCGTCTAAGACGGTACCTTGTATATCTACAAGGCCTTCCACTGTCCATCACCCGGGGATGTGCCAGAAAGCAGTGGGATCCTGCCCCTATATATATATATATATATATATATATATATATATATATATATATATATATATATATATATATATATATATATACAGTATATATATATATATATATATATATATATATATATATATATATATATTTATATGTATTTGTATTTTAATTATTTTTTTCTAAATTTTTATATTTTTTGGACCTTACATTATTTATAAACAAAAATACCTAATTTAAAGTCCCTAAAACTAATCACCTAACAGACAAATCGCTAATCTACAGTATACTAAATCCTAAGAGATAAATAACTAGACCTACACTAATGATAAAAAAACCACGACCAAGAGAACACCATCGACTGCAGATATGTAATGCCTTTCTACATTTCATACCTGCACTCATCACCTGGTGACTGTCAGTCGAAGCACAACCTAATATAGGAGACATCAATATATGAAATGGAACCATACGAGTCAGGAACATTTCCATATAAGTCAGCTGTCGGCCCTAATTGTCACAACTTAAACAAGATGGTATAATGTATTCACATATGTACAAAAAAATGAAGTTCCTCGCCCAACAGACCACCATCGACTGCAAGTGCCCAATACCTTTCTGTATTGCACACTTGCACTCATCAGCTGGTGACTGTCAGGCGAGGAACGGGGCTTAATGTAGGGGACATCTATATTAAAAATAGATCAGTGGGAAGGAGGAACTCTTCAAATATGTCAACTGTCAACCCTAATTAATAGTACAATATATACATATTGACGGTCGATGAAAACCATAACCATACAGTAAAAAAGTCACATCACTCTGATCAGTCCGGTCTCTCTCAAGAATGCCATCAATTTATCAGTCATAATAATGTCCCCATCACCCAGAATGGTGGAAAGGGTGAAGGGAACGTCTGCTGAGCCGCAGTAATTTATAAGTGAAGCGCTTTCACGAGTAAATCGCCGACAGCACAGAATGATATGACTGATAGATAAAACCGCATCACAAATGTCACAGTGCGGTGGGAATCATCTTTCCATAAAAGGTTTCATGTGCGTTAATATAGTGGCATTAAGCCGCAAACGAGCCAACACTTTTTCTTCAAGGCGACTGGGATGGTTGGCAGTGTCCCATTCGCCAAGGTATGGCTTACATGTTGGAATATTTAGTCTGGTCCACTAACCTTGCCACAAAAGATTTATTGATTTCTTTCCGAGAGAGACACTCGACTGTAGATCATGAGGAACGTCCCAAGTCTCCTCGAGCTCTACAGCCGACTTTGCAGGTAAGTCAGCCTGCTCATTGCCGTAGATAAAACAATAACCAGGCACCCAGATCAGCATGAAGGACTTGTTGCGTGAATGCAATTTATTAACAATGCAGCCCTGGATCTCATTAGAATCCGTAGTGCAAGAAGCAATCGCCTGAAGGGCTCATTTTGAATCCGAATATATGACAAATGAGTCATGCCTAGAATTGAGAGCATAGTTTATGGCTTTGTCAATTGCAAAATGTTCGGAGGTAAAAACAGGTGTATGAGTCAGCAACCGATACCTGCGGGCACATTCGGTCGACCATACACTTGCACCCACACATTCACTCGACTTGGAACCGTCGGTGTACAACTGGTTAGACGCCAAGTCATGAACAATGATGTTATGAAACAAATGGTGGACCTCTGCCTCTGGCGCCTTGGTCTTTGGTGCTGGGAGCCATGAAACATCTATGATAAAGCCGGGTGGCTCCCAAGGCTCTATATTTTTTTACACCAACTTGTCAGAGTCACTGAGGTCCACACCAAGCTCCTGAGTCAGTAAGTGGAGGCGAACAGCAAGTGGCCAATGCACCCCTCGCCCAAGATGGTTGTATTGATGCAGGGGGGTACAGGCCACGTTGCTGATATTATATTTCCTTGATGTTCGTAGGCCATATGATAAGGCCAGATGATCACGGCAAATACAGAGGGGAGGCACATTCGCCTCCACTTCCTTACGAACTACATGGGTACAACGGACGGCTCCAAGACTCATTCACAAACATTTATTCTGCAATACATCCAATCTTTTCAAAGTGGCATAGGATGCCGAGCCACACACCTGTGTGCCATAGTCTAGCTTCGATCGAATAAGGGACTTATACACCATTAATAAAGATTTTCTGTCAGCACCGCATGTAGTAACCATTAGGTACTTGAGGACATTTAATGGTTTATCACAACGAGCAAGCAAATTATTTACATGAATTTTGAAGTTCAAACGACGATCAAAATGTATTCCCCAAACTTTACAGAATTTTGAAAAAGTACCACCTGATTATCCAAAGTCAAGCACTAATTAGGTACGTTACGATTAGTGAAGATTACAGCAGCACACTTAGGGACAGAAAACTTAAATCCCCGCTGCAAGGCCCATTGGTGGACGGAATCAAGGGCTGCTTGAATCTGCCCAGCTGAAAATTGTGCATTACGGGAAGAGTGCCATATTGCACAATCGTCAGCGTGAGTATTTAAGATTCCATGGGATGGGAACTGATAACAAAATATCATTGATCATAATACTAAATAAAGTAGGACTAAGGACATTTCCCTGTGGCACCCCGTTTTCCTGGATAAATATATCTGATGTTACGTTACGGGGCAATTTGGCAGAGAAAGTCCTTTCCCTTAAGAAATTTGAAATAAAAATAGGCAGATTTCCTCTTAAACCATGAGCATAGAGCTTCATTAGTATACCGTGTTCCCATGTCATGTCATAGGCTTTATGGATGTCCAAGAATACCCCTATCATGAATTCTTTATTGGCAAATACCTCCGCAATACAATGCTCCAAATTCATTTAATGATCTAGTGAACTTCTGTATTTACGGAAGCCACATTGTTGATCCTTTAACAAATTCTTCGACTCTAAAACAAAAAGAAGCCTATTGTTTACTATTCGTTCCATGATCATACATAGATAAGAAGTCAACACAATAGGACGAAATGAACTGGGATTCATAAGACGACCAGCCTCTTTGGGTATCGGTATGACGGCACAAAGTGCCATGAGTCTGGTAACGTTCGAGACGCCCAAATCTCATTGTACAATGCTAACATCTTAATCAGGTTGTCCTGATTAAGATGCTGGATCATACTGTACGTGTTGGTGTCTGGTCCAGAGCTGGTGTTTTTACAGGATTTATGGGCAAGGAGCATTTCATTTATGATAAACTCTTGGTTGTACGGGGAGTCTATGCCTTCTGTGGCAATGCATTTATGATGTTGGAAACGCGGATCATAGTTGGCTGAGCTACTTACATGACAAAAACTCAGGGCGAGGATGTTAGCAACGTCCACAGAATCGCCATATATGGTGTTGTTCACCTTGCAGGGTGGTCACAAGTATGTTTGGGTGCTTCTTATTTAATATTTTAATAGTGGACCAGACTTTAGTGAGTGGAGTTGATCGCTTCACCATGGACACAAAGGACAGCTAGGAGTCATGTTTCACCCTTCTAATTAATCTCCTTACTTCGGCCCATGCTTGTTTGTATGCAATAAAATTTTCCCCCGTCGGCTGGCTAAGAAATCCTGTATCTCCAACTTCGTTTCCTTAATGCTTGTTGGCAATCTGGTGTCCACCAATGTGCTCTATGCTTCGCATGAACTGTAGAAGTCTTGGGAATAGCAGCCTCAGCTGTGTGTATTATGAAATTAGTTACATTTTCAACCTCAACATCTATGGTCTCTCCAGATATATCTAAATTGGTGATCCTTGAGAAGGATCCCCAATCTGCTTTCTTGTAGTTAAATTTGGAGGTGGAGGGTCTAAAACAATGATGCGTGTACAAGAAAGACTGATGAGTAAATGATCACTTCCCAGGGAAATGCTATAAGGGCTCCACGAGAAATCTAGATGTATACCAGGGGAGGCCAGAGATAAGTCAATGGCCGAAAAGTTACCAGTACGAACATCCACATTAGTCGCTCTACCATCATTCAGAAGAGAGAGGTTGGACTGTAGTACTATGTCAGCGACTTGCTCGCCATGACCATCGACCCTCAAGCTGCCCCATTGATAGAGATGGGCATTAAAATCTCCCAACACTAACTTATTTCCAGGCAGATGTTAAAATAGTGAGTTTAAAGCATCACTATCAATGGGGTCATGTGGAGGACAGTACAGAGAGCAAATAGACAGATACGTGTTATTAAATTTTACTCTGCACGTGACAATTTCCAGAGTAGAATTTAGAATCACTTCCCTTTATGGGTGTGATTTGTGTTGTATATGGCAACTCCGTGACCTTCATATCTTCTATACGAGTGGTAGTGTTTGAACTGGGGAGGATCAGGTTGATCCACCAAGTGCATCTCCTGTAACCAAATAACGTCTGGCCTGTGTATAGAAAGCAAATTTACTATATTGTGTAATTTATTCTTAAGTGTCCTACTATTCCATTGTAACACTGTGAATGCAACGATTTAAGATTTTCAAGGGCGGCCAGCATGCTTAGTTTTTTATGCCCCCCAAGACCAGGCGAGTGGCTACTGGGGGACCTTTCCCGGTGCTTGCTAATGGAAACCTCCATATTTTCGTCAATAACTAGGCTCTCAGAGTCCCCTGAGGAAGAGCTAACCTTTCTTTCCCTCTCTGAACCAGGAGCGGGAAAGACATGAGGATGTGCCGGCTTGCTGAGGGTACTCAAATTAATTTTATCAGACTTGTCTGACTTTGTTTTTTGCCGCACCAACTGCGAAGGAGCAAGGCAGCCTGACAGTAGGAAGTAGCAACGGGGATGTCTGTAAGAGAGTTGGAGCGTACAGGAAGGTGAGACTGAGAGGTAGGGCGTCGGGCATGAGGAGTGAATGTAAGGTCAGTCTGCGTCTCCACGGTGCACATCACGGGACGGGACACAACAGCCGATGCATAGGAAACATTAGGCTTAGGAGTTGCATGCAACTCTTCACCTTCTTCCTAGCATCGTAAAAGGATATGCCCTCCGTCGCTTTCATTGTGCAGACCTCTTTCTCCTCCTTCCACTTGGGACAAACCCTAGAGGAAGTGGAGTGAGCGCCCTGGCAGTGAAGGCAACATTCAGTTTCTGATGTACAGTGGTCAGAAGAATGTCCTTCAGCAGCGCACTTGCCACACACCATGTTAGAAGAGCGACAAGTCTTTTCGTGGTGTCCATAGATCTGACATTTTGCACAACGAAGGGGATTTGGGATGTATGGTCTGACATTGACAATTTCGTGTCCAACTTTCACATTAGCTGGAAGAGATACTTTTCCAAAAGTCAACATAACGGTTGCGATCTTCGTCCTCCTGCCTTTCGAAAATCTAGTAATATATCTTGTGTCTATTACCTTTTGATGAGCAAGTTCCTGTACGATTTCTTCCTCCTCCATAAGCACGAGATGCCTGCAGGTGATAACACCCTTGCAGGAATTCATGGAGTGCTGGATCGTGGTCTGAACATCATAACAATGGAACTTGCTCAGTTTCAGCAAATTCTTTACCTGCGCAGAATTTATCGTCTTTACCAGAAGCTCTCCACTTGCAAGTTTTTTCACTTGTTCCACTTCACCTGCACACCCATCAACCACCTTCTTGATGATGAAGGGATTGAGGCTGGACAGGGGAGTAGAACCAACCGCATGGATCAAGACAAACGATGCATTATTTTCAATGGTATCAAGAGATCGTGTCTGGGGCTGTTTAGTCGGGACAGTCCGTCCGTTGAACAGTCGGGGGTCGGTCAGGACTACTTCCTCCCCCGAAGGAGGGGGGGGCAGTAGCGGCGTCCGCCCTAGTAACCACTTCCTCATCGCGGGGGAAGTGGGAAGAAGGAGAAAAACGAGCAAGGGGCAAAGTACCCAGGGAAGACACACCTAGTCTGAGATTACCCTCTTAAACCATTCTCGGGAGGACGCGCCTGTGTATAACACACACCCCAGAGCGATCTGTGGGGTGTATACTTCGAGGCGAGTAAGCAAAGGCAATCTCAGTAAGTAGACATAGACAGCTACTTTATCTCCAATGGGGCTGGGAGGAAGATTAGAACTAGCTAACCTAACTTTATTGTCGCTAAGTCAGAAAAAACTATTGCCGGTGGGGAAGCCCTACGAAGCTAGAGGAGAGCCAGAAAAAAGCGTCTGCACTCCCCACGACCATGTATAAAAGTCCTCCATCCCACACACAGTAACACAACTTGCAACACTACACAGCCACAAACACCCACTCACTCATACAACTTCCGCAGTCAAAGACGTAGCTCATAGCTGACTACACCTATAAGGTTTGTCATTTTTATCCATACACTATTAACTGCACACTTTTATCAGTCGATGTTGAGTCAGATGTTGTACATGTATCTGTATGTGTATCGTATAGGTATATTATGTTGTATATGTCAGACGTTTTATAGTGTATGTATCTATCTTTACAGTTGCTGATGATGTGTAAGGATTTACGAAACGTCCGATGAAAAATAAATAAATAAATAAAATACAGCTAGTGATGACATGGATCTGGACATATTATTTACAACCTGAATCATAGTGTCAAACGGTGTGTACGAAAACTTGAAAAGATAAACAGAAAAACAGTGAGCAATGGCTACGCCTTGGTCTTCAATGATTTTTGTATGTATATACAAATACATACTTTATATATATATATATATATATATATATATATATATATATATATATATATATATATATATATATATATCCATCCATCCATATATATATATATATATATATATATATATATATATAAAACCACGAAATTTTGCTAGTGTTAAACCAACAAGCAGACGAAGTATTAAGCAGGATGAAACTCCCATGGAGGGGGGAGGGAAGGAAAGGGACGACCCATGGGAAAAGAACCTTCACCCGAATGGGCCTCCAGAGGGTGGCCTTGCATTCCTAAATTCCTTTTTTTCACCTTATGATGTAACATAGTTGCTTATAGCAGCCAAAGGTCTAATTCATTTTGTTCTGTTGTGCACAGCCAAACTAAGAGAGGGATGGCAGAGAGTAACCAACTGACAAATGCCATACAGGCGGGCCAGGTGACGCCACTGGCCAACACGGGTCGCTATAAGTGTCATGTCTGTGACAAGGAGTACGCCTCCAAGGCCACCATCACCACCCACCTCGGAACCAATATTCACCGTAATAAAGTAAGATGATTAAAAAAAAAAAAAATCTTTAAATAAGTTGTTTCATATACTATACAGGCTTACTAGTAAGATGCGTTGTACTTTTTACATAATATTTATTAATGTTTATGTTTAAGATGTGTGAGTCATGTCATGGTTGTGTGCAGGTATCATCTTGGCATGAGGCGCCCCGTGAGACTGATGGGAAAGTCAAGACGGACACGGCTCCACCCAAAACGGTAACGTGTTTGTGGGGTTGTGGGGGAGGAAGGGATGGGGGGTGGGGGGTGCTGCAAGGTCGTGACTGTTGTGGTCTGAAATATTGCTCGGTCATTAGTGTTGAGAGGTGGTTAGTACTGACAGCTGAGGGATAATTGGGAGTGTACCTCCTCTGATTATCAGTCGAGTTTTGTTTATTCTGAACAACATTTCTACCATTCAGTAGTATAGTCTAGCTAATGGCAGACAATTACATTCTCTTTAGGGATGTCATTCATATGAGACCTGTGGGCAAGAATATGGAATACTGTATACTGTATGAGGAGAAATAAGCTCGCGTTAATTATCTCCCGCCTTAAACAAGTCGAGATTATTAGTCTTTGTCAGCGTGTGTGTGTGTGTGTGTGTGTGTGTGTGTGTGTGTGTGTGTGTGTACCTGTTCCCACCATATCTCGAAAAGTTGTTGACGAATTTTCACTCTACGTACCTTCAGGAAATAACAACTATGTGGATTTGCAGGAACCTATTACTTTTGGTGAGGATATGATCAAAGACGACCAAGTGCCAGCCGCGATATTCCTGTATTATTTATTATGGACGAGCTTTTGGCGAAACGCGGTGACTGAATTCCGTATACTTTTCAAATTGTCTTGCAATTTAGTTTGTAGGTAAGTTTCCTTATCCAACAACATATTTTGGCGGGTGATTAGCATTCTACCCCTGAATGTTCTTTTTCTTATAAATTTCTTTTATGTTATTCAATTCTTCCTCGTGTGTTTATGTTGTTTTCGTCAAGGCTTTCTACACTTTTCCTGTAAAACTAATTGAAGTAGTCGATCCACAACACTGCAATGTATACATTAGTACTGTATCCGACACAGTAAATAGCAATGTAATTGTTCAATTGATGCAGAAGGGATTTAGGAATTATTGTTGTCATATGCTTCCAAATTTGACAAATGAAAATATTATCTATTTAGAAATTAAACTCTCTACGAATATTGCTTTGAGTCTAAAAAAAATGAGCAGAAAGATCAGATTAAATACTTCAATAGCATTTGAAAAAAATAAAATAAATTTCAGAGAATATTTGTTGCTTGGATATATTTAGTGTACTTGATGTATTAACAACACAACTGTTGATCCGTATACTCTAGCTGTTCCATTTTCAAAATTTATCTTTCCTCCTAATAGAAAGGTACGAAGGGATACGAGATTTTTTTTAATGCAAAGAAGGAGGAACCAAAGGCTAGGAGCCCGCAAGATTGTTCTCTCCGAGAAAAAAATAAAAACAAGATAACAGAGAGCCAAATTCAAGATCCGTCCATTTCGAGATGCCTGGACACACGAGGTTTAAAAGACTGGAGGTCATGGGAAGTAGGGGACGACAGCTCCAGAGATGACCTGTTGCATTCATGAAGGCCTCGGAGTAATGGTTAATTCTTGCATTAGATAGTTTGACAAAAAAAGAATGAGAGTTTGCTGCTAGGTGGGTGCTGTGTGCCTGCCATAGAGGTGAAGGGATGCAAGTAGACAGTTCAGAGGAGCAGCAACCATTGAAGCAGCGATAGAAAAGAAATAAACACGTAACAGTGCGGCTAAGAGACAGAGGGTGAAGGAAGCCAGTAAGAAGAGGAGACTTAATGAGACGAAAACGCTTTGACTGCATCCTGTGAGAAAAGATGTATGTCAGGAACCTCTCCAAACATGGGAGGTGTATTCTGCACAAAGGTGAATAAAACCAGTGAATAAAGCCAACAAGTTTGTGGGGAGACACGGAGTTGGTTTAGCTCATGTAACTCCTTGGAAGCAGATTTTTACAAGAAAGGTAATATGAGAGGCTGCACGACGGAAGAGGTTCTCAGACCACCTGCCAGAAAATGCGTTTTTATTTTTATTATTGTTTTTTTATAACACAATTTTCACCCACACTCTATCATGTGCCTTGGATGAGAACACCTTTCGAAACTGGAAGTATGGTTGAAAGTCCTTCAAAAAAAGCATTGTACATCGACCTTATGCCAAGGAGTGGCTGCGAGCGTGTCTTGGCTGTGTGCGTGTGTTGGCTGTGGGCAAAGAGAACATAACCGGGTTGCAAACCTAACTTACTGATTGGCTGGCCGTACGTGACGGTGTGTTTATCGGGAGTTTTTGCTGCGCCTTTCTTTCAGTCTCAATTGTTGTACTCTGTTTGTAGCAAGCAAAAAGGATTTCTCGCTGTTTTAGAGCCATCTTTTGCAACTTTTACGGAGTCTCGTGTGTGATTACTGGGGTAACAACGTCCCGTCGTATTGGTGGTAGTGAGATAGTTTTCGTGGGTGCTCATGAATTAGTGAAATCAGCTTTATTATTATTATTATTATTTTTAAGATCTACCTGTATGACCTCTTTTGAGGGGCCATAGCACATTCATATTCTTTAATGGTACTTATCTTTGTTCTAATCAGTGTTGTGTTTTGCTTAAGCAATCAAGTTTTCCCAGAATATGGGTTGAATATTCAGAGAAGTAAAGAGAAATAAAATGTAAATATTTAAAAAAAAATTATAATTAACATTAATTTCATGGATATAACCAAAATATTGTAAGAATCACAATCTACATTCAAAAACCTTTCCTAAAAATGAATGTTCTGCCATCAGAATTTAAAAAGTTAAGGTTGCGAGAATATTGCTGAACTTTAAACCCGTTTTCTGGCGTTTTATGAATAACGTGAGAACATCTTCCGTCGCGCAACCCCTCATGTGATCTTTCCAAGCTATATCCCAAAAAAATGAAACCCCACATATGTTCAGATGTCATAAAGACTTTGTAGTTAATTGTAGAGAAGTATATTTTAGACTTGTGGTCGAGCGGCTTTTATATCTTGTAGTAGTTTCCCCACCAGATGTCATGTAGTGACGGGAGAGGTAAAGAATAGTATGGGACTATTTTTATTTGTCTTGGAAATATTAAACAGGTATAATAGTATAAGTCCTGGGTAGCTACCTCCCTGTCTCGCTATCTCTCTCTCTCTCTGTTCTCAAGCTAATCTCCGTCTCGACCTCTCTCTAGGGTCGCTTGTCTCCTTCTAAACTCTCTTTCCTAAAATCTCGTGTAGTAGGGTGTGTGTGTCACGTATCTTCCTCATGGCAACAGAACTTTCTCACGAGAGGACTGCTGACAGCTAACTGAATCATCTCCTTACTGGCCGCTGTCGTCAGCTTTCCCCCGTGTAAGCGTTTAGCGCTGCTCGCTTCTCGCAAACACAACACCTTCTCATCATTTGACTTCCTGCTTCTATCTGTCTCTCTATCTATCTATTTATCTATCTATCTATTATGTAGTCCTATATTTGCTCGGCCGCGCGAAAATGACGTACCATCGACATTTAATAGTTATAATATATTAATACATACTACATACACATTATAATGAACTTATAAGCTAATTAAGTGAAATACATAATATTGTAAAGTAACATAATTGTATGAATATTGTATACATATATTATTCATAGTAAATAGTGATTATTCAGTAATATTACATATTAAATAAGTTGAATACATATTGGAATAAATGCATTAAAGTAAATTATTTAACTGTAATACAGTATGTACTTGGGTTATTATAGTGAAATGCATACATGCAAGAATAAAAATAGTTTAAAATTAAGATTATTGTAAGAGTTATTAATATTTCATTTAAAGATAATGGTACTGGTCTGCCATATATGGGTCATTCTTCTTTGTGTTATTAATATTATTATTATTATTATTATTTTTTTTTTTTTTGTTTATATATAATTAATACTATATACAAAATATATACACTTCATTCAGGGTGGTTAACTGTGATGTTAACTCTCCCCCCACTAAACAATGACTCCAAATTAGCAATTCTTGCATGCATTCTGTGCATGGCCAACAGCAATACTGCAACCACAATGCAGATAATTATGAAAACAGAAGGTGCTTGGCTATACACATAATATGGGTTGAACATACTCAAACTCAAATCTTCCCAGGGCTTCATTGTTTCATTGATCAGCTGCATAGTTTCAAACTTAGGTGAAGTCAACTTAATACTTGTGCTCATGTTTAAGTCCATATCAGGCAGTGGGTGGAAATGTTTGTGTGTATGGTTGATAATGGCGTAGTGATTGATGGTGGAAAAAGTAGACATGGATGGTGTAAATACCGCACAGTAGTCTGGTGCTATGTATAATCCTGAGGCTGATGTATGAGATGGTGGTATATCTGGACAGACTATGTAAACTGATGTGTTATGAGGGAAATAAAAAAACTGCGAGTGTCCAATGCGTTGATGGTGTACAAGTTTATCTGGAGCAAAAGTGAAGTTGCAATGATGATGAATATTGTTATTGCTGATGATAGCCATTTCACAAGGGACCGTATCAGTAGGCTGAAACGTGAAAATGTACGCAGGACAAAGATGAACAGCATGTAAGGATGTGCGGCACTTTCGCTCAATCGTTGACTCACTTGCGAAAGTGACAGTGTCTCGTCTCTTGGAGACCATGATGAGTTCGGTGTCTGTGTTGATGTTGATGATGACTAAAGTGTTGTTGTTTCTATAGGGGAAGGGGTGTATTTGGTATACTGTGAACAGGTCTTCCGTGATGAATGGTACATGAACTATCACTGATGTTGGTGTTAGTGTTGCTTCCAAGTACGGGTAATATTGCATAAATTCCCTACTGCGAAACAATGGCTTCAATTTATGTTTATGTATGCCTTGACTAACTATCTGACGTAGCTCATGAACTGGGAGTAAGTCATTTGTGATCTTGCCATCACCAGCATTCGAAATTCCTTGCATAAGTGCCCTGAAATGATCTCTAGTGTTCTCTAATTGTAGTAGAATCGTGTCAATATGTTCTGTGATGATGGAGAAGTGCTGGAAAAGGGTAACGTTACCCTCCAATTTATTTATTTTATCTATACTCTCGAGAGCTACGTTTTCTGCTTGTTTCAGATTTTTCACAATTGTTTTCATTGCTGAGTTCTGTCCTGTGATGAATTTATCTTGGTATGTTAGTACCTGAGCTATCTTATTAAATTTTTTGTTTATTTCTTTAAGGTCATCCTCTGTAGCCAATCCAAAGATGTTCCCAAGAATTGCGCCGCCCAGATCGAACAAACCGCGCTTTTGGCGAGTACGTGTGATGTTGTTCCTGTCGCTCAGCACCTCTGTTCCATAAGATGGGAGATCTTGGATCATGACGAGCATAGTTGACTTCGCCTGTTCTAGTTTCCATTTCGCTAACTTCACCATTTCATCCACTTCCTTGGTGATATGTGATTGTGAAACATAATTCCCTATCTTGAAGTCCAGAGTTCGCATCGGCGTCGCAAGTCTTTCTATATAAGTAGGTAAGTCATACAAGTAATCTAGACTTATTTCAGTACTCATGACGTCCTTGACGATTGTAGTCGTGGCCGTTGGAGCTATGAGGCATCCTTGTCGTACTATATGCTTGGGGTCTAGGTGCGCATATACCCTTACTATGTATAGGAGAATCCATAGCATAAGTCCCTTCATCGTAACCTACCGAAAAAAAAAAAAATCTATTAATTTCCTATAAAGCTGTGGTTGATGATAGTGATGATGTGCGTTACGGTTGGCTGTTATTTCAATTATAGAAGGAGTTTAAATCGATATTTAATTCCCGTAAATGATGTACTGTAGATTTCAGTGGAATAGTTGCACCTATGTTCGATTGTTTGGTATATGACCTTAATTTCTTTTTGTAATCATTGTTGTGTTCTTGCTTGGTTTCTTGAGGTACGTTCACCTGTTCGGTTGTATCCGAGGCTGAATAATTATGTGATAATTCCCTTGAAACTCGTTTTAAATGGTCAATATGAACTTGTTTTTCCTCGCCACTTGAAAGTGACTTAATTAAAACTTTGTTTGCCTTTATGTTAATTACTCTGTATGGGCCCTCAAATTTAGGGGATAATTTATTGTCTCTCGTATGAATGACTCCGTAAACAATGTCTCCTAAGCTGATAGGTGAATCTTTTGCCTTTTTGTTAAATGCCTCCGTCATTTCTTCCTTGGACATCGTTAATTGTTTTTGCACTCTTTTGTGTATGTCCTGGAATTCACGTAAACGGAGTTTAGAGTAATCATCGTAATTGTATATAGGCATGCTGTCACCTTCTAGGAGCTCATATGGTAATTTTTTATCTGTGCCATATATAATGAAATGTGGTGTGTCACCAATGGATTTATTTATAGACCCATTAATGGAGGCCTCTACTCTGGGAATCCAATCATCCCAGCTTGCATAATTTTCACTGAGAATGTGTCGTAGCACATCTAATACCTTTTTATTTTGTCTCTCTACCAACCCATTCGATGCTGGGTGATAGGCCAAAACGTTAACCTTTTTAATGTTGTATTGTTTACATATTTCTTGTAAGATCTCAGAATTAAATTCTCCTCCATTATCACTTATTAATACCTTTGGGGTAGTAAAGCGACATATTACATTATCTGTTATTGCCTTTGCTACTGTCTCTGCTGTCTTATCTTTAATTGGAGCTAAAATGACATAACGGGAAAAATGATCCGTTGCTACGAATAAGTATAGGTTATTATTGTATGATAATGGCATCTTGAGTAAATCAACAGCGACAACGTCCCATGGCTGATGTGGTACTGGGTAATTACCCATCGGTGCAGGTGTGATTGGGTATCCTTTGTGTTTCGCACATGATTCGCATCTGTCTATATGATTGTGTATATCTCTTCGTAATGAAGGCCAGTAATATAATAGCTGGGCTTGGTTGAATGTCTTATCCTTTCCAGGGTGTCCTGCATGTGGGCTGTCGTGTATCATTCGTAATACTTGGGGTATCATGTCATTAGGTACTACCAACTGGTTAGTATTTCTTTGGCGTTTTGGTTGTTTAGAGTTAATTTTGTATAATGTATTATTGACCATTGTGAATTGTTCAAGTGGGACATGCAGTTTGGGTAATTGTATGTCATCTCCACTTTCTAACTTGTATATTACTTTTGACCATACTGGGTCAAGTCTTTGTGCCTTTGCGATATCCTCGTGGTTTGGGATATTTCCTTTGAGATCTAACGCCGCAACCTGAATTGTGTTCGGGTTCCTAGATAATGCGTCAGCTACTATATTCATTTTACCTTGTATATAATGTATTTGTACACTGTAGTTTTCAACTGTACATTTCCATCTTGCTCTCCTCCCAGAAAGGAGTTTTTCTTTAAACATACCCACCAGTGGTTTATGGTCGGTGAATAAGTGGATTTCGTAACCATATACCAAATCTCGAAACTTTTGTAATGCAAAAATCACTGCAAGTGCCTCTAAGTCTGTAGTGCTATAATTTTTTCTGCACCTCTTGTTTGTCTGCTGGCAAATGCAATTGGTTGATTCTTTCCTCTTTTATCTTCCTGCATCAGTACAGCCCCTAATCCTTTAACTGATGCGTCTGTACAAATAAGAAATGATTTCGTGTAATCTGGATATGCTAAACAAGGTGCATTCGTTAGTTTAATTTTTAGATTGTTAAATGCCCTTTTTTGTTCTTCTTCCCATTGGAATACAGCATCTTTTTTGAGTAGTTGGAATAGAGGGAAGGCTATATGAGAGAACTGTGGTACGAAGGACCTATAGTACCCAGCCAGACCTAAAAATTGTCTAACTTCGTCAGTCGTAGTGGGTTCAGGAAAATCTCTCACTGCCTGTATTTTGTCATCAGTGGTGTGAATACCATCAGAGCTTAATTTGTGGCCTAAGAAATTTATTTCCTTAAAGCAAAATTTGCATTTAGAAAGTTTAATTTTTAATCCAGCATCACTAAGCTTTTGTAAGAGTAAGTCTAATTTCCTGAGATGATCCTTAATATTCTTCGTTGCGATAATAATATCGTCAAGATAAACAAATATTCCTTGTCCTAAAATTCCGGACAATACGTAATTCATAAGACGCTGGAACGTACCAGGGGCTGTCCTCAGTCCCATTGGCATTCTTGTATATTGATAATGGCCTCTGTTTGTTGAAAAGGCAGTGTATTTACGTGACTCCTGAGATACCGGAATCTGATAGTATCCGTTTAGGAGATCGATGGTCGAGAATATATTATTCTCAGGACCAATATTCTGTAGAACATCACTTAGCAATGGCATGGGAAATCTGTCTGGGATGGTGTGATTATTTAGTTTACGGTAATCTACTACCGCACGCATTTCTCCATTTCTCTTGGGCACAAAGAAAAGGGGAGCGTTCCACGGAGAAACTGAAGGCTCAATAATTCCAAGCTTTAACATTTCATCGACATACTGATTAGCAAGTGTACGTTGGGAGTGTGGTATGCGATAAGCTGGTACGAAAATTGGTGGTGTTTCTGGGTGCACATTAATCATGTGATTAATCAAGTTAGTACACCCTAATTGTTCTCCGGGCAAGGCTACGGTGTCCCTGTGTGTTTCCAGCAGGGTTAACAAATCATTTTCTTCGTCAAATTCACCTGAGTGAATTAAATTCTCTTTTATACTTTCTCTATCCGTAGATTTTATCTCACTTGTTACTCCACCAATATTTATTTCCTTCACAGGGGCGAAACATTTTTCAATATTAACTATGCAAGTTCCCTTCTTCAACTGAACTTCCCCATTCATGTGATTAATAATGAATATCTGAGTTAGCCCTTCGTCGTTCGTATGACATAATGCGTTTTCTACTGACAATCCTTTTACTTTACATAATTCTTCTAAGACAAGAACAGTACTATTCCGTAATTTGCTCTTTATGGTAACCTTCATGTATGAATTAGGTGGTATAACCAAATCATTAGTGAGATGGGCTGGAAAAATTGATAAATCAGTACTGTTATCTGGGTCACTAATTCTGGAGGATGGGGTTGCTGGTGTAAGTGGATCTATACACTCATCTGTTTGTGTATGTTTGTTTAAGCCTTTAATATTACCAATTCTTCTTGGCTCTCTTCTACCAATCGGTGAGGGCTCTGAAGTTATTTCCTCTATAAATTCATTATCAAAGTCTATTCCATTCATTTGTGGGAGTATAGTTATGTTCTCAGTTCTCATGGATCTTAAGCCCAGTAACATATGAGCTTTAATTGCTAAGTTTTCAACGATATAGAACAATGCAGAGAATGGTCTTGTAGTTTCTGTGAAACTGAGATTTAATCTTATCATACCTTTTACTGTAATCTCTTGACCATCTACTGTGTTTAATTCTAAATCAGCTTCATCCAGAAAAGTTACTTTCTTTTTATTTTTAAGAATTCTATTTAGTTCTTCATGTGTTATTAAGTTCACTGGAGAGCCTGTATCTAAAAATAAGGAAACGTTTTGATCCTCACATACAGCTGGTATCAAGATACACTCATTTCCCAACATGCCTCCTATGTGAAGTTTAACCTTGTTCTTTTTTATGTTTGTTCGTTTTTTGTCATGACTTGGTCTTCCCCGATTTGAACATAGACACAATTTTTTCTACTGTTTTGCAATCACTAGTCCAGTGCCCTTGGTATCTATGATGCCTACAGTAAGGACCAAACCCTTGTGTCTTTTGATTATCCTCTTTTGCCTTGATAAAGCATTCATACCTTGTGTGTCCTGGTTTTGCACAGTAATGACACAGAATGGACCTATCCCTTGACTGTGACCTACGAGGTGATTTCCCATAAAAAGTGTTGTTTATAGCGCGAGACCTGCTCGGGCTGCGCGAAAACTTATGAAACTGCCTGTAGGAAGGCGTGTGGGAACGAGGTCTAGGCGTCTTTGCTTGTTTGGGCTGCCTCATTTCAGGTCGCGATCGATTTTGTTCTCTGTTTGGGGTCGGTGTTGATGTTTTCACAGCTGATACTGTCTCAGGTACCCTGATTCTACCAGAATGTGCATGTGTGTCGACCACACCTGCTTTACTGCACTGCATCTCTACCTCGTTCATTAAGTCTAGTAAGCACATTCCAGGGATGTACGCGATTGTTTTGGCGATCTTAAGGGTTCTATCAGGTAATTTACACAAGGCAGCTACATAACCAATGATGTCCACGACGAGGTCTGGGGACATCTTTCCATCATCTGTTATCCATTTAGAATTCTCCAGAGTAGCTAATAGGGTTCTCTTGATTGTGGAGACATCAGCAGTTATTTCACTGAGCACATGGTTTGTAGTGTGCTCCCTTACAAGATCTACAATTTTATGTAATTCTGGAATTATACCTGGCAAGAAGTTCATACCTCCAGAAAATTTCTTCAGAAATTCAGTTTTAAATTCATCATATGTCCTAGCACGATGTAGCTTATCGGAGCGCAATAAATTGCTTGCTGGACATCTTTCCTGGCTTATGTAAGATGAAAAAATAGCAATTTTCTCTTGTTCATCTAGTATGTGGCGCTTGATGAACATTTGTTCGCACTGACTGATTAATGAAATGACATCAATGCGATCCTTGTCTGTGCCAGAGAATTTTGGGGCAGTCTTATCCTCGTGATACACAAAAACGTGAGGTGTGGTTTTTAGATCAGCAGTATTTGTTTCTTGATTCATCTTTAATGATTGCCCTGTTAATTCAACTTGTACGAGTTTATCGTTATGTGAGGGAATGGTAGAATATGTATGACCGGACCGGTGAACCCTGTTAAGTATATTGGCATACGTATTTAAGGCAGCTGCGAAGTCGATACTCTCAACATCTGAAGGGGTTTCCCACTCATCATCCGAAACTCCCGTATTTGTTTCCTTATCTATAACGTGTGGTGTGGGTTGTACAATGGGTGGGCTGTCTCTTAATTGTGAGTCTGATGTTGTGGCAATTTGTGTGTCATCTGGTATTAACGTGGGTGGTTGCGAAAATATTCCTGTCATTAAGATATGATGTTATGAAATACGCCTCTTGTTTATTTATGTCCTAGCAAACTAGATGATTAAATAAGTTGAATATAGCTAATTTTAGCACTGAGAAGAAATGAGCAAGTATAATTTTACCCACTTGATACAGATCGTAGAGGTGTGTCGATACAAAAGTCGATCTCGGAAGAAAATACAGGTTTGATTGAAGATCTCTTGATAATTCTAGTGGTGTGTTGATGGACGATATTACTCAGGAAACTCCATGGCCTGGTATTTGTAGTGGTTAACGGCTGTCCCAGACAAACCTCAACATAGAACGTCGAATTTCCAACTTAACTGTGAAAATAAGTGAATATGAGTAGGAGCTATGTGAATAATGAGTAATGAGTAGTGGGTGAGAAGTGCCTGGTGTCCGTCACACGTTGCTTGGCATGGCAGACTCGCGTTGTGATGTCATCTCAGCACATGGTGACGTCGGCTTCCCACACTGGTAGCTGTGGTGAGTGAATGAGTAGCGATGAGTAACTTGAGTGAAGACGAGTGAGTAAGATGAGTTGTAAATCATGTCTCACTCTTCGTTTGTTTGTTCCCTTTATTCTATGTGGAAGTTTTCTCTGTCCTTTTGTCTAGTGATTTATTCGTTGTGGGATGAAGACTGCCGCTACTTGTAGGTGCGTGTAGAAGATTATACAGACGACGTAGAGTTGTTAATTGTAGTTGATTGTAGATGGCTGTAGTTGATTGTAGATGGCTGTAGACTTTGTAGAACTGAAGCTAACCTTGTAGTCTCGGTTGCTTTTGTAGAAATTTGCTTTTAATTCGGAGACGATGTCCGCAGATTTGCTGGTTTGTCGTTAAGCTACTTGCAAGGCGTCGAGTGATCTCTTGACCTCTGCATCAGCGTAATGATCTGGGAGACGGAGGGGGCAGGAGCTGATATTGTTGGTTGTTGTAAATCTTGATATTTTGTAGGAATTTATGTTGATTCGTAGACGAGGTTCGTATACGTTCGCTGCTACCAAATGTCATAAAGACTTTGTAGTTAATTGTAGAGAAGTATATTTTAGACTTGTGGTCGAGCGGCTTTTATATCTTGTAGTAGTTTCCCCACCAGATGTCATGTAGTGACGGGAGAGGTAAAGAATAGTATGGGACTATTTTTATTTGTCTTGGAAATATTAAACAGGTATAATAGTATAAGTCCTGGGTAGCTACCTCCCTGTCTCGCTATCTCTCTCTCTCTCTCTGTTCTCAAGCTAATCTCCGTCTCGACCTCTCTCTAGGGTCGCTTGTCTCCTTCTAAACTCTCTTTCCTAAAATCTCGTGTAGTAGGGTGTGTGTGTCACGTATCTTCCTCATGGCAACAGAACTTTCTCACGAGAGGACTGCTGACAGCTAACTGAATCATCTCCTTACTGGCCGCTGTCGTCAGCTTTCCCCCGTGTAAGCGTTTAGCGCTGCTCGCTTCTCGCAAACACAACACCTTCTCATCATTTGACTTCCTGCTTCTATCTGTCTCTCTATCTATCTATTTATCTATCTATCTATTATGTAGTCCTATACAGATATGATGCAGGATTGAACAGGGTATTGCTTAAAATTAGAGGATACTTTTGCAGAAGATTTTGACTAGTCAAGAAATGTAAGAACTGAGTTTTTGATGAATTGAAAACAAATTTACTACATCCAAATCTGAGATATGAGCCAAGTCAGACATTAAGTGTGCCATAGCCTCATCCCTGGTTTGTGAAGTGACTGCTGAAGTGGATGATGAAGGAAGCGAATGGAGAGGGAAAGGGTGGAGTCATCGCATATGAGTGGATAGGGTTAGATGTACAGCTTAGACGGTCGTTGATGAAGGGAAGGAAGAGAGTTGGTGACAGGACAGAGCCCTGAGGAATGCTACTATTGACACATCTAGGAGAAGAATGGTGGCTGTCTACAACAACTACAGAGTGATTCGAAAGGAAGCTAGAGATGACGGTAGAGACAGAAGGATAGAATCGGGAAAAGGGCAGTTTGGGGGCAAAAAAATATGTCTGACTTGATTTAAAGCCTTTGAGATGTCAAGTGCAAGAGCAAAGTTTTCGTGAAAGACCCGAAAGGAGAACGGACAGGAGTCTGAAAGGAAGGTGAGATCGCCAGTTAAGCATCGCTGGCAGAATCCATGCTGACGACAGGAAATAATGGTGTGATAAGGAAGGTGCTTGATATAAATTTTTAAAAGAACAGATTCAAAAACATTACAAGTACAAGCCGTTAAACCATTTGGCCGATAGTTACAGGACTGGGAATCTTCATCCTTCTTTGGGACAGGCTGAATGAGAGCAAACTTCCAGCAAGAAGAAAAGGTACAAGTTGACAGACAGAAGCAAAAGAGTTTACATAGGCAGGGAGTAAGCACAGAAACACAGTTCTTGAAGACAAAAGGAGGGACCTCACCAGACTCATCTGCCTCGTTAATAATGAGGCCAGTGATGGCAAAAAGCACACGAGTTGAAGAAATCTTAACGTCAGCCATGAGGAAGTCAAAATGGTGCAGTGATGAAGGAAGAGCACCGGAATCATTGGAAGAAAAAGTCTGAGAGATGAGTTTTGTTTTATCTGTAGAAGAAACCGCTACAGAGCCATCAGAGCGGAAAAGAGGAGGGAAGGATGATGCAGTAAAGTTGGTGGAAAGGTTTTTGGCAAAGGACAGAAGGAGGGGCAAGAATTTGAGTTGGAGAGTTCAGAGCATTTAGTATGAATGAAATTTTTCTTTCCAGAGCAAAAAGCAGACTTAGCATGATTCCAAGCAGTAACATAAAAGAGATGAGGTTCAGGGATGGGTTAGCTCTGGTATCTTTAGCAAGCCTTCTCATTGTTGTGGATAACATTAGAACATATGTGATTCAACCAATTTTTTTTTTTTTCTTTGTATTTGTCACAGGACAAGAGAAAGGAATGTATGCTTCCATGCCTGAGAGAATAACCTTCATAACAGTTCTCTGAAATGGAAGCAATAATCATTCCAAGGAAAATCAAAGAAGTATTGTCTGAGAGCCTCCCAATCAGCAGCTCCAAGGTATCTCAGTCGCCATTTCTTGGGTGGGTCCACAGGCCTTATTTGAGTGATAGGACAGGTTAAGATGATACTGTTGTGATCGAAGGAGCCCAATGGAGAGGAAAGACTAGCAACATAAGCAGAAGGATCTCTTATAAGGAAAAGATCAAGTATTTTGGAACTCTTTCCAAGGCGGTCAAGGATACGAGTAGGGTGCAGTTCAAGCTTCTCTAGGTAGTTAATGATAGAAAAGATGCTGGCTTGTTCACCAGGTAAATTAGTGAAAGAAGAGGAGACTTAAAGGTAATGGTGAACATTGAAATCACCTAGAATGGAGGTTTCAGAGAATGAAAGAATTGATGGTGTGTCTTCCATCTTTGAAGTAAGATGGGAAAAAAAATAACCATTAATTAGGGGATAAGTACACAGCACAAACATAATTAGTCAGAGAATGACAGGATAGCCGAAGCCAGAGAGTAAAAGATTCAGAAGGTTCAAGTTCAGGAATACAAGAACAAGATACGTTGCTGCTTACATATACACAACTGAAGTGCAGTGCCGGGTATTTGCTGTGTTTGTATGTGTCACAATCAGTAAATGCCATTCATAGAACTGGCAGTTTACAACTATATTTAAGAATATGTAAGGCCCTACTAACAGCACCCACACTAAATGTCCATAAGCTGTAGGCTCAATCCCAGGACTGGGGGCACATGCATCACTAGATAAATATGCAAGCCACCGAGCTACTGCAGGTCCAATCATAGATCTAGCGTTCTTATTTTTCATTGTTCAGAGAATAATATCCATACATTGTTTTGTATTTCAATATAAATGCCGGTATAAAATTTTCATCACATTTTCAAACATGCATTTTCTTTCTTTCACAAGGACAGGGTAGACCAAACATTAACCTGTCTCCATATTTTATGTATCTATATACCATTTGTATGTAATATGCACATATTGAGGATGAGATAATTCTAGCCTTCATACACACGGATTTTACAATAGTTCACCTTCACTGTTCTGCAGATATTTTTAGCCTGTTGGGTTCCTAGGTAATTCAAAGAATCAGCACCAAATCATAAGAGATTTCTCTGTCGAATAATATACTGCATGTTTCAGTGTGCAATAACGAATTTTATAAAACTACATACAGTAGACACTATGCTATGCCTTTGTTCACTTGCTTTGCAAACATTGTTATCATCTATGGCAAATACTCCCTTACTTTATTATACAAAGAAACAAAAATAATGATACCTTATAGAACATCCAGAATACGAAATGCACTATGGGGTGGTACTACCACTCTGCGGCCAGGTCGTGTTAGGAAGAATTCAACCTCCGTGTTCCCTGCGTGTCGTAAAAGGCGACTAAAAGTGACGGGGTTAGAGGACTAGGGACCCCCTCCTCTGATTATTTGTTCCTACAATGAGACACGGAATAAAAAGGGAAGGGAGATTGAGTTATCCCCGTACCCTGAAGACTGGGTCTATGAATGTGCGTGGATGTAGTACGATTGTGGCTAAAAGGGAGGAGATTGGGAGAATGTGACTTTGAGTGAAACAAAGATGAAAGAGAAAGGTGAGTCTAAGATTGGAAGTGTGAATGGAAGGATGCCAGGTGTTGACAGAAGAAGGGTGAGAGGTGTGGTCTTGCTAGTAAGGCTTGAAGTGCAGCAGTGTGTGATTGAATGGAAGATGTCATCAAGACTGAAGTGGGTGAAAGAGAAATTTGGACGTGAGTTGTGAGTATTTGTAAGAGCAAATAGGCCTGGTAGCGAATGGGATGCAGAAGAGAGGGACTTTTTCTGAAATGATGTTAATGAGTGCCTGCATAGTTGTGGAGTGAATGTGAATGTGGTAATGATGGGAAGTCTGAATGCTAGAGTGGGAAATGTAGCAGTTGAAGGTGTAGTTGGTATGCAAGGTGTGCCAGGAAGAAATGAAAATGGGAACGAATGACTAGGATGTGTGTTGAACGAGAAATGGTGATTGGATATACCTTGTTTGAGAGAGATATTTAAAAGTATACATGGGTGAGACAGGAGGGTGGAAGGGTTGTTGATAGAGCATTGACGGACAATGTGGTTATGTCTAGGAATGTAAGAGGAAGATTGTTGGATATGAGATTTTTTAGAGGGGACGATGGAGGTATGTCTGACCCCCACTTGATGGAGGGAAAGTTGAGAGTAGGTAAGAGATGGATGAGACGTAGGAGAGTTAGGTGTGGCAGGGAGGTTTTGAAAGTGAGTGGGTTGGATGAAAGAGAGAAAATGATGGAGTATTAGGAGAAGTTGAAAGATGAGTGGAATGCACTGAAAGATCAGGAAAATGGCAGTGTGGAGGAGGAGTGGCAGTCGTTTAAGAGTGTTGTGGTGGGGCATGTTGAAGAGGTGTGTGGTGTGAGACGAGTTGGTGGTGGTGTAAGAAAGGGGAGTGACTGGCTGTGCGAGGAAGTAAGTATAAATGTAGCTGAAAAGAGATGTGCTTATGAAGTGTGGCTGCAGAGGAAGGATTAGGTGTCATATAAGAGATATAAGGAAAAGAGGAATAGAGCAATTAGGGCCGTGCGTGATGCTTAAGTGGAAGCAGATGAAAGGTGGGGTTTGTTCTTGACCAGGAATTTTCAACAGAATAAGAAAATGTTTTGGAAGGAGGTGAAACGATGCGAAAGGGAGAACCTGGGAAGAAAGAGCAAGCAAAGGCAGAGGATGGAAGGATGTTAATCGAGATTGATGCAGTAAGGGAAAGATGGACAGAGAATTTTGAAAGAGTGTTAAATGTAGAGAAGGAAAGGGAGGCTGAAATTGTCGCAGATGGAAGGGTGCAAGAAGTAAATGTGTTGAGAGAGTTGAATGATTCTTTGATCACGATGGAGGAAGTGCAAGTGGCAGTAAAGGAGATGAAAGCAGGGAAAACTGCAAGTATGGATGGGTGTGCTATGGAATGCCTGATAGGTGGTGGAGTGACTATTGTTGAGTGGTTAGTAAGATTGTTGAAAGTGTGTTTTGTGAGTGGTATGGTGCCAATTGACTGGGCAAGTGCTTATCTGGTTCTGTTGTATAAAGGTAAGGGTAATAGGTGTGAAGGTACTAGCTATGAGTCTTTTGAGTGTTGTAGGTAAGGTGTTTGGGACAGCTTTAATTAAGAGAGTTAGAGAAGGTACAGAGAGAGTAATTGGTGATGAGCAGTGTGGCTTTAGGAGAGCGAGGGGATGCTTGGATCAGGTGTTTGCTGTGAGGCAAATGTGTGAAAAGTATTTAGCGAACTGTAAGGATGTGTTTTGGGCGTTCATGGATTTAGAGAAAGGGTATGATTGAACTGATGGGGAGGCTTTGTGGATTGCTTTGAGATTGTATGGATTTTATTGTAGGTTGTTAAAAGGAGTGAAAAGTATTTATGTAAATAGTAGAGCGTGTGTAAGAGTGGGAAATACTGTGAGTGATTGGTTTCCCGTAAGAGTGAGGCTGCGGCTGGGATGTGTGATATCGCCTTGGTTGTTTAAGATTTATATGGATGGTGTTGTAAGGGTGGTGAATGCGAGAGAGTTAGATGGAGGTATGAGTCTAATGATTGCTAATGGTAGAGTGTGGAATCTGAATCAGCTGCTGCTTGCTGATGATACTGCACTGGTGGCTGATTCGGAGGAGACAGTGAGACAGTTGGTACAGTGGTTTGGAAGGGTGTATGAAAGGAGGAAATTGATAGTAAATGAGAATATGAGTAAAGTGATGAAGTGTATGAGGTCGGTAGATGGTAGGAGGATGAATATTGTTTTGAAAGGTTAGTTGCTTGGGGAAGTAAAGCGCTTTAAGTATTTAGGGTCACATGTTGCTGTGGATGAAAAAATAGATGTAGAAGTGAAGTTCAGAATGAATGAAGTAGGAAAGGTGCTGGGAGGAATGAAAAGTGTTTAGATGTCGTCCGCTTAGAATGGATGTAAAGAGAAGGCTGTATGAGAGTGTAGTGATACCAACTGCGTTATAGTGGGCTGAAACATGGAATATGGATGTAGGAGTGAGGAAAAGTTTGTAATGGAAATGAGGTGTCTGAGGGGTATATGCGGAAAGACGCTAATGGATCGAGTAAGAAATATTGACAAGCAACAGAGAACTGGAGTTATGCGGGAGATGGCTGATCGAGTTGAGCAGAGAGTGTTGCGACGGTTTGGGCATATGGAGAGAATGGATGAAGAGCGATTGGTGAAAAAGATAACTGGATCGGATGTGAGAGGAGTAAGACTGAGAGGAAGACCACGAATAGGATGGATGGACAGTGTGAAGAGAGCATTAGATGCGAGAGGGATGTCTGTTGAACTAGGAAGAGTGGCTGTGCGTGATAGAAATGTCTGGAGAGAAATTGTGAATGAATAATTGGTGATGCAGCCCCGACGGGATATTCTGCCATATTTGGTCTGATCAGCTGATCAGGTAAGGTGCGAGTAAGGATGGGTCCATTATGATGTGGCAGAGATAAACCAGGTCTGCTGTTGGGCCCTGCTGCCGATGTCGCTAATTACAGTAAATTGCGGGTCTGACCCTCGTGTCGTTTGGTGTGGTAAGAATCTGCCCCTTCTCCCCCTGGGGCTAAGATACGAATAAATGTGTGTGTTGGATGAGTATCTCTGGAGTGTTTCGTCCTGACTCGGCAACCTCTGGGGGAAGTAGCCTAGGTATACAGATAGTGTGTGTATGTAATACATCATAACAGATATATGGCTTTGATATTTGGAAAACTTTTTACTGTATGAAAATATGAAAGAAGGGAGTTGGTCACCTTTTACTAGAACTACATGAATATAGCAGTGGCAACTTCAAGTACTGCTGTTTATAAAATGAAAAGTAAAAGATTTGCATTTATAATGTCTCAAACACCAGAAAATGAATACCCAAATGGCAAACAACTTCACTGAATTTCGTTTCAGTTCCAGAGTATCATGATATTCATCCATTTAATGTTAATCCACATAGTAAGGTATCGTTCAATATTGCACTTTTAATAACACTTCCTCTGAGATGGTGTAACTCACAGAACGAAATTAATTTGCAATGAGAAAACAGAACGAACAACATAGGCTAAGTTCTCTTAGCTTTAACCATTCCCCTAATTCCTACTTTCCAGGCATTTCTTATCACATCTAATCTCCATGAATGAAGTTATGTAACAACATTTTCATTTATCTACTGTGAATACCCCCCAAGACAGGGGGGTAGCCGAGACAGGACAACACACTCCCAATTTACACACACACACACACATATATATATATATATATATATATACTCGTATCCTAACCAAAAAGGGAGAAGGGACAGATGCTCACCACACCACACTGCATGAGCGTCAACTGCGCAATGCTATCAGCGACATCCGCAGCAAGGCCTGACAGCAGAGTTGGTTTACCCCTGCCAGATAATAACATACCCATCCCCTTGTCCCCCCTGTGGCGAGGGGGGGGGGAGACACAATCTGACCGCAATATGGGGTGGTACTACTACTCTGCAGCATGACTATGTTAGGAAGAATTCTGCCACCATATTGCCTGCGTGTCGTAAAAGGCGACTACAAGGGACGGTGTGAGGGGACGAGGGACCCCCTTCTCTGTATTTTTAGTTCTTGTGGTGAGACAGGGCATACATTTTTCATAATTCTTATACACTGAGGTCTTCTGAATACTCTCTTTCGCTATTTTTCTATCCTCCCAAGGGTTACTCTTGTGATCGTTTTAGGTAACATTCTCTATAAAACAAACTCTAATATAATCTTTGAAATTTCACACTACGCGAATTCCTTCACTACTTGTTTGAATTTAATTGCCGTGTACATTCTCTGGTAATGAATTTGGCTCCTTAGTGTCAAATTCATCTGCCTGCTATCCAGCCACCCAGACAGGGTATGTTGGAGAAGGTTTCATGACTTGCTGGAGTATGGTAGGTTACATGGTTTTGTAAAATTTCACTGATTATCTGTGACCAGCATTGATTCTTTTAATGGAAGCCCTATTATTGTGAAGGTTCGAACACATGAGGAAGTGAAGGCAAAGTGTGACAACCTATCCAGGGCTGTGGAGGCGGGCCATGTGACGTCACTGGCCGACACCGGTCGTTACAAGTGTCAAGTCTGTGATAAGGAATATGCCTCGAAGGTCACCATCACCAACCACCTCAGCACCAATACTCACCACAGTAAAGTAAGGATGTGGAAACTATAAGTTTCCCAATACTTTATTTTTGTGTTGTATTTTATGTTTTATATTAGTTATTTATGCAATATACAGACTTATAAGTAAATGTTGTTGAAGACTAGCTTTACTATTTACATTGTAGGTTTACTGTAACAATGATATATATCAAAGGACAGGACTCCATTGCTACCTGGTGCATCCCTGGGTAGTGGATAAGGGAAGGAGAAGGTCACATAGATATACGAGGTGTGGACCATGGGAACCCCTGTGGATATATTAGGCTGCACCGAATATGCTAAGTAAGTTGGCACATAAAATACATCTCACCAGAAACTATGTGGCAAGGAGGTGTGACTATTTACCACAATCATCCCAGCCTAACATGATTTCTACTGGTAATGATTATACGGGCATTCCTGTTGGATCATCATTTACTAAAGATACAACCGCAATGTCTCCTGTTCTTATGCGCAGTGTCCCATAAAAGGTGAGTCGGCACTGTCTCGGAAATTCAGCGACTAGGACATTAAACAAACCTAAGTCCATGAAAATCTACATGTGCAATGAAGAAACCTTGGAGAATAATGCAATCTTGATACCTTAATGACAGAATTAGAGAACAATTGTCAAGATATTTTTGGTCTGGGTGAAATCCAGAGAAAAGAAGAAAATTTTATTCATCTATAGGACAGAAACCACTTATTTTACTATAAAGGACACCAGAATGAAAAGAGTTAGTGGAGTACGATTTCTAACTAACAAAAACCTTGCAGAAAACATTGTTAAAATCAGCAGTGTGTCTCACAGAGTAGCATGGTTCTGTAGCTGTAAATAAAGCTGAATATTTCGCTCAGACTTTCTCCCCTAATTCAACCTTAGAATTATTCTGTTACTGTTGCCCCATCACTTAACTCTTCTAATTTCGCCATGCTGACATTGAAATTTATTCAGTTGATGTATTTTCTACACTCACTGGTTTCAGTACTAACACGGCATAAGGGCCTGATGGGGTCCCTCCTGTTGTCGCCAACAACTGGGGTCCTGTGCTTACATCTTGTCCAGGTAAATTCTGTGTGTGTCAACATACGCCTTTCCATCTTGTTGGAAGCTTGCTCTCATTCAGCCTGTCTCGAAGAAGGGTGAATATTCTCACTGTAACAAATCGCCCATTTGCTTTAACATCCCGTATGTCAAACGTTTTCAATCTATTCCCAACAAAAAATTTATCACAACTTTATTACTGACCACCAATATGGGTTCTGCCAGGGACGCTAGACTGGCAATCATCTCTCCTACCTTTCAGACTCCTGGTCATCCTCCTTTCGGGACTTTGACAAAAGCTTTGCCATTGTATTTGACATCTCTAAGGTTTTCAGTCGAGTCTGGCGTAAATCCTGAATTTCCAAACTGCCCTCCTACCGTTTCTATCATTCTATCTCTAGCTTCATTTCTGGTCGTTCTATAGCTGCTGTTGTAGAAGGCCACTGTTCATCTCCTAGAACTGTCAATAGTGGTGTTCCTCTGGGCTCTGTCCTGTCACCAACTTTCTTCCTTCTAATCATCAACGACCTTCTGAGCTGTAAACTTAACCATATCCACTCTTATGCTGATGACTCCATCCATCACCTTTCCAGTGGCCATCTCAGCAGTTACTTCCGCAAACAAAGCTAGATGAGACTATGGCACACTTAATGTCGGACTTGGCTCATAGCTCTGATTGTGGTAAAGGTAATCTTGTTGTTTTTAATGCTTCAGCAACTCAACTCGTATGTGCTACAACCGACAAATTCTTCCGCAAGAGTAATCCACTAATTTTTAACAATATCTTACTCAATGCTGCATCATCTTTAAACACACTTGGGGTTTCATTATCTCGAGATTTTTCTTAGAAACATCATACTACCTCTCTTGTAAAATCTAACTCCTAGAGTTTTTGTATGCTAGGCTGAATTCGTGCCTTCTTTACCCCTGCACAGTTGAGTTTATACACGGGTTTTATTCATCTCTGTATAGGGTTCGTGTTGGGAGGCTCCCCACATACAACTGTCCTCAACAAGGTGGTGACAAAGACTTTTCATCTCAAAAACTCTCCTCTTCTTACTGGTTCCCTTCTGTCTCATCACCGTACTGTTGCATCTTTATGTGTTTTCTATCTCAGTTTCAATGGTCACTGCTCCTCTGAACTGTCTGCTTTCATCCCTCCACCATTACGACAGGTACGTAGCACCCATCAAGCAGCAAACCCTCTTCCCTTTTCTGTTCTACTCTCTCATGCACGAGTTAACCGTTACCCCCACTCCTTCATATATGCAACAGGCCAGCTCTGGAGCTGTCTTTCAAACTCTTTCAAATGAAGTATGTCCAGGCATCTCGAAATAAACAGATGTTGAATTTGGCTCTCTGTTATCTTGTTTTAGTTTTATCTTAGAGGGAATAACCATGCAGGCTTATGGCCTTTGGTTTCTTCTTCCTTGCATTAAAAAAACCGACACACCCTCAAAGTAGTGCAAGTTCACAAAGCACAGATGAAACAATAGTAACATTTTATGGTAACATCTCCGAGATTATGGAAGTAGACATACTATACTCATCGGAGATTCTCACTGGAGACTTTAATGCAAATGCTGGCAAAGTGAAAAATGGGCAGCATGTATGAGAAAATTTAGTGTAGGGGAGAGGACCGCCAGAGGTGAAATTGCTGTAATTTGTTTCTGAAATTTATAAGAAAAGAATAATAAAAACAACAAGACAATAGGCAGAAAATGGACTTCCAGAAACCCAAATGGAGAAACAAAGATTGAAATCAGCAGGAGGAGTAGGGAAAGTAAATACAACAAAAGCCAAAAAGTATTAAAAAACAATCCTTGAGCTCATGAAAAGAAGAAAGGAGATGAAAACGAAGAGAAAGACATATGAAATAGAAAGAGTAGAAATAAATAAGCTTACCAGCAAGAGACAAAGAGAAGAACACGCTAAAGAGAATTATGGACCAGAAAAAATTTTATAAAATAAGGAAAAACTCCGAAAGAGGTCCAAAAGAAAATGGCACTAGGAAAGCAACAAATTATACCTGAAAGACAAAAATTGTGAAGCCATTAAGTCAAGAACATCTTCCGTTGTGCAACCCCTTATGTGATCTTTCCAAGCTATATCCTTAAAAAATGAAACCCCACATATGTTCAGATATGATGCAGGATTGAACAGGGTATTGCTTAAAATTAGAGGATACTTTTGCAGAAGATTTTGACGGGTCAAGAAATGTAAGAACTGAGTTTTTGATGAATTGAAAACAAATTTACTACATCCAAATCTGAGATATGAGCCAAGTCAGACATTAAGTGTGCCATAGCCTCATCCCTTGTTTGTGAAGTGACTGCTGAAGTGGATGATGAAGGAAGCGAATGGAGAGGGGAAGGGTGGAGTCATCTGCATATGAGTGGATAGGGTTAGATGTACAGCTTAGACGGTCGTTGATGAAGGGAAGGAAGAGAGTTGGTGACAGGACAGAGCCCTGAGGAATGCTACTATTGACACATCTAGGAGAAGAATGGTGGCTGTCTACAACAACTACAGAGTGATTCGAATGGAAGCTAGAGATGACGGTAGAGATAGAAGGATAGAATCGGTAAAAAGGCAGTTTGGGGGCAAAAAAAATATGCCAGACTCGATTGAAAGCCTTTGAGATGTCAAGTGCAAGAGCAAAGTTTTCGTGAAAGTCCCGAAAGGAGAACGGACAGGAGTCTGAAAGGAAGGTGAGATCGCCAGTTAAGCATCGCTGGCAGAACCCATGCAGACGACAGGAAATAATGGTGTGATAAGGAAGGTGCTTTATATAAATTTTTTAAAGAATAGATTCAAAAACATTACAAATACAAGCCGTTAAACCATTTGGCCGATAGTCACAGGACTGGGAATCGTCATCCTTCTTTGGGACAGGCTGAATGAGAGCAAACTTCCAGCAAGAAGGACAGGTACGAGTTGACATACAGAAGCAAAAGAGTTTACATAGGCAGGGAGTAAGCAGAGAAACACAGTTCTTGAAGGCAAAAGGGGGGACCTCACCAGGCTCATCTGCCTCGATAATAATGAAGCCAGTGATGGCAGAAAGCACACGAGTTGAAGAAATCTTAACGTCAGCCATGAGGAAGTCAGAATGGTGCAGTGATGAAGGAAGAGCACCGGAATCATTGGAAGAGAAAGTCTGAGAGATGAGTTTTGTTTTATATGTAGAAGAAACCGCTACAGAGCCATCAGAGAGGAAAAGAGGAGGGAAGGGTGATGGAGTAAAGTTTGTGGAAAGGTTTTTGGCAAAGGACAGAAGGAGGGGCAAGAATTTGAGTTGGAGAGTTCAGACTGCAGTGGTTCCCAACCTTTTTGGTCCTGTGGCCCCCCGAGAAAATTATGAGAAGCTCAATGGCCCCTATATAACTCAGATCGTATATTTATATATTTTTAATATTTGATATTGTGCAGAAAACGGTAATTACCCCAATTTACTTAAGGATAAACTAGCACAGTAAGGTATATTTCATACTTGATTTCTGTCAGGCTTTAGCCAGACCAAATACCTTATAATATTTTATATTACTAAAAAGGCCCATGGCCCCCCAGTCAATGTCCCATGGCCCCTTGGGGGCCATGGCTTCCAGGTTGGGAACCGCTGATTCAAAGCATTTAGTATGAATGAAATTTTTCTTTCCAGAGCAAAGAGCAGACTTAGCATGATTCCAGGCAGAAACATAAAAGAGATGAGGTTCAGGGATGGGTTAGCTCTGGTATCTTTAGCAAGCCTTCTCATTGTTGTGGATAACAGTAGAACATATGTGATTCAACCAATTTTTTTTTTTCTTTGTATTTGTCACAGGACAAGAGAAAGGAATGTATGCTTCCATGCCTGAGAAAATAACCTTCATAACAATTCTCTGAAATGGAAGCAATAATCATTCCAAGGAAAATCAAAGAAGTATTGTCTGAGAGCCTCCCAATCAGCAGCTCCAAGGTATCTCAGTCGCCATTTCTTGGGTGGGTCCACAGGCCTTATTTGAGTGATAGGACAGGTTAAGATGATACTGTTGTGATCGAAGGAGCCCAATGGAGAGGAAAGACTAGCAACATAAGCAGAAGGATCTCTTATAAGGAAAAGATCAAGTATTTTGGAACTCTTTCCAAGGTGGTCAAGGATACGAGTAGGGTGCAGTTCAAGCTTCTCTAGGTAGTTAATGATAAAAAAGATGCTAGCTTGTTCACCAGGTAAATTAGTGAAAGAAGAGGAGACTTAAGGGTAGTGGTGAACATTGAAATCAACTACAATGGAGGTTTCAAAGAATGAAGGAACTGATGGTGTGTCTTCCATCTTTGAAGTACGATGGAAAAAAAAATAACCATTAATTAGGGGATAAGTACACAACACAAACATAATTAGTCAGAGAATGACAGGATAGCCGAAGCCAGAGAGTAAAAGATTCAGAAGATTCAAGTTCAGGAATACAAGAACAAGATACGCTGCTGCTTACATATACACAACAGAAGTGCAGTGCCGGGTATTTGCCGTGTTTGTATGTGTCACAGTCAGTAAATGCCATTCACAGAACTGGCAGTTTACAACTATATTTAAGAATATGTAAGGCCCTACTAACAGCACCCACACTAAATGTCCATAAGCTGTAGGCTCAATCCCAGGACTGGGGGCACATGCATCACTAGATGAATATGCAAGCCACCGAGCTACTGCAGGTCCAATCATAGATCTAGCGTTCTTATTATTCATTCTTCAGAGAATAATATCTATACATTGTTTTGTATTTCAATATAAATGCTGGTATAAAATTTTCATCACATTTTCAAACATGCATTTTCTTTCTTTCACAAGGACAGGGTAGACCAAACATTAACCTGTCTCCATATTTTATGTATCTATATACCATTTGTATGTAATATGCACATATTGAAGATGAGATAATTGCAGCCTTCATACACACGGATTTTACAATAGTTCACCTTCACTGTTCTGCAGATATTTTTAGCCTGTTGGGTTCCTAGATAATTCAAAGAATCAGCACCAAATCATAAGAGATTTCTCTATTGAATAATATACTGCATGTTTCAGCGTGCAATAACGAATATTATAAAACTAGATTCAGTAGACACTATGCTATGCCTTTGTTCACTTGCTTTGCAAACATTAAGTGTTATCATCTATGGCAAATACTCCCTTACTTTATTATACAAAGAAACACAAATATTGATACCTTATTGAACATCCAGAATATTAAATGCATAATGGGGTGGTACTACCACTCTGCGGCCAGGTCGTGTTAGGAAGAATTCTACCTCCGTATTCCCTGCGCGTCGTAAAAGGCGACTAAAACTGACGGGGTGACAGGACTAGGGACCCCCTCCTCTGATTTTTAGTTCCTACAATGAGACACGGAATAAAAAGGGAAGGGAGATTGAGTTATCCCCCTACCCTGAAGACCGGGTCTATGAATGTGCGTGGATGTAGTATGATTGAGGCTAAAAGGGAGGAGATGGGGAGAATGTGGCTTTGAGTGAAACAAAGATGAAAGGGAAAGGTGAGTCTAAGATTGGAAGTGTGAATGGAAGGATGCCAGGTGTTGACAGAGGAAGGGTGAGAGAAGGTGTGGTCTTGTTAGTAAGCCTTGAAGTGCAGCAGTGTGTGATTGAATGGAAGATGTCATCAAGACTGATGTGGGTGAAAGAGAAATTTGGACGTGAGTTGTGGGTATTTGTAAGAGCAAATAGGCCTGGTAGCGAATGGGATGCAGGAGAGAGGGACTCTTTCTGGAATGATGTTAATGAGTGCCTGCAGAGTTGTGGAGCGAATGTGAATGTGGTAATGATGGGAAGTCTGAATGCTAGAGTGGGAAATGTAGCAGTTGAAGGAGTAGTTGGTATGCATGGTGTGCCAGGAAGAAATGAAAATGAGAACGAATGACTAGGATGTGTGTTGAATGAGAAATGGTGATTGGATATACCTTATTTGAGAGAGATATTTAAAAGTATACATGGGTGAGACAGGAGGGTGGAAGGGTTGTTGATAGAGCATTGACGGACAATGTGGTTGTGTCTAGGAATGTAAGAGGAAGATTGTTGGATATGAGATTTTTGAGAGGGGACGGTAGAGGTATGTCTGACCACCACTTGATGGAGGGAAAGTTGAGAGTAGGTAAGAGATGGATGAGACGTAAGAGAGTTAGGTGTGGCAGGGAGGTTTTGAAAGTGAGTGGGTTGGATGAAAGAGAGAAATTGATGGAGTATCAGGAGAAGTTGAAAGATGAGTGGAATGCACTGAAAGATCAGGAAAATGACAGTGTGGAGGAGGAGTGGCCGTCGTTTAAGAGTGTTGTGGTGGGGCATGTTGAAGAGGTGTGTGGTGTGAGACGAGTTGGTGGTGATGTAAGAAAGGGGAGTGACTGGCTGTGCGAGGAAGTAAGTATAAATGTAGCTGAAAAGAGATGTGCTTATGAAGTGTGGCTGCAGAGGAAGGATTAGGTGTCATATAAGAGGTATAAGGAAAAGAGGAATAGAGCAATTAGGGCTGTGCGTGATGCTTAAGTGGAAGCAGATGAAAGGTGGGGTTTGTTCTTGACCAGGAATTTTCAACAGAATAAGAAAATGTTTTGGAAGGAGGTGAAACGATGCGAAAGGGAGAACCTGGGAAGAAAGAGCAAGCAAAAGCAGAGGATGGAAGGATGTTAATAGAGATTGATGCAGTAAGGGAAAGATGGACAGAGAATTTTGAAAGAGTGTTAAATGTAGAGAAGGAAAGGGAGGCTGAAATTGTCGCAGATGGAAGGGTGCAAGAAGTAAATGTGTTGAGAGAGTTGAATGATTCTTTGATCACGATGGAGGAAGTGCAAGTGGCAGTAAAGGAGATGAAACCAGGGAAAACTGCAAGTATGGATGGGTGTGCTATGGAATGCCTGATAGGTGGTGAAGCGACTATTGTTGAGTGGTTAGTAAGATTGTTGAAAGTGTGTTTTGTGAGTGGTATGGTGCCAATTGACTGGGCAAGTGCTTATCTGGTTCTGTTGTATAAAGGTAAGGGTGATAGGTGTGAAGGTACTAGCTATGAGTCTTTTGAGTGTTGTAGGTAAGGTGTTTGGGACAGCGTTAATTAAGAGAGTTAGAGAAGGTACAGAGGGAGTAATTGGTGATGAGCAGTGTGGCTTTAGGAGAGGGAGGGGATGCTTGGATCAGGTGTTTGCTGTGAGGCAAGTGTGTGAAAAGTATTTAGCGAACTGTAAGGATGTGTTTTGGGCGTTCATGGATTTAGAGAAAGGGTATGATTGAACTGATGGGGAGGCTTTGTGGACTGCTTTGAGATTGTATGGATTTTATTGTAGGTTGTTAAAAGGAGTGAAAAGTATTTATGTAAATAGTAGAGCGTGTGTAAGAGTGGGAAATACTGTGAGTGATTGCTTTCCCGTAAGAGTGAGGCTGCGGCTGGGATGTGTGATATCGCCTTGATTGTTTAAGATTTATATGGATGGTGTTGTAAGGGTGGTGAATACGAGAGTGTTAGATGGAGGTATGAGTCTGATGATTGCTAATGGTAGAGAGTGGAATCTGAATCAGCTGCTGCTTGCTGATGATACTGCACTGGTGGCTGATTCGGAGGAGAGATTGAGACAGTTGGTACAGTGCTTTGGAAGGGTGTATGAAAGGAGGAAATTGAGAGTAAATGAGAATATGAGTAAAGTGATGAAGTGTATGAGGTCGGTAGATGGTAGGAGGATGACTATTGTTTTGAAAGGTTAGTTGCTTGGGGAGGTAAAGCGCTTTAAGTATTTAGGGTCACATGTTGCTGTGGATGAAAAAATAGATGTAGAAGTGAAGTTCAGAATGAATGAAGTAGGAAAGGTGCTGGGAGGAATGAAAAGTGTTTAGATGTCGTCCGCTTAGAATGGATGTAAAGAGAAGGCTGTATGAGAGTGTAGTGATACCAACTGCGTTATAGTGGGCTGAAACATGGAATATGGATGTAGGAGAGAGGAAAAGTTTGTAATGGAAATGAGGTGTCTGAGGGGTATGTGCGGAAAGACGCTAATGGATCGAGTGAGAAATATTGAAAAGCAACAGAGAACTGGAGATATGCGGGAGATGGCTGATCGAGTTGAGGAGAGAGTGTTGCGACGGTTTGGACATGTGGAGAGAATGGATGAAGAGCGTTTGGTGAAAAAGATAACTGGATCGGATGTGAGAGGAGTAAGACTGAGAGGAAGACCACGAATAGGATGGATGGACAGTGTGAAGAGAGCATTAGATGCGAGAGGGATGTCTGTTGAACTAGGAAGAGTGGCTGTGCGTGATAGAAATGTCGTGAGAGAAATTGTGAATGAATAATTGGTGATGCAGCCCCGACGGGATATTCTGCCATATTTGGTCTGATCAGCTGATCAGGTAAGGTGCGAGTAAGGATGGGTCCATTATGATGTGGCAGAGATAAACCAGCTCTCCTGTTGGGCCCTGCTGCCGATGTCGCTAATTTCAGTAACCTGCGGGTTTGACCCGCGTGTGCTTTGGTGGGGTAAGAATCTGCCCTTTCTCCCCCTGGGGCTAAGATACGAATAAATGTGTGTGTTTGGATGAGTAAATCTGGAGTGTTTCGTCCTGACTCGGCTACCTCTGGGGGAAGTAGCCTAGGTATATAGATAGAGAGTGTATGTAATACATCATAGCAGATATATGGCTTAGATATTTGGAAAATTTTTTACTGTATGAAAATATGAAAGAAGGGAGTTGGTCACCTTTTACTAGTACTATATGAATATAGCAGTAGCAACTTCAAGTACTGCTGTTTATAAAATGAAAAGTGAAAGATTTATATTTATAATGTCTCAAACACCAGAAAATGAATACCCAATTGGCAAACAACTTCACTGAATTTCGTTTCAGTTCCAGAGTATCATGATATTGATCCATTTAATGCTAATCCACATAGTAAGGTATCGTTCAATATTCCACTTTTAATAACACTTCCTCTGAGATGGTAAACTCACAGAAAGAAATTAATTTGCAATGAGAAAATAGAACGAACAACATAGGCTAAGTTCTCTTAGCTTTAACCATTCCCCTAATTCCTACTTTCTAGGCATTTCTTATCACATCTAATTTCCATGCATGAAGTTATGTAACAATATTTTCATTTATCTACTGTGTATACACCCCAAGACAGGGGGGTAGCCGAGACAGGACGACACACTCCCAATTTACACACACACACACACACACACACACACACACACACACACACACACACACATATATATATATATATATATATATATATATATATATATATATATATATATATATATATATATACTCGTATCCTAACCAAAAAGGGAGAAGGGACAGATGCTCACCATACCACACTGCATGAGCGTCAACTGCGCAATGCTATCAGCGACATGCACAGCAAGGCCTGACAGCAGAGTTGGTTTACCCCTGCCAGATCATAACAGACCTATCCCCTTGTCCCCCCTGTGGCGAGGGGGGGGGGGAGGGGAGACACAATCTGACCGGAATATGGGGTGGTACTACTACTCTGCAGCATCACTGTGTTAGGAAGAATTTTGCCACCATATTGCCTGCGTGTCGTAAAAGGCGACTACAAGGGACGGTGTGAGGGGACGAGGGACCCCCTTCTCTGTATTTTTAGTTCCTGTGGTGAGACAGGGGATACATTTTTCATAATTCTTATACACTGAGGTCTTCTGAATACTCTCTTTCGCTATTTTTCTATCCTCCCAAGGGTTACTCTTGTGATCGTTTTAGGTAACATTCTCTATAAAACAAACTCTAATATAATCTTTGAAATTTCACACTATGCGAATTATTTGACTACTTGTTTGAATTTAATTGCCGTGTATATTCTCTGGTAATGAATTTGGCTCCTTAATGTCAAATTCATCTGCCTGCTATCCAGCCACCCAGACAGGGTATGTTGGAGAAGGTTTCATTACTTGCTGGAGTATGGTAGGTTACATGGTTTTGTAAAATTTCACTGATTATCTGTGACCAGCATTGATTCTTTTAATGGAAGCCCTATTATTGTGTAGGTTCGAACACATGAGGAAGTGAAGGCAAAGTGTGACAACCTATCCAGGGCTGTGGAGGCGGGCCATGTGACGTCACTGGCCGACACCGGTCGTTACAAGTGTGAAGTCTGTGATAAGGAATATGCCTCGAAGGTCACCATCACCAACCACCTCGGCACCAATACTCACCATAGTAAAGTAAGGATGTGGACACAATAAATTTCCCAATACTTTATTTTTGTGTTGTATTTTATGTTTTATATTAGTTCTTTTATGCATTATACAGACTTATAAGTAAATGTTGTTGAAGACTAGCTTTACTATTTACATTGTAGGTTTACTGTAACAATGATATATATCAAAGGACAGGATTCCATTGCTACCTGGTGCATCCCTGGGTAGTGGATAAGGGAAGGAGAAGGTCACATAGATATACGAGGTGTGGACCATGGGAACCCCTGTGGATATATTAGGCTGCACCGAATATGCTAAGTAAGGTGGCACATAAAATACATCTCACCAGAAACTATGTGGCAGGGAGGTGTGACTATTTACCACAATCCTCCCAGCCTAACATGATTTCTACTGGTAATGATTATACGGGCATTCCTGTTGGATCATCATTTACTAAAGATACAACCGCAATGTCTCCTGTTCTTATGGGTAGTGTCCCACATAAGGTAAGTCGGCACTGTCTCGGATATTCAGCGACCAGGACATTAAACAAACCTAAGTCCATGAAAATCTACATGTGCAATAAAGAAGCCTTGTAGAATAATGCAATCTTGATACCTTAATGACTGAATTAGTGAACAATAGTCGGGATATTTTTGGTCTGGGCGAAATCCAGAGAAAAGAAGAAAATTTTATTCATCTATAGGACAGAAACCACTTATTTTACTATAAAGGACAGCAGAATGAAAAGAGTTAGTGGAGTACGATTTCTAACTAACAAAAACCTTGCAGAAAACATTGTTAAAATCAGCAGTGTGTCTCACAGAGTAGCATGGCTCTGTAGCTGTTTCTTTAACAGATAAAGCTGAACATTTCGCTCAGACTTTCTCCTCTAATTCAACCTTAGAATTATTCTGGTACTGTTGACCCATCACTTAACTCCTCTAATTTCGTCATGGTGACATTGAAATTTCTTCAGTTGATGTATTTTCTACATTCACTGGTTTCAGTACTAACACGGCATAAGGGCCTGATGGGGTCCCTCCTGTTGTCGCCAACAACTGGGGTCCTGTGCTTACATCTTGTCTAGGTAAATTCTTTGTGTGTCAACATATGCCTTTCCATCTTGTTGGACGTTTGCTCTCATTCAGCCTGTCTCGAAGAAGGGTGAATATTCTCAGCCCTGTAACAAATCGCCCATTTGCTTTAACATCCCGTATGTCAAACATTTTCAATCTATTCCTAACAAAACATTTGTCACAACTTTATTACCAACCACCAATATGGGTTCTGCCAGGGACGCTAGACTGGCAATCATCTCTCCTACCTTTCAGACTCCTGGTCATCCTCCTTTCGGGACTTTGGCAAAAGCTTTGCCATTGTATTTGACATCTCTAAGGTTTTCGGTCGAGTCTGGCGTAAATCCTGAATTTCCAAACTGCCCTCCTACCGTTTCTATCATTCTATCTCTAGCTTCATTTCTGGTCGTTCTATAGCTGCTGTTGTAGAAGGCCACCGTTCATCTCCTAGAACTGTCAATAGTGGTGTTCCTCTGGGCTCTGTCCTGTCACCAACTTTCTTCCTTCTAATCATCAACGACCTTCTGAGCTGTAAACTTAACCATATCGCCTCTTATGCTGATGACTCCATCCATCACCTTTCCAGTGGCCATCTCAGCAGTTACTTCCGCAAACAAAGCTAGATGAGACTATGGCACACTTAATGTCGGACTTGGCTCATAGCTCTGATTGTGGTAAAGGTAATCTTGTTGTTTTTAATGCTTCAGCAACTCAACTCGTATGTGCTACAACCGACAAATTCTTCCGCAAGAGTAATCCACTAATTTTTAACAATATCTTACTCAATGCTGCATCATCTTTAAACACACTTGGGGTTTCATTATCTCGAGATTTTTCTTAGAAACATCATACTACCTCTCTTGTAAAATCTAACTCCAAGAGTTTTGGTATGCTAGGCTGAATTCGTGCCTTCTTTACCCCTGCACAGTTGAGTTTATACACGGGTTTTATTCATCTCTGTATAGGATTTGTGTTGGGAGGCTCCCCACATACAACTGTCCTCAACAAGGTGGTGACAAAGACTTTTCATCTCAAAAATTCTCCTCTTCTTACTGATTCACTTCTGTCTCATCACCGTACTGTTGCATCTTTATGTGTTTTCTATCTCAGTTTCAATGGTCACTGCTCCTCTGAACTGTCTGCTTTCATCCCTCCACCATTACGGCAGGTACGTAGCACCCATCAAGCAGCAAACCCTCATCCCTTTTCTGTTCTACTCTCTCATGCACGAGTTAACCGTTACCCCCACTTCTTCATATATGCAACAGGCCAGCTCTGGAGCTGTCTTTCGATGACCACAACTCTTTCAAATGAAGTATGTCCAGGCATCTCGAAATAAACAGATGTTGAATTTGGCTCTCTGTTATCTTGTTTTAGTTTTATCTTAGAGGGAATAACCATGCAGGCTTTTGGCCTTTGGTTTCTTTTTCCTTGCATTAAAAAAACCGACACATCCTCAAAGTAGTGCAAGTTCACAAAGCACAGATGAAACAATAGTAACATTTTATGGTAACATCTCCGAGATTATGGAAGTAGACATACTATACTCATCGGAGATTCTCACCGGAGACTTTAATGCAAATGCTGGCAAACTGAAAAATGGGCAGCATGTTTGAGAAAATTTAGTGTAGGGGAGAGGACCGCCAGAGGTGAAATTGCTGTAATTTGTTTCTGAAATTTATAAGAAAAGAATAATAAAAACAACAAGACAATAGGCAGAAAATGGACTTCCAGAAACCCAAATGGAGAAACAAAGATTGAAATCAGCAGGGGGAGTAGGGAAAGTAAATACAACAAAAGCCATAAAAGTATTAAAAAACAATCCTTGAGCTCATGAAAAGAAGAAAGGAGATGAAAACGAAGAGAAAGACATATGAAATAGAAAGAGTAGAAATAAATAAGCTTATCAGCAAGAGACAAAGAGAAGAACACGCTAAAGAGAATTATGGACCAGAAAAAAATTTATAAAATAAGGAAAAACTCCGAAAGAGGTCCAAAAGAAAATGCCACTTAGAAAGCAACAAATTATATCTGAAAGACAAAAATTGTGAAGCCATTAAGTGAAGAACATCTTCCGTTGCGCAACCCCTCATGTGATCTTTCCAAGCTATATCCCAAAAAAATGAAACCCCACTTATGTTCAGATATGATGCAGGATTGAACAGGGTATTGCTTAAAATTAGAGGATACTTTTGCAGAAGATTTTGACTGGTTAAGAAATGTAAGAACTGAGTTTTTGATGAATTGAAAACAAATTTACTACATCCAAATCTGAGATATGAGTCAAGTCAGACATTAAGTGTGCCATAGCCTCATCCCTTGTTTGTGAAGTGACTGCTCAAGTGGATGATGAAGGAAGCGAATGGGGAGGGGAAGGGTGGAGTCATCGCATATGAGTGGATAGGGTTAGATGTACAGCTTAGACGGTCGTTGATGAAGGGAAGGAAGAGAGTTGGTGACAGGACAGAGCCCTGAGGAATGCTACTATTGACACATCTAAGAGAAGAATGGTGGCTGTCCACAACAACTACAGAGTGATTCGAATGGAAGCTAGAGATGACGGTAGAGATAGAAGGATAGAATCGGTAAAAAGGCAGTTTGGGGGCAAAAAAATATGCCAGACTCGATTGAAAGCCTTTGAGATGTCAAGTGCAAGAGCAAAGTTTCCGTGAAAGTCCCGAAAGGAGAACGGACAGGAGTCTGAAAGGAAGGTGAGATCGCCAGTTAAGCATCGCTGGCAGAACCCATGCAAACGACAGGAAATAATGGTGTGATAAGGAAGGTGCTTTATATAAATTTTTTAAAGAATAGATTCAAAAACATTACAAATACAAGCCGTTAAACCATTTGGCCGATAGTCACAGAACTGGGAATCGTCATCCTTTTTTGGGACAGGCTGAATGAGAGCAAACTTCCAGCAAGAAGGACAGGTACGAGTTGACATACAGAAGCAAAAGAGTTTACATAGGCAGGGAGTAAGCACAGAAACACAGTTCTTGAAGGCAAAAGGGGGGACCTCACCAGGCTCATCTGCCTCGATAATAATGAGGCCAGTGATGGCAGAAAGCACACGAGTTGAAGAAATCTTAACGTCAGCCATGAGGAAGTCAGAATGGTGCAGTGATGAAGGAAGAGCACCGGAATCATTGGAAGAGAAAGTCTGAGAGATGAGTTTTGTTTTATATGTAGAAGAAACCGCTACAGAGCCATCAGAGAGGAAAAGAGGAGGGAAGGGTGATGGAGTAAAGTTTGTGGAAAGGTTTTTGGCAAAGGACAGAAGGAGGGGCAAGAATTTGAGTTGGAGAGTTCAGACTGCAGTGGTTCCCAACCTTTTTGGTCCTGTGGCCCCCCGAGAAAATTATGAGAAGCTCAATGGCCCCTATATAACTCAGATCGTATATTTATATATTTTTAATATTTGATATTGTGCAGAAAACGGTAATTACCCCAATTTACTTAAGGATAAACTAGCACAGTAAGGTATATTTCATACTTGATTTCTGTCAGGCTTTAGCCAGACCAAATACCTTATAATATTTTATATTACCAAAAAGGCCCATGGCCCCTCAGTCAATGTCCCATGGCCCCTTGGGGGCCATGGCTCCCAGGTTGGGAACCGCTGGTTCAGAGCATTTAGTATGAATGAAATTTTTCTTTCCAGAGCAAAGAGCAGACTTAGCATGATTCCAGGCAGAAACATAAAAGAGATGAGGTTCAGGGATGGGTTAGCTCTGATATCTTTAGCAAGCCTTCTCATTGTTGTGGATAAGAGTAGAACATATGTGATTCAACCAAGTTTTTTTTTTTTCTTTGTATTTGTCACAGGACAAGAGAAAGGAATGTATGCTTCCATGCCTGAGAAAATAACCTTCATAACAATTCTCTGAAATGGAAGCAATAATCATTCCAAGGAAAATCAAAGAAGAATTGTCTGAGAGCCTCCCAATCAGCAGCTCCAAGGTATCTCAGTCGGTACTTCTTGCGTGGGTCCACAGGCCTTATTTGAGTGATAGGACAGGTTAAGATGATACTGTTGTGATCGAAGGAGCCCAATGGAGAGGAAAGACTAGCAACATAAGCAGAAGGATCTTTTATAAGGAAAAGATCAAGTATTTTGGAACTCTTTCCAAGGTGGTCAAGGATACGAGTAGGGTGCAGTTCAAGCTTCTCTAGGTAGTTAATGATAGAAAAGATGCTAGCTTGTTCACCAGGTAAATTAGTGAAAGAAGAGGAGACTTAAGGGTAGTGGTGAACATTGAAATCACATAGAATGGAGGTTTCAAAGAATGAAGGAACTGATGGTGTGTCTTCCATCTTTGAAGTACGATGGAAAAAAAAATAACCATTAATTAGGGGATAAGTACACAGCACAAACATAATTAGTCAGAGAATGACAGGATAGCCGAAGCCAGAGAGTAAAAGATTCAGAAGATTCAAGTTCAGGAATACGTTGCTGCTTACATATACACAACTGAAGTGCAGTGCCGGGTATTTGCTGTGTTTGTATGTGTCACAATCAGTAAATGCCATTCATAGAACTGGCAGTTTACAACTATATTTAAGAATATGTAAGGCCCTACTAACAGCACTCACACTAAATGTCCATAAGCTGTAGGCTCAATCCCAGGACTGGGGGCACATGCATCACTAGATGAATATGCAAGCCACCGAGCTACTGCAGGTCCAATCATAGATCTAGCGTTCTTATTATTCATTCTTCAGAGAATAATATCCATACATTGTTTTGTATTTCAATATAAATGCTGGTATAAAATTTTCATCACATTTTCAAACATGCATTTTCTTTCTTTCACAAGGACAGGGTAGACCAAACATTAACCTGTCTCCATATTTTATGTATCTATATACTATTTGTATGTAATATGCACATATTGAAGATGAGATAATTGCAGCCTTCATACACACGGATTTTACAATAGTTCACCTTCAGTGTTCTTCAGATATTTTTAGCCTGTTGGGTTCCTAGGTAATTCAAAGAATCAGCACCAAATCATAAGAGATTTCTCTATTGAATAATATACTGCATGTTTCAGTGTGCAATAACGAATATTATAAAACTAGATTCAGTAGACACTATGCTATGCCTTTGTTCACTTGCTTTGCAAACATTACGTGTTATCATCTATGGCAAATACTCCCTTACTTTATTATACAAAGAAACACAAATATTGATACCTTATTGAACATCCAGAATATTAAATGCATAATGGGGTGGTACTACCACTCTGCGGCCAGGTCGTGTTAGGAAGAATTCTACCTCCGTATTCCCTGCGCGTCGTAAAAGGCGACTAAAACTGACGGGGTGAGAGGACTAGGGACCCCCTCCTCTGATTTTTAGTTCCTACAATGAGACACGGAATAAAAAGGGAAGGGAGATTGAGTTATTCCCCTACCCTGAAGACCGGGTCTATGAATGTGCGTGGATGTAGTACGATTGAGGCTAAAAGGGAGGAGATTGGGAGAATGTGGCTTTGAGTGAAACAAAGATGAAAGGGAAAGGTGAGTCTAAGATTGGAAGTGTGAATGGAAGGATGCCAGGTGTTGACAGAAGAAGGGTGAGAGAAGGTGTGGTCTTGTTAGTAAGCCTTGAAGTGCAGCAGTGTGTGATTGAATGGAAGATGTCATCAAGACTGAAGTGGGTGAAAGAGAAATTTGGAGGTGAGTTGTGGGTATTTGTGAAAGCAAATAGGCCTGGTAGCGAATGGGATGCAGAAGAGAGGGACTTTTTCTGGAATGATGTTAATGAGTGCCTGCAGAGTTGTGGAGCGAATGTGAATGTGGTAATGATGGGAAGTCTGAATGCTAGAGTGGGAAATGTAGCAGTTGAAGGTGTAGTTGGTATGCATGGTGTGCCAGGAAGAATTGAAAATGGGAACGAATGACTAGGATGTGTGTTAAACGAGAAATGGTGATTGGATATACCTTGTTTGAGAGAGATATTTAAAAGTATACATGGGTGAGACAGGAGGGTGGAAGGGTTGTTGATAGAGCATTGACGGACAATGTGGTTGTGTCTAGGAATGTAAGAGGAAGATTGTTGGATATGAGATTTTTTAGAGGGGACGATGGAGGTATGTCTGACCACCACTTGATGGAGGGAAAGTTGAGAGTAGGTAAGAGATGGATGAGACGTAGGAGAGTTAGGTGTGGCAGGGAGGTTTTGAAAGTGAGTGGGTTGGATGAAAGAGAGAAAATGATGGAGTATCAGGAGAAGTTGAAAGATGAGTGGAATGCACTGAAAGATCAGGAAAATGGCAGTGTGGAGGAGGAGTGGCAGTCGTTTAAGAGCGTTGTGATGAGGCATGTTGAAGAGGTGTGTGGTGTGAGACGAGTTGGTGGTGGTGTAAGACAGGGGAGTGACTGGCTGTGCGAGGAAGTAAGTATAGATGTGGCTGAAAAGAGATGTGCATATGCAGTGTGGCTGCAGAGGAAGGATTAGGTGTCATATAAGAGGTATAAGGAAAAGAGAAATAGAGCAAGAAGGGCCGTGCGTGATGCTTAAGTGGAAGCAGATGAGAGGAGGGGTTTGTTCTTGACCAGGAACTTTCAACAGAATAAGAAAATATTTTGGAAGGAGGTGAAAGGGTGCGAAAGGGAGAATCTGGGAAGGAAGAGCAAGTAAAAGCAGAGGATGGAAGGATGTTAATCGAGATGGATGCAGTAAGGGAGAGATGGACAGAGAATTATGAAAGAATGTTAAATGTAGAGAAGGAAAGGGAGGCTGAAATTGTCGCAGATGGAAGGGTGCAAGGAGTAAATGTGTTGGGAGAGTTGAATGATTCTTTGATCACGATGGAGGAAGTGCAAGTGGCAGTAAAGGAGATGAAAGCAGGGAAAACTGCAAGTATGGATGGGTGTGCTATGGAATGCCTGATAGGTGGTGAAACGACTATTGTTGAGTGGTTAGTAAGATTGTTGAAAGTGTGTTTTGTGAGTGGTATGGTGCCAATTGACTGGGCAAGTGCTTATCTGGTTCTGTTGTATAAAGGTAAGGGTGATAGGTGTGAAGGTACTAGCTATGAGTCTTTTGAGTGTTGTAGGTAAGGTGTTTGGGACAGCTTTAATTAACAGAGTTAGAGAAGGTACAGAGAGAGTAATTGGTGATGAGCAGTGTGGCTTTAGGAGAGCGAGGGGATGCTTGGATCAGGTGTTTGCTGTGAGGTAAGTGTGTGAAAAGTATTTAGCGAACTGTAAGGATGTGCTTTGGGCGTTCATGGATTTAGAGAAAGGGTATGATTGAACTGATGGGGAGGCTTTGTGGACTGCTTTGAGATTGTATGGATTTTATTGTAGGTTGTTAAAAGGAGTGAAAAGTATTTATGTAAATAGTAGAGCGTGTGTAAGAGTGGGAAATACTGTGAGTGATTGCTTTCCCGTACGAGTGAGGCTGCGGCTGGGATGTGTGATATCGCCTTGATTGTTTAAGATTTATATGGATGGTGTTGTAAGGGTGGTGAATGCGAGAGTGTTAGATGGAGGTATGAGTCTGATGATTGCTAATGGTAGAGAGTGGAATCTGAATCAGCTGCTGCTTGCTGATGATACTGCACTGGTGGCTGATTCGGAGGAGAGATTGAGACAGTTGGTACAGTGCTTTGGAAGGGTGTATGAAAGGAGGAAATTGAGAGTAAATGAGAATATGAGTAAAGTGATGAAGTGTATGAGGTCGGTAGATGGTAGGAGGATGACTATTGTTTTGAAAGGTTAGTTGCTTGGGGAGGTAAAGCGCTTTAAGTATTTAGGGTCACATGTTGCTGTGGATGAAAAAATAGATGTAGAAGTGAAGTTCAGAATGAATGAAGTAGGAAAGGTGCTGGGAGGAATGAAAAGTGTTTAGATGTCGTCCGCTTAGAATGGATGTAAAGAGAAGGCTGTATGAGAGTGTAGTGATACCAACTGCGTTATAGTGGGCTGAAACATGGAATATGGATGAAGGAGAGAGGAAAAGTTTGTAATGGAAATGAGGTGTCTGAGGGGTATGTGCGGAAAGACGCTAATGGATCGAGTGAGAAATATTGAAAAGCAACAGAGAACTGGAGATATGCGGGAGATGGCTGATCGAGTTGAGGAGAGAGTGTTGCGACGGTTTGGGCATGTGGAGAGAATGGATGAAGAGCGTTTGGTGAAAAAGATAACTGGATCGGATGTGAGAGGAGTAAGACTGAGAGGAAGACCACGACTAGGATGGATGGACAGTGTGAAGAGAGAATTAGATGCGAGAGGGATGTCTGTTGAACTAGGAAGAGTGGCTGTGCGTGATAGAAATGTCGTGAGAGAAATTGTGAATGAATAATTGGTGATGCAGCCCCGACGGGATATTCTGCCATATTTGGTCTGATCAGCTGATCAGGTAAGGTGCGAGTAAGGATGGGTCCATTATGATGTGGCAGAGATAAACCAGCTCTGCTGTTGGGCCCTGCTGCCGATCTCGCTAATTACAGTAAACTGCGGGTTTGACCCTCGTGTGCTTTGGTGTGGTAAGAATCTGCCCTTTCTCCCCCTGGGGCTAATATACGAATAAATGTGTGTGTTTGGATGAGTAAATCTGGAGTGTTTCGTCCTGACTCGGCTACCTCTGGGGGAAGTAGCCTAGGTATAAAGATAGAGAGTGTATGTAATACATCATAGCAGATATATGACTTAGATATTTGGAAAACTTTTTACTGTATGAAAATATGAAAGAAGGGAGCTGGTCACCTTTTACTAGAACTATATGAATATAGCAGTAGCAACTTCAAGTACTGCTGTTTATAAAATGAAAAGTGAAAGATTTGTATTTATAATGTCTCAAACACCAGAAAATGAATTCCCAATTGGCAAACAACTTCACTGAATTTCGTTTCAGTTCCAGAGTATCATGATGTTGATCCATTTAATGCTAATCCACATAGCAAGGTATGGTTCAATATTCCACTTTTAATAACACTTCCTCTGACATGGTAAACTCACAGAAAGAAATTAATTTGCAATGAGAAAACAGAACGAACAACATAGGCTAAGTTCTCTTAGCTTTAACCATTCCCCTAATTCCTACTTTCCAGGCATTTCTTATCACATCTAATTTCCATGCATGAAGTTATGTAACAATATTTTCATTTATCTACTGTGAATACCCCCCAAGAGAGGGGGGTAGCCGAGACAGGACGACACACTCCCAATTTACACGCACACACACACACACATATATATATATATATATATATATATATATATATATATATATACTCGTATCCTAACCAAAAAGGGAGAAGAGACAGATGCTCACCACACCACACTGCATGAGCGTCAACTGCGCAATGCTATCAGCGACATCCGCAGCAAGGCCTGACAGCAGAGTTGGTTTACCCCTGCCAGATCATAACATACCCATCCCCTTGTCCCCCCTGTGGCGAGGGGGGGGGGGAGACACAATCTGACCGGAATATTGGGTGGTACTACTACTCTGCAACATGACTGTGTTAGGAAGAATTCTACCACCATATTGCCTGCGTGTCGTAAAAGGCGACTACAAGGGACGGTGTGAGGGGACGAGGGACCCCTTTCTCTGTATTTTTAGTTCTTGTGGTGAGACAGGGCATACATTTTTCATAATTCTTATACACTGAGGTCTTCTGAATACTCTCTTTCGCTATTTTTCTATCCTCCCAAGGGTTACTCTTGTGATCGTTTTAGATAACATTCTCTATAAAACAAACTCTAATATTATCTTTGAAATTTCACACTACGCGAATTCTTTCACTATTTGTTTGAATTTAATTGCCGTTTATATTCTCTGGTAATGAATTTGGCTCCATAGTGTAAAATTCATCGGCCTGCTATCCAGCCACCCAGACAGGGTATGTTGGAGAAGGTTTCATGACTTGCTGGAGTATGGTAGGTTACATGGTTTTGTAAAATTTCACTGATTATCTGTGACCAGCATTGATTCTTGTAATGGAAGCCCTATTATTGTGTAGGTTCGAACACATGAGGAAGTGAAGGCAAAGTGTGACAACCTATCCAGGGCTGTGGAGGCGGGCCATGTGACGTCACTGGCCGACACCGGTCGTTACAAGTGTCAAGTCTGTGATAAGGAATACGCCTCGAAGGTCACCATCACCAACCACCTCGGCACCAATACTCACCATAGTAAAGTAAGGATGTGGAAACTATAAATTTCCCAATACTTTATTTTTACTTTTTTTACTTTTGGATTTAGATTATGCAGATGATATAGTTTTGATTTGTGATGGGCCAGAAGAGATGCAGAGAGTGTTGGACTGTTTGGTGAGTGAAGGTCGCAAGGTGGGTTTGGTTATTAATTGTGGAAAAACTGAAATAATCAATATGAATATGGAAAATGCGCAGGAATGTGTAATTGGAGGTATGGTTGTAAAGCAAGTTGATAGGTTTAAATATTTAGGTACTTATTTAGCCAAGGATGGTTCTTTGAACTTTGAATTCGAGGAAAGGTTAAAGAAGGCTAATCAGGCAATGGGAATGCTTAAAAATATTTGGAATAATAACAATTTCTCTGTGCATACAAAAATCAAACTTTATAAGGTAATGGTTAGGAGTATCTTAATTTATGGACACGAGTCTTGGTACAGCACAGTGACTATGGAAAATAAATTCTTGGTGTTTGAAAATAAAGCACTTAGAAGAATATTAGGAGTTAAGTGGTGGGAAAGGATACCAAATAGTAGAATTAGAGAAATAACGGGAGTGCAGCCGATCGATGAATATGTTAGATTCTCACGATGGAAGTGGCTAGGACATGTGTATAGGAGACAGGGAATAGTACGAGGTACACCAGGGTGGGTGGCACCTGGTAGGCGAGGTAGAGGAAGGCCAAAAGAGACGTGGGTGAGGACAATGAGACCGGAAGCTGGAGATGAGTGTTGGGGAGATCTTGAGGAGTTAGCACAAGATAGGATGTGGTGGTGTGAGTTCATCGAGGCCCTATGCATCCCCGAGGGTGCCACAGGAAATGATTGATTGATTGATTATTTTTGTGTTGTATTTTATGTTTTATATTAGTTCTTTTATGCATTATACACACTTATAAGTAAATGTTGTTGAAGACTAGCTTTACTATTTACATTGTAGGTTTACTGTAACGATGATATACATCAAAGGACAGGATTCCATTGCTACCTGGTGCATCCCTGGGTAGTGGATAAGGGAAGGAGAAGGTCACATAGATATACGAGGTGTGGACCATGGGAACCCCTGTGGATATATTAGGCTGCACCGAATATACTAAGTAAGTTGGCACATAAAATACATCTCACCAGAAACTATGTGGCAGGGAGGTGTGACTATTTACCACAATCCTCCCAGCCTAACATGATTTCTACTGGTAATGATTATACGGGCATTCCTGTTGGATCATCATTTACTAAAGATACAACCGCAATGTCTCCTGTTCTTATGGGTAGTGTCCCATAAAAGGTGAGTCGGCACTGTCTCAGAAAATCAGCGACTAGGACATTAAACAAACCTAAGTCCATGAAAATCTACATGTGCAATGAAGAAACCTTGGAGAATAATGCAATCTTGATACCTTAATGACTGAATTAGAGAACAATTGTCGAGATATTTTTGGTCTGGGTGAAATCCAGAGAAAAGAAGAAAATTTTATTCATCTATAGGACAGAAACCACTTATTTTACTATAAAGGACAGCAGAATGAAAAGAGTTTGTGGAGTACGATTTCTAACTAACAAAAACCTTGCAGAAAACATTGTTAAAATCAGCAGTGTGTCTCACAGAGTAGCATGGTTCTGTAGCTGTAGATAAAGCTGAACATTTCGCTCAGACTTTCTCCCCTAATTCAATCTTAGAATTATTCTGTTACTGTTGCCCCATCACTTAACTCTTCTAATTTCGCCATGCTGACATTGAAATTTATTCAGTTGATGTATTTTCTACACTCACTGGTTTCAGTACTAACACGGCATAAGGGCCTGATGGGGTCCCTCCTGTTGTCGCCAACAACTGGGGTCCTGTGCTTACATCTTGTCCAGGTAAATCCTCTGTGTGTCAACATACGCCTTTCCATCTTGTTGGAAGTTTGCTTTCATTCAGCCTGTCTCGAAGAAGGGTGAATATTCTCACTGTAACAAATCGCCCATTTGCTTTAACATCCCGTATGTCAAACGTTTTCAATCTATTCCCAACAAAAAATTTATCACAACTTTATTATTGACCACCAATATGGGTTCTGCCAGGGACGCTAGACTGGCAATCATCTCTCCTACCTTTCAGACTCCTGGTCATCCTCCTTTCGGGACTTTGACAAAAGCTTTGCCATTGTATTAGACATCTCTAAGGTTTTCGGTCGAGTCTGGCGTAAATCCTGAATTTCCAAACTGCCCTCCTACCGTTTCTATCATTCTATCTCTAGCTTCATTTCTGGTCGTTCTATAGCTGCTGTTGTAGAAGGCCACCGTTCATCTCCTAGAACTGTCAATAGTGGTGTTCCTCTGGGCTCTGTCCCGTCACCAACTTTCTTCCTTCTAATCATCAACGACCTTCTGAGCTGTAAACTTAACCATATCCACTCTTATGCTGATGACTCCATCCATCATCTTTCCAGTGGCCATCTCAGCAGTTACTTCCGCAAAGAAAGCTAGATGAGGCAATGGCACATTTAATGTAGGACTTGGCTCATAGCTCTGATTGTGGTAAATGTAATCTTGTTGTTTTTAATGCTTCAGCAACTCAACTCGTATGTGTTACAACCGACAAATTCTTCCGCAAGAATATCCACTTATTTTTAACAATACCCCACTCAATGCTGCATCATCTTTAAACACACTTGGGGTTTCATTATCTCGAGATTTTTCTTAGAAACATTATACTACCTCTCTTGTAAAATCTAACTCCAAGAGTTTTGGTATGCTAGGCTGAATTCGTGCTTTCTTTACCCCTGCACAGTTGAGTTTATACACGAGTTTTATTCATCTCTGTATAGGGTTTGTCTTGGGAGGCTCCCCACATACAACTGTCCTCAACAAAGTGGTGATAAAGACTTTTCATCTCAAAAACTCTCCTCTTCTTACTGGTTCCCTTCTGTCTCATCACCGTACTGTTGCATGTTTATGTCTTTTCTATCTCAGTTTTAATGGTCACTGCTCCTCTGAACTGTCTGCTTTCATCCCTCCACCATTACGGCAGGTACGTAGCACCCATAAAGCAGCAAACCCTCTTCCCATTTCTGTTGTACTCTCTCATGCACGAGTTAACCGTTACCCCCACTCCATATATGCAACAGGCCAGCTCTGGAGCTGTCTTTCTATGACCACAACTCTTTCAATTGGAGTATGTCCAGGCATCTCGAAATAAACAGATGTTGAATTTGGCTCTCAGTTATCTTGTTTTAGTTTTATCTTAGAGGGAATAACCATGCAGGCTTATGGCCTTTGGTTTCTTCTTCCTTGGATTAAAAAAACCGACACACCCTCAAAGTAGTGCAAGTTCACAAAGCACAGATGAAACAATAGTAACATTTTATGGTAACATCTCCGAGATTATGGAAGTAGACATACTATACTCATTGGAGATTCTCACCGGAGACTTTAATGCAAATGCTGGCAAACTGAAACATGGGCAGCATGTATGAGAAAATTTAGTGTAGGGGAGAGGACCGCCAGAGGTGAAATTGCTGTAATTTGTTTCTGAAATTTATAAGAAAAGAATAATAAAAACAACAAGACAATAGGCAGAAAATGGACTTCCAGAAACCCAAATGGAGAAACAAAGATTGAAATCAGCAGGGGGAGTAGGGAAAGTAAATACAACAAAAGCCATAAAAGTATTAAAAAACAATCCTTGAGCTCATGAAAAGAAGAAAGGAGATGAAAACGAAGAGAAAGACATATGAAATAGAAAGAGTAGAAATAAATAAGCTTATCAGCAAGAGACAAAGAGAAGAACACGCTAAAGAGAATTATGGACCAGAAAAATTTTTATAAAATAAGGAAAAACTCCGAAAGAGGTCCAAAAGAAAATGGCACTTAGAAAGCAACAAATTATATCTGAAAGACAAAAATTGTGAAGCCATTAAGTGAAGAAAGAAGATGGTAAAGAGAGTTGGAGAATTTTACAAAGACGCGAGTAAAATACCGGAGGTAACACCAGATGAAACAAACAAGAGGAAAGGCCCCAAGAGAGGATGGAGTCGTTGCAGATTTACTGACAGGATGCAGAAGCATAAGTTAAATCCCGACTCGCCCACTAATTTACTCAATGTATAAATAATATAATCCCCAAGCATGGTTTAATAAATTAGTAATTTTGCTTTTCAAAAAAGGCGTCTCAAGAGATCTTAATAACTATCTACTTTTTAGCTTATTATAAGTTGTTTAGAAACTCTTCACCAAAGTATTAACAACAAGTTTGGAAGAAATCCAACCTCGTTAGCGGGTACGATTCCGAAGCGGTTATTCGACCGCTAATCATGTACAGTACACACCATGAATCATTTAACTGATAAAACTACAGAATATGATAAACCACTGTGCTTAGTTTTTGTCGATTGCGAATAGGCTTTCGACTCAGTGGAGCAAATAACAATTATAAATTCACTGCAGAAACAAGGAGTAAATAAGAACATTGCAAAACTACTCGAAAACCTGTATTAGAGGGAACTATTACAGTTAAGTTACATAAAGACTCAAAACAAAATTGAGAATGGGGTGCGTCAGGAAGATGCAATTTCACCAGTGATTTACTGCAAGCCTTGATGGTATTTTCAGAGAGATAAAATAGGAAAACAAAGGAGTAAACATAGATGGAGAATAAAAAGCACTTAAGATTTGCAGATGACATTGTCCTAATCTCAGAAAAAGCAGATACATTGCAAGAAATATTAAATGACCTAAATAGTGAATTCTTAAAGTAGGGCTAAAGATGAACTGGTGAAAACCTAAATATACCAAATATACCAAAAAGATCATCAAAGTAAATGAAGAAATTCTTGAAGAAGTTGAGGACAACAATTACTTGGGCAAATACTAAAACTAACCAAAGACCAGGAAAACGAAATAAAAAGACGCATTACAACTGGATGGAAAGTTTTCGCTAAATATAGAGACATCATGAAAAACAGCTTGCCATTACGTATGAAACGAAAAGTATATAATGAAAGTATAATCCCAGGCATGAAGCATGGTTGTGAGCCTAGGAAACAGATAAAACCAATTGAAAACAAACTATCCTATTAGCAAAGAGCAATGGAAAGGTCAGCGTTGGGAATATCTTTGAGAGACAGTAAGAGATCAACTTGGGTGAGTGAGCAGACTGAAGTTAAAGACATTATAGAAGTTGTATAAAAAAAAAAAATGGAGGTATGCAAGTCATGTGGTAGAAATATGAAATAACCGATGGAGAAAGTGGCTGACTGACTGGGCTCCAAGAGATCTGAAACGTAGCAGTAAATGGCCAGAGAAGGTGCAGAGATGTGACGGAAAGCTTCCAGGCGAAAGCTGAAGGAGACTGGATCAAGCAAGGAATGTGTGGAGAAGGTTAGGGGAGGCCTTTGTTCTGCAGTTGACTTGCAATGGGTAATGATCTCTCTCTCTCTCTCTAATTTCATCAGCCGTTGAGTGTCCACTGCAGGACTGGCCTATCCCGACCGAAGTGGGGACGATACAGCCTATGTATTTCTACCAAATGGCTTAGACTGTCTGGTAGGATTGTATATAGGGTGATAAGTGCTCGTAAGTGTGATTGTAGTGTTGGAGTGGCTTTGGATGTGTGTATAGTCTGTGACCCAAGTGTAAACGGCCCACACAAGCCCATTGGGTGCATGCATACTTTATAGTACATGACACTGGTTCATCCACAGCACCCCTTATGTACAACAAAGCAGTACGTGGCCGGAAGAACGCTCCCAAAGTTTATTACCGTGGTGGGGCGCGAACACTAATTCTCCCATGTACGAAAACGCCCACTCTGCCACTGTACCACAGAGGCAGTTTAGGTGTAAAAGTTTAGTGGCTGCATAGATGCCATTGTGTGAGAGCTTCCCAGGGCGACGGGAGACGAGTATTATTAGCTTATACTGTAATGTACATAAAAATCCCGTATCCTATCAGTACAAACGAGTTTTAAGAAGAAACTTGATGAAGTCTATTGATTCTTTAACATCGTCATGCATTCCTGCTATTCTTTTGCACAAATCGACTGTAAATTAAGGATTAAATTCAAATTTTATGGCTTGCGAGAGAGTAGGGAGGGAGGAGAGGGGCTGGTGTGTTGTTGCCAGTTATGTAATGTTTAGTTTGTAGGATATTGCTACGAGCATTATCATAACACCCACAGCTCATTCAATGGAAAAACGTTATCGTTAAGGGAGATTAGCCTCACTTTAAGTCAGGAAGAATATTATTTCTAACAATTTTTCCGCTGCAAGCAAAGGTGGCGCGATTGGTTATCTCCACCTGTATTCCTCTCTGCAGCACTGGCATTACCATCGCATAATCCGTAAAAGTAGACGATATCTGCATATTGTTCATTGCTGTACGTACGTGGCATGCTGTTTCATGAACAAGCTGAACCCAACGAACGCCTGAACGCGGAGAACAGTATCTGAACTGTGTGTCAGTGTCTTGCCTGCAAATTTTCCCGTTCAAATGACATTCGACGCAGGGTTGTCAAGTCCTTATAATCGGTCTCGCTAATTTAGCCCTGGGAACTTGCTAGAATGTCGCTAGATAGTAAACTCTGCAAAACATCGCTAGAAAATACGATTGAATCTCTAGAATATCACCTAAAAATGGCAAAAATATCCAGAATGTAGCTAGATATCATGTTGTCAGATGTTAAATAGTGACGCTAGATTGAAGCAAAACGTAGATCTAGCTGCATAGTCGTTACATTGGAAATCCTGTGTCACTCCTCGTGATGAAAGCAATGGTGCCACGTTTACTTGCAGCAGAAAAACTGTAATGAATAATATTATTACTCTTGGCTTAAAGGAATGCTAATCACTCATTACAGTAATGTTTTTCCATTGGATGAGCTGCAAGTGTTATGATAATGTTCGTAGCAATATCCAACAAACTAAACATTACATAACTGGCACAACACACCAGCCCCTCTCCTCCCTCCCTACTCTCTCGCAAGCCATAAAATTTGAATTTAATCCTTAATTTACAGTCGATTTGTGCAAAAGAATTGCAGGAATGCATGACGATGTTAAAGAATCTATAGACTTCATCAGGGTTCTTCTTAAAACTCGTTTGTACTGATAGGATACGGGATTTTCATGTACATTACAGTATAAGCTATAGTCGGACTCGCGCCCGTTTGCGGCTGTGGTGTGGCCCGCACCTGTGTACAATGGTGCCACGTTTCCCCAACTTGCGATGTGAAACGGAAGCTATTTATGTACAAGGCATCACAAATTCGATAAATTAAGATGAATAAAACTTACGCTTGTGTATTTTGATGGATGAATCAACAGTAATCTTATTATGCATAAAATATTTATACAGTAACACAGAAACATGGCATACATATTGTACAGTGTTGCTAAAAGATATTGTAGTCACTTTTAATGGTTTTTAGCGTAGTTTTAGGGTGGGTAATAATATCACAGTTATGGATATAAGATAATGAGCCTGAAAAAAGAAGAAATATGCCAATATCCAAAGTAAAAGAAATAATTCATGTAATTCTTGTGAGTGGCAACACTTACACACCACAGTCTGGTCTAAAATAAAGTACGTACCCCTCCGTATACCCAACCATAGCTTGTACAGGTGTTGCTTGGGAAAAATGCTCACATTTACTGGCTTTTACCATAATTTTAAGGGCGAGGAATAATCACATTTATAATCATAAGCTAATATGTAGGACAAAATAGTAGGCATATCCCAATACCGAAGTAAAAAAAAATAAAACTATTCACTCACGAGCGGCAACACTTCCACACCCAGTCGGTGGCCTTGACAGATAGCTTCCCTACAGAGAGAGAGAGAGAGAGAGGCAGGAGAGGGGCATGCATTGAATGCATTGTCGGCATCACTAAATATAACAAAACCAAATTAACAAATGAAAGCACAATTATAAATAACTTATAAAAGAATCAAAAGTACTCAGGGTGGCTCACATTTCCCGCCAGGAGAGAGAGAGAGAGAGAGATAACGGTATAGAAAGCGTGGCACCACTGTACACAGGTGCGGGCCACACCACAGCCGCAAACGTGCGCGAGTCCTACTATAATAATACTCGTCTCCCGTCGCCCTGGGAAGCTCTCACACAATGACACCTATGCAGCCACTAAACTTTTACACCTAAACAGCCGAATGCTGGGTACTGAACTGGGGTCACAGAGAGTACATGTTATAGAACATAATATGCTCCAAATTGCATGATAGATCACTGGTGTAACTTTTTGTCATACGTCGCGTTACACCATATATATATATATATATATATATATATGCCTCTGTGGTACAGTGGCAGAGTGGGCGTTTTCCTACATGGGAGAATTAGTGTTCGCGCCCCACCATGGTAATAAACTTTAGGAGCGTTCTTCCGGCCACGTACTGCTTTGTTGTACATAAGGGGTGCTGTGGATGAACCAGTGTCATGTACTATAAAGTATGCATGCACCCAGTGGGCTTGTGTGGGCCGTTTACACTTGGTTCACAGACTAAACACAAATCCAAAGCCACTCCAACACTACAATCACACTTACGAGCACTTATCACCCTATATACAATCCTACCAGACAGTCTAAGCCACTTGGTAGAAATACATAGGCTGTATCGTCCCCACTTCGGTCGGGATAGGCCAGTCCTGCAGTGGACACTCAACGGCTGATGAAATTAGAGAGAGAGAGAGAGAGAGATCATTACCCATTGCAAGTCAACTGCAGAACAAAGGCCTCCCCTAACCTTCTCCACACATTCCTTGCTTGATCCAGTCTCCTTCAGCTTTCGCCTGGAAGCTTTCCGTCTCATCTCTGCACCTTCTCTGGCCATTTACTGCCACGTTTCAGATCTCTTGGAGCCCAGTCAGTCAGCCACTTTCTCCATCGCTTATTTCATATTTCTACCACATGACTTGCATACCTCCATTTCTTACATAACTTCTATAATGTCTTTAACTTCAGTCTGCTCACTCACCCAAGTTGATCTCTTACTGTCTTTCAATGATATTCCCAACGCTGACCTTTCCATTGCTCTTTGCTAATAGGATAGTTTGTTTTCAATTGGTTTTATCTGTTTCCTAGTCTCACAACCATGCGTCATGCCTGGGATTATACTTTCATTATATACTTTTCGTTTCATACATAATGGCAAGCTGTTTTTCATGATGTCTCTATATTTAGCGAAAACTTTCCATCCAGTTGTAATGCGTCTTTTTATTTCGTTTTCCTGGTCTTTGGTTAGTTTTAGTATTTGCCCAAGTAATTGTTGTCCTCAACTTCTTCAAGAATTTCTTCATTTACTTTGATGATCTTTTTGGTATATTTGGTTTATACATTACTTTAGGTTTACACCAGTTCATCTTTAGCCCTACTTTAAGAATTCACTATTTAGGTCATTTAATATTTCTTGCAATGTATCTGCTTTTTCTGAGATTAGGACAATGTCATCTGCAAATCTTAAGTGCTTTTTATTCTCCATCTATGTTTACGCTTTTGTTTTCCTATTTTATCTCTCTGAAAATACCATCAAGGCTTGCAGTAAATCACTGGTGAAATTGCATCTTCCTGACGCACCCCATTCTCAATTTTGTTTTGAGTCTTTATGTAACTTAACTGTAATAGTTCCCTCTAATACAGGTTTTCGAGTAGTTTTGCAATGTTCTTATTTACTCCTTGTTTCTGCAGTGAATTTATATTTGTTATTTGCTCCACTGAGTCGAAAGCCTATTCGCAATCGACAAAAACTAAGCACAGTGGTTTATCATATTTTGTAGTTTTATCAGTTAAATGATTCATAGTGTGTACTGTACATGATTAGCGGTCGAATAACCGCTTCGGAATCGTACCCGCTAACGAGGTTGGATTTCTTCCAAACTTGTTGTTAATACTTTGGTGATGAGTTTCTGAACAACTTATAATAAGCTAAAAGGTAGATAGTTATTAAGATCTCTTGAGACGCCTTTTTTGAAAAGCAAAACTACTAATTTATTAAACCATGTTTGGGGATTATATTATTTATACATTGAGTAAATTAGTAGGTGAGTTGGGTTTTAACTTATGCTCCAGCATCCTGTCAGTAAATCTGCAACGACCCCATCCTCTCTTGGGGCCTTTCCTCTTTGTATATGTTTAAGAGAGAAGTTTGTTTCATCTGGTGTTACCTCCGGTTTTTACTCGCGTCTTTGTAAAATTCTCCAACTCTCTTTACCATCTTCTTTCTTCACTTAATGGCTTCACAATTTTTGTCTTTCAGGTATAATTTGTTGCTTTCCAAGTGCCATTTTCTTTTGGACCTCTTTCGGAGTTTTTCCTTATTTTATAAAATTTCTTCTGGTCCATAATTCTCTTTAGCGTTCTCTTCTCTTTGTCTCTTGCTGATAAGCTTATTTATTTCTACTCTTTCTTTTTCATATTTCTTTGTCTTCTTTTTCATCTCCTTTCTTCTTTTCATGAGCTCAAGGATTGTTTTTTTAATACTTTTTGGCTTATAGCAACTCTGCATAAATGTTACTTCAGTATCTTCTACATGACTTACAAGTGATAATATTATGTTCTATTTTTGTGAGAAAACAGCGTAAGTAGTAGGTATGTGTGCTGTCAGAAGACTATAATAGAAGCAGATATCTTGGTTTAGTATGCATGAAAATAAATATTTACTGTGATTGATGAGATAGTGATGAGTAACACTGCAACGCACAACATGCTACCTGAAGTGAAACTGACGCCCACATATTGAAGTGAAAGCGATGCTTACTTACTGAACTGAAAGTGACGCTCATTACGAAGTTTTTTGGAGTGTTAGAGCTTCATAAGAACAAAGTTAGGTACTTACAGAGACAGAAATTGGCCATGTAAGCACACAACTAGTAATAAATGGTTTTAAAATAGTATGTAAATGACTATTTTTGATGTCACTTGCTATATTTTTTCCCTCACGCGGCAACTCTGCATAAATATGTCTCTTCATTACTTTTTAACTGATTTTGTTGTAGTAAATGATAACACCAAGTTATATAACTAGTGAGAAAATGCAAAAGTTATAGGGAAAACACTGTGTGCCACCTCAGTTACTATTATGCTCACGTAGCATGTTCAGCGCTAAATGTAGCACATGTAAGTTTGCTCCTGTAGGTTACGTTCATACCACAGCACATTGCAACAAGAGTCCCTAAAATCGAAAATTAGTGATTAATTTGTTTTTAGAGTTATAAAGCATAAACGTAGCCTCACAAACTTCATTATGCAAGTAGCGTAACGGCTACTGGTACTTGCAACAATGCTATATGCCTTCCTGGGCCATTTATATTATAATGATCCGTTTTCTGCATGTTTGTTTTTTTGTTACCGAACACAGGAAAAACGGTGTATGTAGGGCATTTTTTTATTTAGAGCAAGGTACCCTTAAAATGTTCTAACTTGAATAAAACAATTTCCAGTCCAGTCGGGTCACTGGTTTCCGACTTATGACTCATTTCTGACTGAAGATATGAAGTGACTTGACATTGACTGGAGGCCGCAGAAGGAGGCCTCTGAGCAAGTAGAAATAAAGACTAGAATACTAATCACGTGAATTTCCTCGGCAAGTGAATCCACCATATTGCTTAGGACATGGATTTAGCACAGATAAATAGAATGGTTGTGGAATCTGCTCCAGCTACGCGTCACCAGAAGTGGACAGTAGAGAAATAGGCCAAGGGAATAACTTTCCATTCGTGTCTTCTAAAGAATTAGAGAGCAGTACAGGATTATGTGGGTTATGTATGATCACTCACCAGCTGCTTACGACAGTCTGTGCTAAAATCACTCCTAGTTGCCTTGCAAATCTTTCAAAATACCTTATTTTAGTTTGCGGGCATCTTGATATGGAAAGGATGTTATTTCAGTTACAGTTAACTAAGGCACTCCCTGTACTCACACTGTAGCACTGACTATAAACTGATAAATACCGGCTTACATTACAATCTTAAGTATCGATGTAAAATAAGTGCTCCAGTCTTTTCGGACTTGAAATGGTGATCAGTGAACTGCTGTTTACTTTATTGTGAACAAATAACATATTTTCGGCCAACTCAGGGGCATTTCAGAACAAGAAGGAAAGGGTAATTAAACAGTCGATAGACCAATCTATACATGGACCGGTAGCAACTAACCATATGTCTTAATTCTTCAACTGACTTTAGTGCTCGCAGAAAATTTTGGAATTCTTTTCATGCTTGTATATTTGACAGTTTTCCAAAGAATTCAGAAATGCGACGTAAATGATCACTGTCAATGAGACGTCAGGAAGGATGGTTTGGAAAAGACCATGATGTTTACAGAAGCACATTCAGCCACAGGATTTTGATCAGACAGGGCAGACCGTGAGAATTCGTCAAGGAGTATTGTTCACCATTTTCTTTAACAACACAAAACATCTACAGAAAGTAAGGTGCCTTGCTTATTCACGATACACAAAGAGCGTGTATATATTTATTTTTAGATATATATTTTTATATAATTTAATATACTATAAACCATTAATGTGCATTATCTCTTTCGTATTTGTCAAATGTTTGATACTCTATACTTTTTGTTTTTCTGTTATAATGAATGCTTACATTAATAAAATTTCTGTGGTAGCTAATGAGACACAAAGAGTTTGTTCATACTTCTAGCTCTTTCATACTTTTGCCCAGTACCGTAAACAGTGTGCTGTACCGCTTTGTAATTATGTAGATACTGATTATTCTAAAACCATCACAGGTTCTTCTTAATCCTCCCGGATATCCCCTTCTGTCCCTTGCAGAACTGTGGTTTAGTTTTAACTTGATAATCACTTGGAAGTTGGACTATTTAGTAGACCTGTAGTTGAGAAATGCAACCAAGAGAACGAATTAAAAAAAAAAAAAAAAAAAAACAAGGCTCTCGCAGAGTTCTGCTGAGCTCTGTATCATGAATTTTAGGTCTTGCCAGTCCATAAAGCCATAAATTTAAAATCCTTCATCTTCGTTTTCCAAGACTACTTTGCAAATTGGCCAATGCTCGATGGTTTAACAGGCATTCAGCTAGGCTTATGGTGTAGTGCCCGTGGTTGCAGTAGGGACTAGGGTACTGAAAGATTCTGCCCTAACTTTCCGTAATTCTTACTCACCTGCTCAAACTGTGGACAGTTGGGCACTGATGTGCACGGAAACGATGGCTTAGACTCCCTAGACTCACCTAGGAGGACCGCGGATAGCACACGATTGTTCCTACATAAAGTGCTGCTTCTTGGGAATTGACGCGATTTTTTTTTTTTTTTTCTTAAAGGCATCACTGTCATTTCTACATGTGGAAAAAAAAAGTACTTTGGTATAAGGTAGTGTTAATATCAAACGTGACGAGCAGTCACGGGGGGAGGCGGTGGCTGAATCGATAGAGAGGTGGCCTGCAGTCCTGATGGACCCAGGTTCGAATCCCGGCTGGGGCAGGGAACAGTTTAAGGATTTGAATTTCATAAAAGCAGACTTTCCTGATCTACCAGATAACCCGCCGACATGTCATAAAAGTAACCCCGCTAATACCAATACACCAGTCCTGTATGAGACAGCCCTAGCATGTATTCAATATGGACGGTGGGTGTTAGTGCCGAAGTGGTGACATGTAGAGAGGTGTATGGTATGTAGGAGGACTACTGGGCCTTGAGAGCAGGCTGCGAAGCCTATGCCCAGAAGTTGGACACATAAAAAAAAAAAGGAAACTGAGTGAAAATGCAAAACAAGATTTTATAGAGTAGCAAAATCCAGCACACGAATATTAGTCCAGGCTGGAAATGGTTAGACCTTGTCTTTTAATATAAGGTAATTTTCATGACTGTTTCTAAACTTTTTTTTTTCTTTTTTTTTTGCCCGGAATCCAAATATGAGTGCCAGACGTCAAACTTTGAGCGTTTTTGTAATAACGCAAAAATAAAAAATTACTGCCAGGAATCCTATGAAACTCTGAGAATGAATCTAAATGGTTATTTAAGGTGTAAATTATATTATATTTTACATTTTTGTTGACAAAACAATCAGATAATATTAATAGAAATATGGCAATAATGATTTATCCATACATGAAGAAAGTATACAAAGACTTTATATTGTAATGGTATCATATAACGGGTTATGAGTGTTCAGTTCTAGAAATCAATTCAAGAAATTAATTCTGACAAAATATCATCATCCGGACCTCCTTTCCCACCGTAGGACAGGGTGAGAAATAGCAGTGTCCAGACAATCCAAATCTGCCCAATCCAATGCGCCACGCTTCTATCCACTCATCATTCAAGCCGCCGGAATCGTGGCTCTATCGGATACACCAAAAACATTCACCATTTACTGTAGCTTCACATAAACGTATCCGATACAGTAAATCCGGACGCTGCCATGTTAAAAATGGGTCCCAAATCGCTGATCATGCACTTCTTCTCAGAGCATTCATCCAGCTAGCTCGATCTCTTGTCAGTTCCCTAGCCTCACCGACTTCCAGACCTCACTTCCTCACACACTCATCCACCATATCTCTCCACTTTCTCCTTGGCCTACCTCGCCTCCTCCCTCCTTCAAATTTGCTCAGATATACCTTTTTCACTACTCTATTGGTATCCATTCTCTCCACATGACCATACCATCTCAGTATACTCTCTTCGATTCTGGTGTCCACCGAGTTCCTCACTCCACATCTTTCACGAATCACATTAATCGTATCCTATCCACCCTCTGTACTCCACATACATTCCTCAGCAGTCTCATCTCCATTGCTCTTACTCTTATTTTCATGCCACACCATAGCCTCATATCCATATGTTAAAGTTGGCACTAACAGTCCTTCATGTTATGTTTATAATGATATATTCACACAGTATTTATTCAGACTCATTGCCACTGTCATCACTGCTGTCCATGTTCAGTTTGATGGTTTTGACGGCTTGCTTGTCCCCTGCATTTGCAGAAGTTTGAGCACGGAAGTGTAATTTTTGTGCATGGACAGTGTGTCGTTTTGCAGCCACTTTTGCAATCACAGTTTGTCACGGGGTTTTTATAATATCATGGTAGTTTTTGAAATAAATGGTTAAATGTTATTTAAATTGATAATAATATTCAATAATATTGAAGAGCAGGGACAATGATTGTCTTACTAAATCAAACAACGATTACTTTACGCTGGCCTGATTCGCACGATTCTCTCAGAACGAGAATTTACAAACTTTCTCAACAGTACACAGCAGAGACTAATTACTCACAATTGCTGACTTACTGTACTGTTAGCCTCTGGAGAAAGTTACATCACCCCTGACAATAAATAACTAATACTAATAATAATAACATCAGGTTCTTGCTGATGCAATAACTCCTGGCACAACGGATTTTAAGTTAATACAACAAGACTGGTCTAAGTACCAGTTATGAAAGCAAACGTTTATGCAAGCTAGGAGCTATGTGGGAAATAAGCTTAATTACGGAGAAATGAAACAAGAGTTTACTTTACATTAAGCTCAAGGAAAAGAACTGTTAAATTTATTAATTACAAAAATAAATTTAACGTTACAATTCAAATCAAATCAATGAGACGCACTCACTCACTCACGCAATAGCTAAATACTTACGCCTAGGAAAAAACACCTTAACTAAGCTCTTAAAACTAGGATTATACAAAAGGAAATACCGGTCGATGAATGCTATGTATCACCCGAGGGGTGGGAGGACTGGATTAACTGTGAAGTGGAGTTTGGGTACTAGCTGACCTCTCACACTGCTGGCACAGGACCTTCCTCCGTCACAACAAACACTCGACTGACCAAGTCGTGGGAAAGAAAAGCGGAGCACTCGGCCGCATTTTCTAACGGTCAGAGGCAAGCAGAGACGAACAATAAAGAACAATAGTATCGCTCAGTACAGCACTTAGTGAAGTGCATTAAATCGGTCACTTTTGAAACCAGTGACGAATGTTTTGAAAAGTATACTCCGAAATGGAGGGAGAAACGGTTAGCTGAGCGATACACAGTGAGTTTTCCACTAATAGTTCGTGGCTTCTCACAAAAGGGAAATGTCGCGAATTGATTCGTGACATTACGCCCTTACAAAGTTAAATTTTTTTCTTATGGGAAAAAATTTGTGGATATATATATATATGTACACATCCTAAGTCATTCGCACAAGATTCACAGTGTGGTGTGTGTGCTATCCTGCTACAGGAGAAAGTCACAGTCGCCAGTGAGCGAAAAAAAAACTCGTATTTACGTTACTAGAAGCAAGCTTGAGGGAAAAACTCCGTGACGACGGTGAAAATCCTGTACTCAGGTCAAACTGAGCGAAAATTCGCTACATTTACACTGACAACTAATTGTTGTGTAGCGTGGTGTATGTAATACACGGTGTAGGTGTGACAGTTGTAGTGTAACTGTACCTACGTGTAAAATGACACAGTAAATAATAATATGGCGACGACGAAGGCAGAGAAGAGGCGGCAGCGTGCGGCAGACGATCAGCTGGCCCGCACAGCAAAACTGCTACACCCATTGCTGAACCTGCAAAACCAATTAAGGTGGAGCATCAAAAGTGTCAATGAGACAAAATTCTTATTACGTTACAATTACTCTCTCTGCCTAGCAATCAGTACATGCTACGAAAAGTACACTCGAGGTCGCCATTAATTTTAGTACATGATTAGTGTCAGCAAGTTGAGAATCTTTGTGCAAACTCGGGTCTTCCATAGCCTCGAACTGCACACGGGTCCTCAACCTGTGCCTTAACCTACAGTACTTATATCAATATCGGAGAGCTGAGAATCCTTGCAAACTTGGGTCTTCCATAGCCTCAAGTCGCCTCTGCGGAATTCTCACTTCCCCCTTAACCTACAGTACTTATATTAGTATCGGGGAGCTGAGAATCCTTGCAAACTCGGGTCTTCCATAGCCTCAAGTCGCCTCTGCGGAATTCTCACTTCCCCCTTAACCTACAGTACAATACTTATATTAGTACCGGGAAGCTGAGAATCCTTATGCAAACTTGGGTCTTCCATTGCCTCAAGTTGCCACTGCGGAGTTCTCTCTCGAACTTCTCCCTTAACCTACAGTACTTAATATGTATGTACAGGCCCTGGACATAATGTGTCCTGTGGGGCCAATGGGCGAGACGTCCGGTCTGCACCCACATCACCACTACCCTGTCTCTCAACTGACTCAGAGATTACAGGTGTGGTTATAAATGGCACAGGAAGGGCATGTCCCTGAGTAGTGGCGATACTTTGGCACACACTGCAGGAACGGACAAAACTATCTATGTCCCGTCCCATCCCTGGCCAGAAAAAGTCAGCTCGGATACGGCCCTGGGTCTTCCTTTTCCCCATGTGACCTCCTGAGGCTGAACAATGACCCCATTGTAACACTGCTAGGCGGTACTTGGCGGGAACGACAAACTGCAGTCGAACCTCACCCTCGGGTGTTCGTGACTCACGGTAGAGCCGTCCTTGTTTACGAAGGAACTTGGCTCGACCTCCCAGTGAATACTTTATCACTCGACCCTTTTGTTTGTTCCGCACGGTAGCAAGTGTCGGGTCAGAATGTTGTTCTTGTACAACAAGTTGACTACACATCAGATCTTGCGGCGATTCAGTGAGCACTGGGGTGACACAGTCTGGAGCCTCAGTCATGGCTCGTGTTACCGCAGCAGCCGAAGTCTGAGTAGCGTCATCGGAGCAACTATCCTTGACTCCATTAATATTGCCTACTATAAAGTCAAATAGAGGCTCTGGCATGACAACCGCAAGTGTCGTACCAGTATAAAATGGAGATGCCACCTGGATACATGCCTCAGGGAACAATCTCACTGATCCATCAATAAGCTTTGCATGGATCTGTCGACCTGTATACTGCTCAGGCCGAACTAAACTCTGCTTAACAGAGCAACCTGAGGAACCATTGTCTCTCAGGACCTTCACAGGAATGCCTCCCACAAACCCTGGCTGAACAAGGAAGGTACTGTCACTTGTGGGAGGGCCTGTGGAGGAAGCAGCTAGCCACTCACGAGGCTGCTGAATTGATGTGGCAAACATTGTGCCTTGAGAATTATAAGGAGATGGAACATTGGCCATCTGTGGAGGGGGGTTCACTGTCACTGTGGGACTAGTGAATTGTGGGGAAGTACCCACACTGGTAGGGACGTGACCACCGTGCTGCTGCTGAGGAATGAAGGCTGCGTTCGCTTCCTGCCTCTTTTGAGCTGGTGGTGGAAAAGTTTGTCCCGACGGTCGGTTGCGTGGCTGATACTGCTGCTGGTTAGGGTACTTGTTGTACCTCTTCCACTCAGGTTTCTGAGTGTTTTGCCCCTGGTCCTTCCACTACGGTTTTGGACCTTGGCCATTATTCTGAGAATGGCCTTGTTGCTGGGGTTCAGTCTGAGACGGCTTCCCAGACTTGGCAGTATCTTTTCTGCTCCAGGTGTTTTGCTTACGAGCTTGATACCCGTATGCAGTAAAGAATGCGTCAGCCTTCTCTGCCATTTTGCTGGCATCTTTCACCTGGCAAATCTTAAGCTGTGCTATGAGCTCAGCAGGCCACGACCTCTCTAGCTGTGTACGCAGCATAAGATCAATTATCCCCTCACGCGTGGAAGGAGTTTCATCTTTCTCCATCCACTCATTTAAGTAAGCTGTGAGACGATCAAGGAACTGAACAGCTGTCTCCTTGTCTTGGAGACGAGCTCGCATGAACTGAACTTTGGCGTCGTCTACTGTGAGACCATACGCCTTAATGAGTGCAGCTTGCATCATCTCATATGTGAGATTGTCTCCACGAATTCTGTGGAGAATATCGAGGTCAGGGCCCTCAAATAGGCTAAGAAACTGAAGCCGCTTAGCTGCCTCATCCAGTTGATACATGTCTGCCATGTCCTCAAAACGAGCTATGTACGGCTCGATTCGCTCGCTTTCCTTGTATGAAGGAAGCTTGATGCGTGGCGTCGCCAGGACATGTGCAGGGAGAACGCTCGTGGAGCTTTGACCAACTGCAGCAGACGTGTCTGAAGCCAAGGAATCTCGCTTGAGCTTCATGCACTTCAAGTTCATGTTCTCGTTCTTTCTCTCGTTCCTCACGTTCGTATTCACGCTGTTCTCGCTCGTATTCGCGCTGTTCTCGCTCGTATTCGCGCTGAATCTTACGCTCTTCACGGGCATCATTCTCACGCTGCTGCTCCTGGGTCCGAAAGACCCATTTCTTTGGCTTCCTGTAAAAATACAGTAGTAGCCATGGCGCTAATTTATTAAGCAAACCGAAATTGAGTACTGACTGCTTAGCGACGAATACTAATAACACAAATAAAGAATACAGACACAAGCTAGTGGTGACCAGTCTTATCCAGTTAACTGGCAAAGAATAAATCAAAAATGTAAATGACTGGGAAGACTCAATAATAAACACAATGGGTACGGCGACTTCCCAGGAGCGAATAAAATCGTCTGGCGTTACCAAGAATAAACTAGAGTTAAGTACTCTATTGATTAATAAAGCAAAAATTCACTTGCTAAATTAAGGGTAAACACCAGTAAGCTTGTGCCTATAAACTTTAATGATAAATACCTAAATATGAATGAGTGAGCACTATCTCGTGAATAGCTTTATAGCTAGGAGTTAATATCCTGGAATGAGGTCGCCAATTGTCACGGGGTTTTTAAAATATCACGGTAGTTTTTGAAATAAATGGTTAAATGTTATTTAAATTGATAATAATATTCAATAATATTGAAGAGCAGGGACAATGATTGTCTTACTAAATCAAACAACGATTACTTTACGCCGGCCTGCTTCGCACGATTCTCTCAGAACGAGAATTTACAAACTTTCTCAACAGTACACAGCAGAGACTAATTACTCACAATTGCTGACTTACTGTACTGTTAGCCTCTGGAGAAAGTTACATCACCCCTGACAATAAATAACTAATACTAATAATAATAACATCAGGTTCTTGCTGATGCATTAACTCCTGGCACAACGGATTTTAAGTTAATACAACAAGACTGGTCTAAGTACCAGTTATGAAAGCAAACGTTTATGCAAGCTAGGAGCTATGTGGGAAATAAGCTTAATTACGGAGAAATGAAACAAGAGTTTACTTTACATTAAGCTCAAGGAAAAGAACTGTTAAATTTATTAATTACAAAAATAAATTTAACGTTACAATTCAAATCAAATCAATGAGACGCACTCACTCACTCACGCAATAGCTAAATACTTACGCCTAGGAAAAAACACCTTAACTAAGCTCTTAAAACTAGGATTATACAAAAGGAAATACCGGTCGATGAATGCTATGTATCACCCGAGGGGTGGGAGGACTGGATTAACTGTGAAGTGGAGTTTGGGTACTAGCTGACCTCTCACACTGCTGGCACAGGACCTTCCTCCGTCACAACAAACACTCGACTGACCAAGTCGTGGGAAAGAAAAGCGGAGCACTCGGCCGCATTTTCTAACGGTCAGAGGCAAGCAGAGACGAACAATAAAGAACAATAGTATCGCTCAGTACAGCACTTAGTGAAGTGCATTAAATCGGTCACTTTTGAAACCAGTGACGAATGTTTTGAAAAGTATACTCCGAAATGGAGGGAGAAACGGTTAGCTGAGCAATACACAGTGAGTTTTCCACTAATAGTTCGTGGCTTCTCACAAAAGGGAAATGTCGCGAATTGATTCGTGACACAGTTGACGAGATTAAGCACTTCAGCTGGTGCAGCTAACTGTCCAGGCAGAGCATACTTTGGTCCAAATTCTTGTCCATTCATTTCCCAGCCATGCTGCAGAGGGTCCAAGTCGGGCTGCGAAACCATGCTTGCTGATTTGCACAAAGCTGTTTGGAAATGGGCTCGCTCACAATGTACAGTAGGCGGAAGGCTGCTCAACTTTGATGGTACATGTTGTTTACCAGAAAGTTTTCTCTTGAAAATATTACCACGCATGTGACCTGGTGATATCTCTGGCTCCTGCCCATATAACATGGCTAAAAATTTCAAACAAGAATCTAGTGACGTCATCTGGTGATGCTGCAACATCACCTAGAAGAAGCAAACCAGTGAACTTTTCAAGTGTTTTCAATGCAGTTGCCTTCCCAGTACCAGCAAAGGAAGATACTGCATTACATCCAGTTTGGGCATGAGCCCCAAAAAGGTTACGGATGACTGCAGCATGCTTATTGACCACCTCATTGGCATTGATGACAGTGTGTTTGCAGAACATGACTCCATGCTTGTCTCAACTGTAGGTGCCAAGCCGTTGGTTCGTGCATGCAGGTGATGTGCAAGGATAAGAAGCACGTTAGTGTCATCAGATACAACCCGAACTGGTGAAAAGCCTGCAGAAGCTTCGTGAATCATGTGATATGCCATGATGACATCTGCCTCCTCATATGTTATTGGTGTCTGCTGTAGACCAGCCTCAACTTCTATTGGATACGGATCAGGGCCAGTCATGACGATGCATTTCCCTTGTGGGACCTGGATGGAGCACAGCTTTTTTACAATCATTTGGATGACCTGTTCTTTGTTTGCACTTTCATTCAACACGATGGCCTGTTTGGGTATAGGCGATTCTTCTCTCAGCTTGAACACGCGACTCAATCCCCCGTGAGGTTCAACAGCATGACTTTGTACTCATCTTATAGTATTTGTCAAACACCACACGAAGGACTGATGCTGTCTCAGTATATTGCATGATTCTGAACACTGCAGTGCTGATGAACGTTGAAAGCTTTGCAGGTAATGCTGGCCAAGAAACTGTCTATAACAAAGCACAGCCATCTAGGATTACAACCTTTGGATGTTGACAGTGCCGTATTCCACATACCATCTGAAGTTTATTCTTGAGTACAGACTTGCTGCTTGTCCTCATTTCACCATTCTCCTTAAAGAGAGAAGTTGGGTGTGGAGCCAGTTCATGAAAGAATAGAATAGTCTCTCTATGAAAATGGTGTCTGTTGATGATGCCATTATTGCAATGACGTGTGCTTAGATAAATTCAGTATCAACAATGATGTGACTTTTCCCAACCTTAGTAGTGCATGTCGTTGCAGCTGCTGTGGTCCTGACATTTCTTTTCAACTTGTGGAAGCTTGATGGCCATTGGCTCTCATATTTTAACCACTGGGCAGTTCCGATTTCGAGGCAACAATGAACATTAACTGTAGGATCAACAACTCTTCCAGAAAATATATCAACATGACCAGAGACTGGATGCTTATCATTGTCAGATATGTCAATGCATGTTCAAAGAGCATCATGTATGTTCATTCTATCAGTCACATCTTCAGTGATGCTTGTCAGTTGCTCCTCCTTGTGGGAGGTGACAGCATGCTGAGCTTCTCCATCTTTCATAGTTCCAGGTCATTCGTCAGCTGTGCACATTTGCTGTGAGATAGTGCTCAAATGGCTAGAGCGGATTCATTCAAAGTAGATCCTTTGATGCCAGATGGTCCTTTGCCATATCGCATGTAGGTGGTCTCAGTGAAGAGTTCTGACCATTTAGCATTCCATAGGCCATCTTGGTGATGCATGAGATAGTCCCTAGACATAAACCTCTTTGGAAGTTCGGGATCAAGACGTTGCATAGACCGTAACTAATAGAGCCCATAGCACGCATAATTGACATGAACTGATGCGAAAAAATATGGGAGCATCTTTTCCACTTCAAACAAATGGAGTGGCAAGTCACCTTCCCTCTCTGCTCGAACACATGTCATCATGATGAATGCAGGTTTGATGAGGCTGTCCACCCATAGTTTGGTTTTGTTACTCTGCTGGCTTTTGGCATCAAGGTATTCATCGAGCTCCATTGTTGTGTGAAGTTCCTGACTGAGCAGTATTGGACACAAAAGTCCCTCTACAACAAGGCTCAGTGCTCTTACATTTTGGGGGAACTTCTTGCCAGAAAGCAGTTTAGGCACTCCAGCAAATCTAGACTTTAGAATGGCTTCAAGGCCACTTCGTGCCATCAGTACTCCCACAGCATCTACAAAGCTCATTAGCATGTGCCAATGTGCATACCGCCAAGCCTTGGGACAAATTGACTGAAGAGGTTGCGGTCCACCCAGGTTATGCTAACAACCACCTGATAGAGCTGCTGGTCAGTGGTAAATATGGTCCATTTTTGTCCAATTAATGACGTGAGGTATTGACTTTTAACCATAGCAGTTTTCGTAGTGTCTGGTTCTGCTTTATTATCAGAATTCAATTTTGAATGCAACTATAAATTATAGCGTCTTTAGTTTTTTTTAACAATATACGATAATGATGTTTTGTAATAATAAACAATAATGAAATGTAAAATTAATTCACTTTTACAGAACTCCATACAAATTTGCCAATCTTGGCAGAGTTCTTGCTCTAGATAGGTATAAAAGGAGATAGCCAGTGACTTTTCCCATGATTTTATATACGTGCTTTAAAGAGGCGTCTACAAAAACACTTAACTTTTATCGTCTGGCACTCATCACATTTGAAATCAGCAGGTCGGATTTGTTAAAATCCAGTGTTAAAAAAAAAAAAAGAAAAAGAAAAACTGTTTGTCAAACTGCAAGGTTCACTCAAAAATCGTACTCTCTAGCCCGGACTATATAGTCCCATCTAATATAGTGTTGCTAGTTGCCTTGCGTTTCGTGGGGAGAGTCACGTCATTAGTATTCTAGTCTTTTATTTCTATGGCCTGAGCAACATGCACTTGCTGACAAAAAATAAAAAAATAAAAAATTGCCCTCCCTCCGGCCCTGGGCATCCAATAGACCTATTGTTTGTATAAAAGTTAAGTGGAAAGACTGGTTTTTTATTACTGAAAATTAAACATGTTTGGTTAAGTATATGTTGTTCAAAACAGCAAATGAAAACACTTTATTTTTACCGTATTCGCCGCACCAGATTTTTGTGTTAGACAACACGCCGTCGCAGTTGAAGGGCTAAAATATCATTGTGGCCACTAGGCTTCTAGAGCAGCAAAGACGATTCTCCATGAAACCTTTGTCTCTTGCAAAACATGATGTTTTCTGTACTATAGGTACAAACCGCATAGCGACATGATGCTAATAAAGTTTTCATAGTAAGACTACGCTTATAACAGGTTTCATCTATGCCAAGGACGTCAGCTCAGCCGCCAGAGAAAACTGTTCAGCTGGAAGAAGTAAGTGCTCTAATTTTTACTTCCTTAACCTGTCTTTCCTCTCTCACCTCGTTATATGCATGCATATATTATATGTTCATAAATGAAGAGGGTCCAAATCGGGCAGAAACTGCTGAATCTTCACTTTAATCTAAATTTCAGTGTGGGGGTAAAAGTCCTCCAAGTACTTCTTACTGTGTGTGTGTGTGTGTGTGTGATATTGACAAGTATTTACAAAAGCACTAGATTGATGCAGGTCCTTCAAGGCCCTTTTATGTGGCTTCCATAAAGTTACTAAGTCTATGGGCATGAAGTGCGAGCTTCAGAGCCTAATATGGGACGTAACCAAAGTTCCAAATGCCTGCAGGAGTAATACCCAACGCCTCTGAAAAAAGAATAGCGACTGGTAGACTGACAAAGCCGCTGCTGGAGATTATCAAGCATTTAAAAATGTATATGCTCTGGGGGTCAGTAGCAACTTCAGCTTATTCACTTTCACTACCATGGGGTCAACTCCCACAAGGGAGATTAATCTTCATAGATGATGAAAAGAAATCGCCGTGTTCACTGGTGAAAAATACTAAAATCTAACCTCAGGAGGAAGAGTAGTTCTGGCGTCGACACATCTTTATATTCAAAAAACTTTTCGACATCTCTGTATTTCCTCATCAGTGGTCTCGGATAATTACGAAGTAAAGAATATATATATATATATATATATATATATATATATATATATATATATATATATATATATATATATATATTGTATTTCCAAATTTGTGTATACTTTATTTTGTATTAATCAGAGAGCAATGATGATAACGATATGAGATGTCAGAACACTTGGTGAAAGTAATGAAGTTGTTTGTGTCGACTCTGCTAATACTCCTCCTCCTGATGCCGAGGTTCCCCAGGAGAGACCTGAAATTCGAACTTATAGTTTATCATGTCAGTGACAAAGAAATACTAGGGCTGGAATGTGTTTTAGTGATGGTAGGGAGGTACACTTGCAATCCAAAGAACGTATCCAGGCCTTCTCGATGCCGTGGCCAGGAAACTAAGACTGGTCTGGAGTTCGGACATAGCTTTAAACCCCCACCCCTCCTCCTCCCTCCATCCATTCCCAACTACAACCACCTTCTTTGATCTACTGATCGAGAGGTAGCTCACTCCTTTGCTTCGTGGTATAAAGCACGCACACACACACACACACACACACACACACACACACACACACACACACACACACACACACACACACACACACACACACACACACACACACACACACACACACACACGTGTGATAAAATAAGAAAAGAAGACAGTTCATTACGGGTTTGAATCCGCATAAAAATTTATACCCGCTACGAGAGCGTGGATGTAATAAATATACGGTATTCCAGTGAGTAACAGTATCCGTGTAACGGGTGTGGCGTGTTCTTCCCAAAGCTTAATAGAACTATCAGCCAGTAGCAATAATAAAATAGCAGTTTAATTCATGACTGAACTATTTGGAGAGTGTTTGTTTGTTAGTCAGTATGCTTTGCGTCTTCCTGTCCGGGAGAGTCATATTTTCACTCCAGCTGAAGAAAATGATCTTGCAGTAACAATAGTGCGATGCCAAATAATGTGAACTGACAGTTCCAGGATAATTCCGAAATTGCATCCCTCACTTTCGTTTTGTTTATTTTACCTGTTTCTCTGTCTTTCACGTCTCCATCTACAGAGAGAGTTTATTCTCACTTATGCTGAATAAAATCGCCTGTTCTCGGCAGGAGTGAAGTTGCGATCAATGCAAAATAACGATTGAAAGACTGCTTTCCCCTTGTTCGTCTGCCCAATCGCCTATCACGTTTTCCTCTACAAGAAGGGTCTATTATCGCATGATCTGAATAATGTCTTTTTGTGAAATAAAGAATATAATATAGTAAGTCAACGTGAATCGACAGTCCAGAATCTGTGTCTGCCTGTTTGTCTGTCTGTCGTTTTTAGGAGGCGATTTCTTTCCGAAGATGCATATAATTATTTATCCTTAACAATAATAAAATAGCCAAAATTCATAATCCCCTCTGGCGTGTGTCTGTCTTTCCTTTTTCATGCAGGAATAATTTATAATTAACCTGGCCTACTAAATGCGTTTGTTGATATTAAGAATAAAATAACAACACTGACGAATCTCGCGATGGTATATGTCTATTTTTCCGTCAGTTTTTATACTTCTTTCGCTGAGGATGACATCTGTTCAACAACATTATTTTCTGTCAGACTCCAGGCAAGCTTGAATTTTGGAAAAATATTACAATATCTTACATTTGAAGCCAATACGAGTATAACGCTCTTTCCGTTTTGCATCACGTTCTTTATCTCCGCCAGCGAATTTCAAGGAGGTTATGTATTCAGTTTGTTTGTCCACACGGTATCCCCAAAAGGTTTCAATGATTTCCAATGAAATTTTGTGGATAGGTGGGCCATAGGCAAAGAAAGAAATGATTAAATTGTGGGGTGGACCCGGATCCTATGTATTCCACCCAATATTTCCACGGATCCGGATCCGGATCCTTTTTGATGGCAATGACGTTTGCAGAGGCATGCGCTCTCTGAGTACTTTCTAGTTTATTATGTTACTGTGTAGTCAGGATTTTTTTTTTCTTTTCATCCGTATTAACGTTATATAGATGCTCCCTTCCTCCATCCATCCATCCCAAACTACCACCACCCCGCTTGATCAAAGGGTAGCTGACTCTATTACTTCGCGACTTGAAGCAATTTACGATGCTCAGAATGTGTTGTAGCATCTATATAACGTCAATATGTATGAAAAAAATTATGACTGCACAGTAACATAATGAAGAGGCGTGATGCAAAATGGAATGGGCGTTATACTCGTATTGTCATTAAATGTAAAATATTGTAATATTTTTCATAACATTCAAAATTGCCTGGAAATCAGTCTGACAAAGAATCATGTTGTTGAACAGAAGTCATCCCCAGAAAAATAGACAGAAAAAGTGACGGAAAGACAGGCAAATGCCTTAGGGAGATTCGTCAGTGTTATTTTATTTTTAATGTCAACAAACACATTTAGTAAGCCAGGTTGAATATAAACTCTTGGACGCAAGGAAAAGGAAAGACACAGACACAAGCCATTTGAGATCAAGAATAATTGTTAATTTTATTTTGCTAAAGACAAACGATCACATGCATCTTCAGAAAGAAGTCGCCTCCTAGATAAGATAAACAGACAGACACAGATTTTGGATTACTGATTCACGTTGACTGATATTCTTGATTTCACCAGATGACATTATTCAGTGGTAACAGACCCTTCATGTAGAAGAAAACGTGATAGGCAATTGGGCAGACAGACCAGGGGAAAAACAACCAATGTCACAATCGTTATTTCGCAATGCCTGCTTTTTTCATGCGAGGAAGAAAGAACCAAAGGCCAGGAACCCTGCAAACCGTTCCTTCCAGGGAAAAAAAAAAAAAAAAAAAAGAGAGAGAGACAAATTCTAGATACATTCATTTCAAGATGCCTGGACACACTGCGTTTGAAAGACTGGAGATCATAAGAAACAGGAAATACAGACAGAGGGAGACAGTTCCAGAGCTGACCTGTTGCATAAATGTAGGACTAGGAGTAATGGTTAACTCTTGCATTAGAGAGTTGGACAGAAAAGGGATGAGAGTTTGTTGCTAGACGGGTGCTGCGCACCCGTGGTAGACGTGAAGGAATGCAAGCAGACAGTTCAGAGGAGCAGTGACCACTGAAGTAGCAATAGAAAAGAGATAAAGATGCAACAGTGCAGAGAAGAGACAGAGGTTGAAGGGAGCCAGTAAGAGGAGGAGAGTTAATGAGACAAAAAGCCTTTGACTCCACCCTATTGAGAAGAGCTGTATGTGGGGAGCCTCCTCACACATGAGAGTTGTACTCTACACAGGGGCAAATAAAACCCATGTATGAAGTCAACGACAGTGTAGGGGTTAAGAAGGTACGGAGTCGGCTTAGCACACCTAATCTCTTGGACGCAGACTCTACAAGAGATGTAACATGATCCTTCCAAGATAAGTCCCGAGTGAATGAAACCCCATGCATGTTCAAGGATGATGCAGGCTTGAGTTGGATATTATTAAACATTAGTGGGTACTCCAGTGGAAGATTTTGTCGGGTTGATAGGTGTAAAATCTGAGTCTGTGATGCATTAAAAATAAGATTATTTTTACCCCAGTCAGAGATACGAGCCAAGTCAGACATTAGGTATGCTATAGCCTCATCCCTTGGATATTATTAAACATTAGTGGGTACTCCAGTGGAAGATTTTGTTGGGTTGATAGGTGTAATATCGGAGTCTATGATGCATTAAAAATAAGATTATTTTTACCCCAGTCAGAGATACGAGCCAAGTCAGACATTACATATGCTATAGCCTCATCCCTTGTTTGATGTTGTAACTGCTGAGATGGATGTTGCGGGAACCGAATGGAAAGGTGAAGGGTGGAATCATCAGCGTACGAGTGGATAATGTTAGATGTCCAGCTTAGAAAGTCAGTGATGAATAAAAGGAAGGGAGTTGGTGATAGGACAGAGCACTGAGGAACACCACTGTTGATAAGTCTAGAAGAACGATGGCTGTCTACAACAACGGCTATAGAACGATCAGAAAGGAAGCCATAGATGAAGGCACAGGTAGAAGGATAGAAACCGTAAGAGGGCAGTTTGGAAATTAAAGATTTATGCCAGACTCGATCGAAAGCTTTTGAGATGTCAAGTGCAATGGCAAAGCTTTTGCCAAAGTCCCGAAAGGAGGATGACCAGGAGTCTGAAAGGTAGGTGAGAAGATCGCCAGTGGAGCGTCCCTGACGGAACCTGTACTGACGATCAGAAAGACGGTTGTAATAGGAAAGGTGCTTTATAATTTTTCTGTTACGAAATGACTCAAAAACTTTTGAGATACACGATGTTAAAGCAAAATTTGGATGATAGTTAGAGGATTGCGAATGATGACCCTTCTTTGGGACTGGCTGAATGAGAGCAAACTTCCAGCAAGAAGGAAAGGTACAAGTTGATAGACAAAGGCGAAAGAGTTTGCCTAGGCAGGGTGTAAGCACAGACGCACAGTTCTTGAGGACAACAGGAGGGCCTCCATCAGGCCCATATACCTTGTTATTATTGAGGCCAGAGATAGCAGAAAATACATCAGCTGAAGAAATTTTAATGTCAGCCATGAGGAAGTGTTGGAAGAACAGCACTGGAATCGTCCAAGGTGGACTAGGAGAAAATCTGAGTGAAGAGATCTACTTTATCAGTTGAAGAAATAGCTACAGAGCCATCAGAGTAGAAAAGAGGAGGAAAGGATGATGAGGTAAATTTGTTAGAAAGGTTTTTGGCAAGGTCCCAGTAGGTGCGGGAAGAATTCGAGTTGGAGAGTGAGAGTATTTAGTACAGATGAAATTATTTTTAGCAGAGCGAAGAACAGACTTAGCACGATTCCGGGCATAAACATAAAAAAGAAGTGATTCAGGGGTTCGTTGGCTCTGGTGCCTTTTATTGGCCCTCTCCTTGTTGCAGACAGCATTAGAACAAGCGTAATTAAACCAAGGCTTTCTTGCATTGATCATAGGATATGAGATGGGGATGTATGCTTCCGTGCCAGAGAGAATAATAATGCACAAGGCACAGTCAGATGGCTCCCGGCCATGGAAGCAATAAGCATTCCAGAGAAAATCAAAGAAGTTCTACCTGAGGGCATCCTAATCCGCAGCTCCAAAGTGCCACAATCGACTTTATTTTGGAGAGTCCACAGGCCGTACTGGAGTGATAGGACAGGTTAAGGTGATAAGGTTGTGATTAGAGGAGCCCAACGGAGAGGAGAGATTAACAGTGTGAGCAGAAGGATTAGTTGTAAGGAAGAGGTCAGGTATGTTGGAGCTCTCTCCATGGCGGTCAGGGATAAGGGTAGGGTGCTGTACAAGCTGCTCTAGGTCATTAAGGATAGAAAAGATGTAGGCTTGTTCACCAGATGGATCAGTGAAAGAAGAGAAGAACCAAAGGCGGTGGTGAACATTGAAATCTCCTAAAATGGAGATTTCAGACAAAGGAGAAATGGATAGAATGTGCTCCATCGTAGAAGTAAGATAGTCGAAGAATTTTTCATAGTCAGTAGAATTAGGGGATAAGTAAACAGCACAGATATACTTAGTTAAAGAGTGACAGGAAAGCCAAAGCCAGAGAGCAGAGAATTCAGAAAAATCAAGTTCAGGAACACGAGAGCAAGATAATTCATTGCTTGCATATACACAACAGTTGGCTTTGAAATGACTATAGAGAAACTAGGATGATACAGAAAAGGGTTTTGCTGTCAGCTGCCTCAGACAGCTGTGTCTCAGTTAGGAAGAGAAGGTGAGGTTTAGAGGAGGTGAGGTGATGCTCAACAGGGCGAAAGTAAAAGGTAAGGCCGCGAATGTCGCAGAAATGAAGAACTAAGTCAGACGGTGGTTCCAGGCACCTCGTTGAGTCGTCATCGGGAAAGGGGCGGATGGTGGGGGCATTTATGCCATCCCCCCCCCCGGGGGACTCAGAGGCTTGGTTATTAGTCGCCATTAATCTTTTCTAATTTTGAAAAGGAAGTGTAGTGTGTACTCTGCATGTAGTTTGGTGTTGACAGAGAAACCCGTACTGGACAGCTTGCTGGCCTGCTCTCTGTGTTACTGAAACACTGAAAAAACGCAGGAAAGGGGATGGTCAGGAACAAGTCCCGAGGGCTGATGAAACGGGAGCTCCACTCTCCCTGACATCAGCTTTCCATCCACCTAGGGAGTACTGCCCTGCTCGACTGGTGCTACAGTCTACTCTCCAGTCTACTCTACTTCACTCCTGCAAGGAACAGGCGATTTTATTCAGCATAAGTTAAAATAAACTCTCTCTGTAGATGGAGACGTGGAAGACAGAGGAACAGGTAAAATAAACAGAACGAAAGTAAGGGAGGTAATTTCCGAATTATCAGTTCACAATTCCTGGGACTGTGAGTTCATATCAATTGGCATCGCAGTATTGTTACTACAAGATCATTTTCTTCAGCTGGAGTGAAAATATGACTCTACCGGACAGGAAGGCGTAAAGCATATGAAGATTTATTAACTATGGTGGTACCAATCTTAAGTGGCGGTTTGGGTGGGGCACGAACCTCTGTACAGTGGTGCCAAGTGTTCCATACCCGCTATGTGAACGGCTCTGATATATGTTATAGGCATCACAATAAGATAAACACATAAGAATATAATGGTAACGTGTGTATTATAATATATGAAAGAACAGTAAACTGATTATGCGTAAAATATTTATACGGCAATACAGAAACGTGGCATAATTATTTTACAATGTTGCTTAAAAAAAAGTAGTCACTTTTATTGGCTGTTACCGTCTTTCTGGGGTTGGTAATAATGTCACAATTATGATTATAAGATAATGTGCAGGAATATAAGCAAATCTATGCCAGTTTCTTAGTAAAAAAATATATATATACACTAAACCCTCTTGAGCGGCAACACTCACACACACACCTAGTCCGACCTGGTCATCTGTGAGGGATAGAGGATTAATAGGCCTGTTTGGGGACACCTCTTAAAAAAAACGCGCCAAGACTTTAACCTCCTGGGTGGTGTGGAAATAAAGTCAAATTTACAATATGTACATTATAAAGTAAAAGAAAATAACCAAAATGTATCCTAAAATACCACAGACGAGAGAGAGGGGGGGGGGGGAAGCAGACCAGGAGCAGTGTTGAGTGCAGCTGAGTGAGAGATGGAGGAAAAGAGGGAAGGAAGGAGGGAGAGAGTGATTGAATGAAAACAAATCATGTCGCCACAACAGCGAGGTCATCTGGCGCTATATGTAAAACAATAATATTTTAAACATAATTAGATATAATAAAAACAAAATAAAGAAATGAAAGCACAAGTTTATAAGTCATTCATAAAAGAAACAAAATTGACGCACATCTCCCCCAGGAGGGAGAGAGAGAGAGAGAGAGAGAGAGAGAGAGAGAAGGCAGGCCAGGGGCAGTGTTGAGTGCACTGTCAAGCTGAGGGAAAGATGAAGGGAGGGAAGGAAGGAGGGCGAGAATGATTGAATGAAAAAGCGCCGTAACATCGAGGTCATCTGGCGTCATATGTAAAACAATAATATAATAAAAAACAAAATAAAGAAATGAAAGCACAAGTTTATAAGACATAAAAGAAACAAAATTCCCTTGGGTGATGCACATCCCCCCAGGAGAGAGAGAGAGAGAGAGAGAGAGAGAGAGAGAGAGAGAGGCATCGCGAGTATGGAAAACGTGGCAACACTGTACAGAGGTTCGTGCCCCACCCAAACCGCCACTTTAGAATGGTACGACCATAACAAACACTCCAAATAGTTCAGTCATGAAGTAAACTATTTTATTCTTGCTACTGGCTGATAGTTTTATTAAGTTTAGGGAAGAACACGCCTCACCCGTTACACGGATATTGTTACTCACTGGAATACCGTAACTTTATTACATCCACGCTCTCGAGGATAGAGCGGGTATTTATTTTTAACCGGATTCAAATTCTTTCCTTATTTTATCACACGTGTGTGTGTGTGTGTGTGTGTGTGTGTGTGTGTGTGTGTGTGTGTGTGTGCGTGCGTGCGTGCGTGAACGCTTGCTTCATATCGCGAAAGGAGTGAGCTACCTCTCAGTAAAGATATTAGGTCAAGTAGGTGGTTGTAGTTGGGAATGCTTGGAGGAAGGAGGAGGGGAGGGGGTTTAAAACTGTGTCCGAACACCAGACCTTTCTTGGTTTTCTGGTCACGGCATCGACAAGTGCTGCATACTCTGTTTGGACTGCGAGTGTACAGTATTCCCTGTGAGTAGTAGTACCTGCTTTTCGGTATGTATCCTTTTTGTACGTTTCCAGACACAAACAAAGAGAGGAACACCTCTGACTGACATGCACAGTCTCCTTTAATCAAAAGGGTGGTGCCAAAACTTGTGACATCATTCTCCTAAGCTCAAACCAATATCCAAATAACCAACCAGTGGGGATAAGCCAGCACCTCCGGTGCAACATTACTTGACTTCTTCCACTCTGTGATCAGTGAATGGGATGTGTGGGTACTCGTGGCGTCATTCATATAAGCTCCGCCTACTGTTTTCTCATAGACAGACATGCCGGCAACTTTTGTTTCAGAATATAGGCCTGAAAGCAGTTGGATGAGATTGTGTTCTTATGAACGTGTAGGTGTGCGATTTGAAGAAAGGAAGTCCAGTGATCAACCTGTGGTGGTATGAAGGGAATAGACTGGGATGGAGATGTAAGTTTTAGGGTAAGAGGAAGACCAACAAGATGTGGGCAGTATGGAAGTGCATTGATATAAACCAGGTACTGAAGTGGACGATGTGAAAGATTTAAAAGAGGATAGAAATGGGTGAGTCAACATTGCATGGAGAACAACGTAACCGTGTTTTTACACGTTTTTGTTTACTTCTCGGAGTAACTGAGAATACTGGACAGTTGATGAGTGATTGAGTAGATGCACAGTTCCCTCCAGTCCCGCATTTACAGGTAGGCTTGAAGATTGAGCGAAGTGGCAACGATGTGTTTATTTATATTCGACTGGATGGACCTGTTTGTAGGAGGTGCAATTGAGTGCTGTAGCGGCTGAATGGTCAGCATTGCTTACTGCGAAGCTGCCAGCCCATTAGCGACAGAGTTCAAATCATGGTGTGGGCAGCTGGCGTCGCTCAACTGAAGTGTCCATCCACCATTTATGTGTTGGTAGGTAAAGTGAGTATCTAAGGTAACACACAGGGGAGGTAACTGTGGTACCCTTGATGATGCGGTGGCCTCGTTTCCCAGGATACTGGGCGAAAGCCCCGTCACAGGCTCAAAAGCTTAAGTTACGGACTGCCTCATGGTGTCTGTCCCCACCTTTTGTGGTGGGTGGGGGCGCCCATCATCCACCCACTTAGTACTCTGTAGTGGTACTCTGTTTTTAGGGTGGCTCTACATTGAGTGGCAAGACAAATGATTCCCTGCAAACCAGGAAAGCATTTATATCGCTGGGTGGTAACCTTATAACCAACCAACACGAGTTCCAACGTGACAACAAGTGGGTTGGCGGAGGGTTAGTGTGTCATAAAAAAAGATTTTGTAGTTACTTGTAGAGAAGTTATATATATTAGACTTGTGGACGAGTGGTTGTTATAAGTGAGTAGCTTTGTAAGTGGATAATCTTCTTTCCCATTTGTCATTCAATGACAAGGAGAGGTAAAGAATAGTATGGGACTATTTTTATTTGTCTTGGAAATAATAACAAGTCTCTCACACAGAGCGAAGTATAAAGTAGAGTCCCGCTAGCTATCTCCCTATCTCTCTCTCTCTCTCTCTCTCTTCCAAGTTGCTAAGCCTTTCTTCTACTCCCTGCCGCTTCTATGGCCTCTCTCCTTCTCTCTCTTTCTCTCTCTCTCTCTCTCTCTCTTCCAAGTTGCTAAGCCTTTCTTCCTACGACCTGCCTGTTCTATGGCTAGCTTCCTTCTGAGCTCCCTTTCCTAAATTCTGGTGTAGCAGGGGTTGTGTCACGTGTGTTCACTGTGGTTGGAAAGTTCTAGAAGCCTGTGTGTGAGTATGTGTGTATGTGTGTGTATGGTCACTTGGCGCTGTCGTGTGCCTATAAAGCATTCCTTGAGTTAAGAGTGTGTAAGCATGTTTAGCATTGCTCGATTCTCGCAGACACAGTACCTTCTCATCATCTGACTTCCTGCTTCTATCTGTCTCTCTATCTATCTATTTATCTATCTATCTATTATGACTTGTAATTGTAATATGGAGTCCTAACATATGCTCGGCCGCACAGCTGAAGGTCCTCCGACAGCAATTATCATTGACATATGCTAATATATTGGTACATAATATTGATTATAATATTGTATACATATAATATTCATAGTAAATTGCAATGATTCAATAATATTACATTTTAAACAAGTTGTATACATATTTGAATAAATGCAATGGTTGTTGTATGACACTTTGTAAGACGTGCATGTACAACAGGCGTACGCATATAATTGTGCAATGGCAATACTGCTAGGTTACACATTACATATTGAGTTATCCCTTTAGTAATGTCTAATATTTCACCTAACTTGTAAGATGATTCTTATAATACAGAATTGTGGTATAGTTGTATGACTTATAACATTGTAGTAGCATTGTGGTAATACATAATTGTAACATTTTATGAATTGTTACAAAATACTGTGGTAATGCATAATTGTGTTGGCCTTATAATTGTAGTTACATTTTGTTAATGCAACTGTTACATAAGTGTCTTGGCCTTATAATTGTAGTTAAAGTTACATAAAAGTTACATCTTGTTAATGCAACTGTTACATAATTGTTACATATTGTTTGTAGTTACATAATTGTAGTTAAAGTTACATAAAAGTTACATCTTGTTAATGCTACTGTTGCATAATTGGCAAAGTGTAACATAATGCAATCGTTTGTCGTTACATAATTGTTACATATCGTTTGTAGTTACATAATTGTAGTTAAAGTTACATAAAAGTTACATCTTGTTAATGCAACTGTTACATAAATGGTACATATTGTTTTTAGTTACATAATTGTAGCAAGTGTAACATAATATAATCGTTTGTCGTTACATAATTGTTACATATCGTTTGTAGTTACATAATTGTAATAATTGCAGTCCTGACATATGCTGCGGTCGATGATATGATGTGCCATGCCACTAGCTTGTGGAGACAACCGTTTGCTTTTTTGTTTGTAGTTTATGTGGTATTTTGGCATTTGTAGTAACACTTACACTTATTTTCATTTGTTTGTTATGTGATCTTACTCTATTTCTTTTTCTTTCTTTCTTTTTTGTATGTATTGATTTTCTATAGTTTGTTTTTCTTCGTTTATCTACGCTTTTTCTCTGTTGTTCATGGTTGCATGATTGTTGGTTAAATCCCTTGGGACCCTTTTTTAAGGTTTAGTTTATATTGCACAGATATTACTGAAAATGATATTATATAGTCCCTTATTTTGTTATTTTATATAAAAAAATATATATATATATACACTATATACAGTATTAACTATATACACTGACTTGTTGTTCACTTGTACCTATCGTGGATAATATGTGTGTCAGCACTGTGTGGAAATCATTGTCTTCACGATTGTGTTGAAGATGTTCACTCTTGTTAACGTCATTTGTGTTGGCCATTTTTTTTCCCTAGTTTACCTTGGAACTTAATTTATATGTTTCCACTAGGTAGCTTTAATTAATAAATGTTTAATACAGTTCTTTTAATCGCTCACTGAGTAATTGTGATGGTATATTTTCTTTATTACTTTGTAGATGTAATAATGTATAGCTGTATGAACGTAACACGTATTTTATGTAGGTATAACTGGTAACACTCGTTGGTAGTAAATAAATGTTATAATAAATGAATGAATATATACAGTGTAGAATATTTATTGTTGGTGATTATTTAGTGTTTGAGTTATGCAGATAACTGAAGTAAGTATGTGTATTTAAGCTGTAACTATACAGCACGTTTTATATGTTTGTGCAGAAGCTTATTGTCTATCACTGTGTATTGTATAAATGAAGTAACTATGTAACTCACTAATTTTTACCGTGGTGGGAATGGTGTGAGTGGTGTTGCACGTGGTGATAGCGTTGTTCCTCACGGGTTGATTGACGTGGCGTCTTTTCAGCAAGCACGCATGATGACGTCGACTTCCCACACTGGTAGCTGTGGTGAGTGAATGAGTAACGATGAGTTACTTGAGTGAAGATGAGTGAGTAAGATGACTTGTGAATATGGACTTGGTATTTGCTTCGTCGTCTTAACCTCTTCACTCCTGCGTCAGCGGTGGGGGTTGGGTGGATGTAGCAGAGAGAGGAGGGTGAGGTCTGGTGGTTATGAGCTATGAGTCGTGTCTCACTCTTCGTTTGTTTCTTTTGTATTTTCTTACTTGATGTATTCTTGGTCCGTTTTTCTTGTGATTTACTCGTTGTAGGATGAAGACTGCTGCTACTTGTAGGTGCGTGTAGAAGATTATACAGACGACTCGTAGAGTTGTAACTTGTAGTTGATTGTAGATGGTTGTAGTTCGTTGGTTCGTCGTAGAAATTTCAAGATTGTTTGTATCAGTACTTTGTTAAACTACTTGCAAGACGTCGTGTGACCTCTTCACCTCTACATCAGCGTGATGATCGGGGAGACGGAGGGGCCTGGTTGGAGAGAATACTGTCAGGAGCTGGTTGTGAGTTGTTGGTTGTGAGAGGTATTTTTTTGTTTTCAATCTTGATATTTTGTAGGAATTCACTGTTAATTCGTAAACGAGGTTCGTACACGTTCGCTGCTACCAAATGTCATAAAAAGACTTTGTAGTTACTTGTAGAGAAGTTATATATATTAGACTTGTGGACGAGCGGTTGTTATAAGTGAGTAGCTTTGTAAGTGGATAATCTTCTTTCCCATTTGTCATTCAATGACAAGGAGAGGTAAAGAATAGTATGGGACTATTTTTATTTGTCTTGGAAATATTAACAAGTCTCTCACACAGAGCGAAGTATAAAGTAGAGTCCCGCTAGCTATCTCCCTATCTCTCTCTCTCTCTCTCTCTTCCAAGTTGCTAAGCCTTTCTTCTACTCCCTGCCACTTCTATGGCCTCTCTCCTTCTCTCTCTCTCTCTCTCTCTCTTCCAAGTTGCTAAGCCTTTCTTCCTACGACCTGCCTGTTCTATGGCTAGCTTCCTTCTGAGCTCTCTTTCCTAAATTCTGGTGTAGCAGGGGTTGTGTCACGTGTGTTCACTGTGGTTGGAAAGTTCTAGAAGCCTGTGTGTGAGTATGTGTGTATGTGTGTGTATGGTCACTAGGCGCTGTCGTGTGCCTATAAAGCATTCCTTGAGTTAAGAGTGTGTAAGCATGTTTAGCATTGCTCGATTCTCGCAGACACAGTACCTTCTCATCATCTGACTTCCTGCTTCTATCTGTCTCTCTATCTATCTGTTTATCTATCTATCTATTATGATTTGTAATTATAATATGGAGTCCTAACATAAGTGCCCCTCCCCAGAAAACAACTAACTAAAATTAAGAACATGAAGTCTCCGACCAGGACTGACCTAAAGGTGACGAGTAAGGACCGAATAAAGGACATGGTACGGATATCTACATGTGGTGCAAATCAAGAGGTGAAAGAAAAAGAGATTGTCCAGGTGCGTGAGAGTGCAAAAGTGGATGTATGTGGATTAATTGAAACAAAATGAAGAAGTGAAAGTATGAGAGAATGGGAATGTGGATGGGGTATATGTGCAGGAGTAGGAAAGAATGAGAGGGCAAAAGAAGGAGTGTGTATTGTTGTGAGTAACAGATGGAAGGAGAATATAAAAGGGTATGGATCAGGTGGATCAAGGATTGTATGGTTAAGATTGAAAGTTGGACTACAAATGTGGGCGATTGCGTGTGTGTGTATGCACCAGCGCAAGACTGTGGCAAGCAGAGTGAGAGAAGAATTCTGGACAAATGTGGAAGCGTGCATGGAAAAGTCTGAAAGAAATGAGAGAGTGTTTTGGATTGAAGATGTGAATGGTAAAGTAGGGAATGGGAAGGTGGATGGAGTAGTTGGCGAGTGGAGTGTGCCTGTAGAGATGGATGAGAATGGCAGTGCTTTAGTGGACATTTGTACCCGGAGGGGGCTGGTTATAGCTAATATCTACTTCGGGCACAAAATGATCCACAGATATACGTGGCGAGTGATGAAAAGGGTGGGTGGTGAACTGAATGAACGGAAGGCAATAATTTAATTATGTGTGTGGAGGAATGGATGAGAAGGTGTGTAATGGATGCAAGAGTATTTAGAGGTTGGAGGAGTGGACTTTCTGACCACCACTTGGTGATGGTCAGAATCAAAGTCCAAATGAAATGGAGAAATAGAAGAAGGGAAAGACAGAAGGAAGTAATTCATAGTTATAAGGAGGGTGGAAAAGTTAAAAGAGGAAGGAAAAAAGGAAGAATTTAAGAGGGAAGTGGAGAAACAATTGGGCGAATATGGATTCGAGCAGATGGCGGACATGGAAGGTGTGTGCAAGATATTCACAGAATAAATCTGTGCAACTTGCGAGGTGGTGTGTGGGGTGAAGAGAAGACGAATAGGGGTGCAGGGAACAGCGGTGGAATGAAGAGGTGAGAGAGGCTGTGGCACAAAAGAAGAAAGTTTGTAGTGGGTGGATGAGAAACGGGAGCGTGGAAGAAGTTGAGAGACGGAAGAGAGAGTTATATGTAGAGAGGAAGAGAGAGGTGCAAAGATTAGTGTAAGAGAGTAAGAAGAGAGTGGATGAGGAATTTGGAAGGAACTTGAGTGTAAAGTGGAGGGAATGTAAGAAAATGTTCTGGAAAGAGGTAAACAGAATTAGACAGGCTACCAAAGAAGTTAGTTGCGGAGTGAAAGATAAAAATGGTAGACTACTAGTGGAGAAGGGAGAAAAAGTGAGCAGATAGAGAGAACACTTTAAGGAACTGTTGAATATTGAGAATGAAAGAAATGCCAATATAAGTGGCTGGTTAATGGCTGGGAGAGGGAGGGATATGAGGAGAGAGGTAGAAATCTGTAGGATGGAAGTTGTGGAAGCAATGAAGAAAGTTAAAATGGGGAAAGCACCAGGAATTGATGGAATGTGCAGTGAAATACTGAAGCATGGGGGTGAGATAGTAGTAGAATGGATACCGAAAATGTACAGATATGTCTAGGAGGAAGGTAGGGTCCCGGAGGATTGGAAGTCAGGTATAATTTTTCCCCTGTACAAAGGAAAACGGGAACAAAAAAAGTGTGATAATCATGGGGGCATTTGTCTTCTTAGTGTAACAGGCATAGTATATGGTGAGATACTTGCTGGCAGAGTCAGGAAAATAACTGAGGAATTAGTTGGAGAAGAACAGGGAGGTTTTACAAAGGGAAGATGTTGTGTAGAGCAAATATTAATTCTTAGATCTTCAGTTAAAAAGTTTCTAGTGAAAGGAAAGTAGTTTTATGCGGCCTTCATGGATCTGGAGAAAGCATACGACAGAGTGGATAGACAAGGATTGTGGAAAGTATTAAGAATATATCGGAAGTTGCTGAAGGCCATGAAGAGTATGTAGGAGGGTGCTAAGGCTGCAGTGCGTGTGGATGGTGAACTGAGTGAATTTTTCTCTTTGAAGGTTGGATTGAAACAAGGATGTATCATGTCTGCATGGTTATTCAATCTGTATATGGATAGGGTTATACAAGAGATACAAGGTAGGGCAATGGATGTTGGAGCGGCCCTAGTGAGAGAGGGCAGTGTTTGGAAATTCCTTGTATTGCTGTTTGCAGATGATACTGTGTTGTTAAGTGAAGACGAAGAGGAGCTGCAAGGCTTGGTGAATGAGTCTGGGAGAGTAAGAAACGGAATCTAAAGGTGAATGTAGGAATGAGTAAAGTTATGGTCTTCGAGAGAAGTGAAGTCAGTGAATGAACAGTGAGGTTGGAAGAGGAGGAAATGGAAAATGTGAGTGCTTTTAAGTACTTGGGTAGTGTGGTTAGTACGGGGGGAAGTTTAGAGGGTGAAGTGATTGAAAGAGTACAACCAGGAAGAATGGTTGCTGGTTCCTTGAAAGCAGTGATAAGAAACAGGGAAGTGAGCGTGGAAGTGAAAATGCTACTACATGACAGTATTGTGATACCATCTCTAACGTATGGAGGTGAAGCTTGGACCTTGCTGGAGGGACAGAAGTCAAGAGTGAGAGCAGTGGAAATAAGTTATTTGAGAGGAGCATGTGGAGTCACATGGAGAGACTGACAAATGAGGAAGTGAAGGAGCTTTCTGATGTGGATGTGGATGTGATAGGAAGCATTGAGAGAAACACACTGATGTGGTTTGGCCATGTGGAGAGGATGGAGAGTGAGAGACTGACGAGGAGAGTCTATGTGAGTGAGGTGGAGGGTGGGAGAAGGAGGGGGAGGCCAATGATGAGATGGAGGGATGGCGTGGAGAGGTATATGAGAGAAGGGGGTGTGAGCTGGCAGCAGGGCAATGAAATAGCGGGGGAAAGGGCGACATGGAGGCTGTTTTTTTTTGGCCACCCCTTACGGGATTAAGGCGTCTGGCAATAGACAGATAGACACTAGAGTATCAAGGTAACTTTAAAAATTATATAAATGTTCTCTTTTTTCTTAAAGACACATTATTGTTTCAAACCTAAAGCCTTCCTGTAAAAGAGAGCTGGAGGAGACTGTGTTATGTCGAGCAGAGGTTTACCTGCATTCCCGTCCCAGCATTATGCTTCTGAACACTTCTTCCTCCTCGAACTTCAGAGAATATCCCGTCCTACTGCTCTCTCTCTCTCTCTCTCTCTCTCATATATATATATATATATATATATATATATATATATATATATATATATATATATATATATATATACACTCGTATATTCATGTCCTTCAGCATTGTTTGGGGTGATACTTTCATATACATGGGCACCTACGTACAACATTATCTGAAGTCACAGTTTTATAGGTAACTCGAACTGCGGAAGATTTATCTAGCCACGCTGCTTCCAGTATATATATTGTTGCTTAAGAATTATCTCTCATATTGGAAAGGTTGGTGAGGATTATGAAGCTAACCTTTCCAAATCGAAATATCATTCTTGATCTATATTAGTCATCGTGCCACAGCAAGAATGAAATATAGGAGGAAATTCATTGTTGTGAAATATCGGTTGTTCGAAATTCCCGGTGCCGGACTCGCCATTCAGATTTTTTTTTTTTTTTTGCTTAATTCAGGAAGGGTCTCTCATTTCTTTAAGAATTGATAAAGACTTTATACAACTCATGCAGTTCAAAATATCGCTGGAAGATAACACTAACATTCAATAGATAGATGTAGTCTCAGCAAGGATGCTGATACCAACTGTTCGAACTCTCTCTTGCCAAGTTCTCCATCCTATCGTGAATCCTTCGAACCCCTGATGTATCTTGAACCATCTTTAGTCGGTCGTCTTCAGATATTTTATGAAGATAAAAAAATACCTGATGTGAATGAAGAAATGAAGGGAATGTGTAACCCCTCCACTTGAAACATCTTTCATAGTATGGTACGTCTAAAGTTATCTGAAGATGGCATCAGTAAACCAGCAGCATGTCTAAGCTCCTGCACCAATGCATTTCTACTTAACATTCAGGCTCCTGTGACTCACTCTTAGCTAAATAAAACATTTGATGTAGACTGGCTAATGGTAACCTAGACGTCACCAACCAAGAAATGGTTATGGGGACTGCATTTGCACTAGGACTCAGTCTCAGATGAATGATAATTGCTAGTCATTTGCGAAAGTAAATATTAGTCAGTACGTCACCATGAGGGGGTTTACAGTTTTGTAGTATTATTTATTGTTCAGCATGGATGCCTCTGTACACACTTTGCTTGTAATTACTTTTTGAGAGAACCTGTTCCTTATAGTGACTGGTAGTTTTTACCTAAAATTACAGTGCCAGAGGTAATCTGATCAGGTCATGTAATCATGCTGTTGCCTGTTATATATTTTTTACTCAAAGGCACACTTTCTGAGGCAATCCTTTCCCAGTAGCTGTGGTACAGATTTTACCCTCAGTTCATGGTGACAAATGTGATTTCATTTTCAATCACGTTGACAGTTTAGTATTTTTTTTTTACATCTTACCATATTGGCTGTTATAGCGCTAGTAAAACCCACTCCCACTGTACGGGAACCAATGATCCCCCAGCGACGGTTAGTGGTAAAGAAAAGTAGGTGTGGAAACTGGAGACAAAATATTCTGGACAGGGCATCTACATAACATGCTTTTGCATAAAACTTCAATGAAGCAATACATGGGGGCAATCATTGGCTTTTGACGAAATTTTTCTTACTTGGAGCGATGTATGACCTGGCCATACACCTTGTTTAAATGATGATGATGATGATGATGATGTTTCCCAGTCAGAGGAATCCAAGATGCAGATGAATGAGCTTGCTAAAGCACTTCAAGCCGGCTTCATTAAAGGGAAAGTGGGACCATACAGATGTGATATTTGTAACAGACAGCTGGCCTCCAAAGCATCCTACAAGCAGCACCTCAAGACAAAGATGCACCTCAGAAAGGTAAGGTTATTTCAGTCTGCGCCAGGTGGTGCATGCTCACTTTCTTTTATTTTGTATAACAGTATCTAGAATACAATAAAGCACCATAACTGAAGGAGCAAGTTAACGTGCTTGCTACAGTTTTCTTAGTTTTATGTATTTATATATGTCTGTCTATATTTATGTTTGTAATACCACTGACGCAGCATCTAAAAGGGTGTGACTTCGACAAATGGATCTCCGGTCATTCCAGTTGTAGCTCAGTAATGTCCCCTCTTCCCAAGGCAGACTAACCTCCTTCACATACTATCGACTCCTTATCCCTGGCTCTGTTCTTGATCACCGTTTCTAATATACTAGTGTGAACCTGTCAATTCATCTACCAACATATCTGTCTCTCCATCTATTTGGCTATCTATTTATCTATCTATCTAACTATCTCTCTCTCTCTCTCTCTCTCTCTCTCTCTCTCTCTCTCTCTCTCTCTCTCTCTCTCTCTATAAGGTGGGGGTATTCACCATTCACTTACTCGATGTAGTCCTTTGGGTGTCTGCCCTTTCCTCTCTTCCTTTTACTTTCTCTTCTGTCTTCTTTCCTTCATTCTTTCCTCCTACTTCTGCCTGTGCGTGACTTTACACTCCCTCTTCTATCTTTTTTTCCTTTATTCTTTCCTCTTCCTTCTGCCTGTGGGTGACTCAACACTGTCTGACAAGCCAAATGGTTTCCTGTAACCCACGAAACCATTTACTACTCAGGGTGGTAATTAAGGGGCCTGGTGATTTAGCGGGTAATTAAGGCGCTCCAATGGGATCGAGCCTGTATAGGTTTATATCCAATGGGTGGTTGGGGTTTATTGCTCACGTAATGCCACTCAGGGTGAGTGAGGCTGATCAATCAATCAATCAATCATTTCCTGTGGCACCCTCGGGGATGCATAGGGCCTCGATGAACTCACACCACCACATCCTATCTTGTGCTAACTCCTCAAGATCTCCCCAACACTCATCTCCAGCTTCCCGTCTCATTGTCCTCACCCACGTCTCTTTTGGCCTTCCTCTACCTCTCCTACCAAGTGCCACCCACCCTGGTGTACCTCGTACTATTCCCTGTCTCCTATACACATGTCCTAGCCACTTCCATCGTGAGAATCTAACATATTCATCGATCGGCTGCACTCCCGTTATTTCTCTAATTCTACTATTTGGTATCCTTTCCCACCATTTAACTCCTAATATTCGTCTAAGTGCTTTATTTTCAAACACCAATAATTTATTTTCCATAGTCACTGTGCTGTACCAAGACTCGTGTCCATAAATTAAGATACTCCTAACCATTACCTTATAAAGTTTGATTGATTTTTGTATGCACAGAGAAATTGTTATTATTCCAAATATTTTTAAGCATTCCCATTGCCTGATTAGCCTTCTTTAACCTTTCCTCGAATTCAAAGTTCAAAGAACCATCCTTGGCTAAATAAGTACCTAAATATTTAAACCTATCAACTTGCTTTACAACCATACCTCCAATTACACATTCCTGCGCATTTTCCATATTCATATTGATTATTTCAGTTTTTCCACAATTAATAACCAAACCCACCTTGCGACCTTCACTCACCAAACAGTCCAACACTCTCTGCATCTCTTCTGGCCCATCACAAATCAAAACTATATCATCTGCATAATCTAAATCCAAAAGTTTCCTGTTCTCTCCCCAAAGTATACCTGCACCGGTTTCTGTTCCAACGCGTTTCATAATGTAATCAATGACCAATATAAATAGTAAAGGCGATAGAACACCACCTTGAATTACTCCGGACTTGACTTCAAACGAATCACTCAGACAACCATCAACCATCACTTTACAAAATGTGTCCTCATGCATGTTCATAATGACCCTCACAAACTCCTCTGGTATTCCATAATGTCTCATGATCTTCCCCATAGTCTCTCTCGAAACACTATCAAAAGCCTTTTCAAAATCAACAAAACAAAGACTTAACGGCACTCTCATTTCATTAACTTGCTGCATCAAATGCCTAACTATAAAGATCTGATCATTGCAATCACGTCCCTTTCTAAAACCAGCCTGTTCATCCCTCAGAATACCCTCAACCACTGGCTCCAACCTATTTAACAACACTCTACTGCAAACTTTCAAAGCTATTGGTGACAAAGAGATTCCCCTCCAATTACCACATTCACTCAGGTCTCCCTTCTTCGGAACTTTAACAATTACACCATTCTTCCAAACTGATGGTAGTAACCCCATCACCCATATCTTATTGAATAGCTTGGTCAAGATCATTATTAATCCATCCCCCTCCACTTTAAACATTTCCGGAAATAAACCATCCTCCCCTGGTGCCTTATTATTCTTTAACTGTTTTACTGCTTTCTCCACTTCTGCAAGCCTCAACTCTCCTGTTTCTATATTTAAATCTTCCTGAGCAGACGGTATATCCTCTTCTGGTGGTATTGGTCTATTAAGAACTGTCTCAAAATGCTCTTTCCATCTATTTTTAATATCTCCATCTTTGGTCAATAAATTTCCTTCCCTGTCTCTAACTGGTATTTCCTTGCGTTTACCTGCATTACCACTCAGTTCTCTAATCGATTCATATGCTATTCTTTGACTCTGTCCATCATTTTTGTTTATTAAGATTTCAGTCTCTGCAACCTTTTCATCCACACATCTTCTTTTATCTCTCCTAGCTAACCTTCTTACTTCTGAATTCAAACTCCAGTACGCAGCTCTTGCTAATTCAATCTCTTGTTGATCAACGCATTGCATCTCACTCCTCAATTTAGCCTCACCTCTCTTTTTTATCATATCCCACGTTTCCTCTGATATCCATTTCTTTCTCCTGAAGCTATGTCTCCTTCCAATCGTACATTCAGCAGTCTCATGCAAAACTTTGTTCACATCCTCCCACATCTCATCTACACTTCTCTCCCCCTCTTCCAACGTTTCCAACACCAAAAACCTATTTCTGCATTCTAATCTGAATTCCTCCTTTTCTTTTCCTTCCCTTCTAAGCTTAACAATATCGTATCTACCAACACCAGATTTTTCCTTCTTCTGATTTTTAAGTTTAAACCTTATTTTTGCAATGCTGAGTTGATGGTCACTACCAATATCCGCTCCCCGTTTAACATGAACATCTAGCAGAGAACTTCTATGCCTCCTACTGATAGCGATGTGATCAATCTGATTTTTATATTTTCCACACGGCGACACCCAAGTTGTCTTGTGTATATTGCAATGCTGAAAGAGTGTGCCCCCGATGACTAAGTCATTTGCTAGACAGAAGCTTCCAAACCTCACTCCGTTTTCACTCATCCTACTACCAACTCCCATCTTACCCATACATGCCTCAAATCCCTCATTTGAACAGCCCATTACTGCATTAAAGTCTCCAACGCAGATCAAAACATCATGTCTAGGTACCCTTCCTACTCCTTCTTGCAACTTTTCATAAAATGTGTCTTTCCTTTCATCGAGTGCATCATTAGTAGGTGCATAACATACAAACAGACTGATGTTGCCATGATTTGATTTAAACCGTGCGTATAACAATCGCTCATCTATAGGATCCCACTCACATAAAGCCTTATTTGCCTTACAACCCAGCAACAATCCTACTCCCTGATAATGCATTCCGTCCTGTCGACCAGATATCAATAAACGTATACCATCCTCCAAATCCAACTTATCGACTCCAGTTAATCTAGTTTCTGTCAGAGCACAAATATCAAGTCCGTAATTTTGAAAAACCTTCACTAACTCATCGATTTTACCGTCATGATTTAGCGTTCTCACATTCCAGTTACCAATTTTAATTGTATTTTTTGCATTGACAAAGGAATTAGATTGTAATTGAGGCAACCGTGAGATTCTTAGCACCCCCTGCCCATTTAAGGGCTGCACGGGAATGGGGGCCATTATTGTTCTTTCAGAGTCCATCAAGGTTTCTTTGGCTAACTTCCTGAACACCTCGCCATTGTGCTGCAGTCGCAGTAGGCAGCTAACTTGCCTGATTGCCCACACTCGAAAGACCCAGCTATGCTGTAGCCAGTCACGTGCCGGCATGCTTCCCAGCCATTTCACTCTCAAGGAGTTCCTCTGCCTGAGAAAGCAACCACCCCCCTGCTCCCGAGGGCTTTTGATCTGTGTAGGTAGAGGGCGATCACTCCCTCACTAGCCATATACAGTGTATATACAGTGTATAGGCTACACTCATCATAAATGTCATGAACTACTTGCCAAGCCTCAGACTTCTACACTCCTTATGCGAAACAGGATTGGCTGATGGATATATATATAGAGATAGATAGGTAGATATACCCCCCTCTGGCGGGGGGAGGGACATAATCTGGCCGCACTGTGGGGTACTACTACCACTCTGCGGCCAGGTTGTGTCAGGAAGAATTCTTCCACCGCATTCCCTGCGTGTCGTAAAAGGCGACTAAACGGGGCGGAGTGAGAGGGCTAGAGACTCCCTCCTCTGTTTTTTTTAGTTCCTTAAAAGAGACAGGGCATAGAATGGGATGGGGAGATTGAGTAATCCCCGTACCCTGAGGAGTGGGTCTATGAATGTACGTGAATGTAGCACGACTGAGGCTAAAAAGGAAGAGATTGGGAGAATGTTTGTGAGAAGATAGTTGGATGTGTTTGCTTGAAGTGAAACAAAGATGAAAGGGAAAGGTGAGTCTAAATTTGGAAGTGCTAATGGAAGGATGTCAGGTATTGACAGAGGAAAGGCGAGAGAAGGTGTGGCCTTGTCAGTGAACCTTGAAGTGCAGCAGTGTGTGATTGAATGGAAGGTGTCATCGAGACCGATGTGGATGAATGCGAAATTTGGGACGTGAGTTGTGGGTATTTGTGAGAGCATATGGGACTGGTAGTGAAAGGGATGCACAAGAGATGGATTCTTTTTGAAATGATGTTAATGAGTGTCTGCAAAGTTTTGAAGCAAATGTGGATGTGGTAATGATGAGAGACCTGAATGCCAGAGTAGAAAATGTAGGAGTTGGAGATATAGTTGGTATGCATGGTGTGCCAGGAAGAAAGAAAATGGAAAATGAATGATAGGGATATGTGTTGAGCGAGAGATGATGATTGGAAATACAGTACCTTGTTTGAGAGGAAAGATATTTATAACCATATTTGGGTGAGACAGAAGGGTGGAAGGGTTGTTGATAGAGCATTTATGAACTATGTGGTTGTGTCCAGGAATGTACGAGAAAGATTGTTGGATGTGGGATTTTTGAGAGGGGAGGGTGGATGTATGTCTGACAACGACCTGGTGGAGGGAAAATTAAGAGTAGGTATGAGGTCGGTGAGAGCTAGGAGAGTTAGGTGTGGCAAGAAGGTTTTCAAAGTGAGTAAGTTGGAGAAAAGAAAGAAAATGATAGAGTTTTAGAAGTTTACAGATGAGTGGAACGCTGTGAAAGACCAGTTAAATGGCAGTGTGAAGAAGGAATGGCAGTTGTTTAAGAGTGCTGTGGTCGGGCATGCAGAAGAGGTGTGTGGTATGAGACGAGTGTTGAAATGTGGCTGCAGAATAAGGATGTCATATGAGAGGTATAAGGAAAAGACGGATAAGGTGAGAAGGGCTATGTGTGATGCTTAAGTGGAAGCAGATGAGAGGTGGGGTTTGTTGTTGACTAGGAATTTTCAACAGAATAAGAAAATGTTTTAGAAAGAGGTGAACAGGGTGCAAAAGGAAGAGTCTGGGAAGGAAGACGAGCAAAGGCAGAGGATGGAAGGATGTTAGTATAGATGGATACAGTAAGGAAGAGATGGGTGGAGTACTTTGAAAGATTGTTAAATGTAGAAGAGGAAAGGGAGGTTTGGATTGTTGCAGATGGAAGCATGCAAGGAATTATTGTGTTGGGAGAGTTGAATGATTCTTTGATCACGATGGAGGAAGTGCAGGAGGCAGTAATGGAGATGAAAGCAGGGAAAGCTGCAGGTATGGATGAGAGTGCTGTTGAATGTCTGAAAGGCGGTGGAGCAACTATTGCTGAGTTGTTAGTAAGATTGCCGAATGTGTGTTTTGTGAGTGGTTTGCTGCCGATTGACTGGGCAAGTACTTGCATGGTTCTGTTGTATAAAGGTGAGGATGATCAATATGAATGTACTAGCATTAGGAGTATAAGTCTTTTGAGTGTTGGAAGTAAGGTGTATGGAAGAGTGTTCATTAAGAGAGTTTGAGAGGGTACAGAGGGAGTAATTGGTGATGAGCAGTGTGGCTTTAGGAGAAGAAGGGGATGCGTGGATCAGGTGTTTCCTGTGAGACAGGTGTGTGAAAAGTATTTGGCGAAAGGTAAGGATGTGTTTTGGGCGTTCATGGATTAAGAAAAAGCTTAAGTTAGAATTGATAGGGAGGCTTTGTGGACTCTTTTGAGATTGTATGGACTTGATGGTAGGTTGTTAAAAGGAGTAAAAAGTTTTTATGTGAACAGTACAGCGTGTGTAAGAGTGGGAAATACTGTGAGTGATTGGTTTTCCAAGACAGAGGGGCTGCAGCAGGGATGTGTGATGTCACCATGGTTTAATAGTTATATGGATGGTGTTGTAAGAGAGGTGAATGAAAGAGTCTAAGGTAGAGGTTTGAGTCTGGTGAATGCTGATGGTAGAGGGTGGAATCTGAAGCAGCTGTTTGTGGATGATACTGCACAGTTTGCAGAGGAGTTTAGAAGGGTGTGTGTTAGGAAGGAATGGAGAGTAAATGAGAATAAGATTAAAGTGATGAAGTGTACGGGGTTGGTAGGTGGTATGAGGATGGATATAGTTTTGAATGGAGAGTTGTTTGAGGAGGTAGACTGTTTTAAGTATTTAGGGTGACATGTTGCTGTGGATGGAAGAATAGATGTAGAAGTGATGTTTGGAATGAATGAAGTAGGAAAGGTGCTGGGAGGAATGCAAAAAGTGTTTTGATGTCGTTTGCTTACAAAGGTTGTAAAGAGAAGGCTTTATGAGGATGTAGTGGTACCTACTACATTATATGGGATTGAAACATGGAATATGGGTGTAGCAGAGAGGAAAAGTTTGAATGTAATGGAGATGAGGTGTCTGAGGGATATGTGTGGTATGACACCTATGGATCGAGTGAGAAATGATGAAATACAGAAGAGAACTGGAGTTATGCAGGAGATGGCTAATCGAGTTGACCAGAGAGTGTTGCGATGTTTTGGGCATAAGGAGAGAATAGATGATGAGCGATTGATGAATAAGATAACTGGATCGGATGTAAGAGGTGTAAGGATAAGAGGAAGACCACGAATAGGATGGATGGACAATGTGAAGAGAGCATGGTTGTGGAGAGGTTGCATTAAGACAACTACGGTAGACAAAATTCAGAACAAAGCTGTTAGAATAATTAACAACCCTGCCATTACATATAAACTACCTCCCCTCCAAGTAAGAAGGAATGTTGCCTCCCTTGCATTATTTTACAGATATTTTTTTGGCAAATGCTCAGACGAAGTTGCGTCCATGGTGCCACCTCTCCATGCCTTCCCTCGTGCAACACGGGCATCTGGTAGTGCTCATGACTGGAATGTCACTCAGCCATATTGCAGAACTTCTGCCTATCAAAATTCTTTCATTCCCCGAACTGCATCTCTCTGGAACTCGCTTCCTCCTGAGTTATTTCCCTCCAAATTTCAACCCACAGCTGTTCAAGTCTAACTGTTACAGATATTTTATGAACAGAGGACACCATTAATCTGGTGTATGGATTATTTTTTTTTTACTCATTTGTTTTTCCTTCCTCTGTTCTGTTATTTATTAAAAAAAAAAAAATTAGATGCAAGAGGGATGTGTGTAGAACAAGGAAGAATGGCTGTGCGTGATAGGAATGATTGGAGAAACTGTGAATGAGTAAATGGTGACGTGGCCCTGAAAGGATGTTCTCCCGCATTTGGTCTGAGCAAATGATCAGGTCAGGTGCGGGTAAGGGGATGGGCTGATTATGATGTGGCATGGGTAAACCAGCACTGCTGTTGGGCCCTTCTGCGTATGTTGCTGATTGCTCTTCGCAGTTGATCCTCGTGCGGTGTGGTGCAGTGAGGACCTGTCCCTTCTCCCCTTTGAGGCTAAGATGCGATTAAATGTGGTTGTGTGTGTGTGTATGTGTGTGTGTGTGTGTGTGTGTGTGTGTGTGCGTGTGGATGAGTATACTGGGAGTGTGTCGTCCTGTCTCGGCTACCTCCCGTTCTCTGGGGGAAGCAACCTATATATACAGGTATATATATATATATATATATATATATATATATATATATATATATATATATATATATATATATATATATATATATGCGTGTGTGTGTGTGTTTTTGTAGTATATGTACAGAGAGAGAGAGAGAGAGAGAGAGAGAGTGAGAGAGAGCGCAACTTAAATCTGGCTTCTGTTGTATATTTCTCATCAGATTGGTGAAGGTGGAGGTGGAGGCGGTATGGATAATGACATTCTTCAAGAGACGGACAACTGTTCAGAAATTTACTCCTGTAGAGCTTGTTTCATGACCCTCACGGAGGAACAGGTATTCACAGACTTTCTGTACATTAATCTTTTGATCGCTGTAAATTCATCAAAGGTGATTAAATTCGTAAGTCGTAAAATGTACTTTAAAATATTTTCTGCCGAAAACATTATTGGAATATTTTTTTAACATTCTATACGTTCCTCTTTATCAAAATTATCTGAATTTAACCGAAACCAAATGGAAATGAAGAGTTCTGTAATATGCTTGCTTATATTTTCGTTTTAGCTGGTATAGCGACCCAAAACTTGATAACTAGTCTTTCCCGAGGTTAGTTTGTGCCCAAGCTTTTTTTCTTGATCATTTTTATATTCACTTTACAATGATAAATTTATTCAAAATCAAAGTAAGTCAAAAATATATATACTGGTAATACGACTTAACAAATGCTCCATGATAAAAATCCCTTGTTGTGGACACATATTTATCGTAAAAATGTGCTAAGATCCTTTGTGATTTCGTCCCCAGGTACACGAGCACTTGAGGAGTGACGGCCACCAGAGAAGAGTAAGTAATAATACATTATTACCATTCCTCTTCTGCATCGTCAGGTCATTCTTTGTTAATAAAATACAAGTCATATCATAATTCGTTATATACCATGATAACATGATGACGTCTTTTATATTTTATTCTTAGCATTTCTATAGGATTTGATTACTCAAAGATATTGTGAGTTTGTGGTGCCATATATGAACTTATTCAGTCTATTTTCACTCCATGAAGCAATTTTCCGCATGGGCCTGATGTCCCCATAAACTTTTTTTCCCTTGGTGTTATTAACATCTTTGAACCATTTTCCCTCCGTGAAATATTATTCATTCCATGGAGAAACTCCAAATCTATAACTGGACCTATTTGCTTCCATGGACCTAATTCTGCCCTGGGCCCGTTTCCCACCAGCCGGTCCTATGTTCCTACTCGGGACCATTTCCTCTGGGAAATATTTTCCTTACACTTGTTTTTTTTTTTCCCAACATGAAGAGCTATTCCTACCATTCACCCCATGGACATATTTTCACAAAAATTATGCGCCCTTCCATTTACTCTACAACCCCCCCCCACCAAGTCACCCACCCCATCAACCCTCCCATCCACTCACTCACCCCCTCAACCCTCCCTCCCACTCACTCGCCCTGACTGCTTACCCACTCTACCCAACCTGCTCACCCACTTGCCCACCTCACCCACTCCTCCCACCCTGACTGCACCACACACCCACTGTGGCCACTGTGCCTATACACCCTTCCATCTCCTCAACATCCTACCGATAATGCTACCAAGCTCAACGAGCAGGATGACAAGTTTGCAAGTTTACACACACACACACACACACACACACACACACACACACACACACACACACACACACACACACAAGTGTTTCAGAGGTGGATGGACGTTTCCGACCTAACAAAAGGGGATTTCAATCATTTCAGCCGGTTTCAGTCTTGCTAGTTTGTTTAGTAAAACATCATTACATTCTGATGCCGTCGCCTCAGGATAAATGAAATGTTGACCATGAAGTTACTCGCTTGCACCATATTATGACTCACTGTCATTGTGATAATGTAAATCGTTATCACGTCACTCCAGAGATGCCTTTAAATTTTGTTACAGCCAGACATTTTTTAATGAATTTATGACAACAGTCATAATAAAGGGGCTAATATAGGCTATATGTAATTGGTTTAGCTCAAAAGGTCTCAGGCTGAGTAAGAACATTTGAAGATAAACATAATTATCGACAGTGCCAACGTCACGATGACACTGTTCATATTTCATCATAGCCTGTGCTAAACTGTTGAACGAATATCAGTTTAAACTTATCGGCAAAAACAACTAAGAAGCAGCCTTCATTACTCTCTTCAGTATGCTGATGCATTAAAGTTTTGAGTTCGTCAGAACATTGTATTCCGAATTTTTTTTAAACACAGAAAGAAGAAAGACTATCTATCTATCTATCTATTGCTAGACGCCTCAATCCCGTTCGGGGTGGCCACAAACAAATCACCTCCACGTCGCCCTGTCCCCCGCCATTTCACTGCCCCGCTCCCAACTCACAACCCCCTCTCTCATATACCACTCCAGCCCATCCCTCCATCTCATCCTCGGCCTCCCCCTTCCTCTTCCCCCCTCCACCTCACTCACATACACTCTCGTCGTCAGTCTTTCACCCTCCATCCTCTCCACATGGCCAAACCACCTCAGTGTATTGCTTCTAACGCTTCCTATCACATCCCCATCCACACAACAACGCTCCTTTATATCCTCATTTGTCAGCCTGTCTCTCCATGTGACTCCACAGGCTCCTCTTAAATAACTCATTTCCACTGCTCTCACTCTTGACTTGTGTCCTTCCAACAACGTCCAAGCTTCACTTCCATACGTTAGACTTGGTCTCACAATACTGTCATGTAGTAACTTTTTCACTTTCATGCTCACTTCCCTACTTCTTATCACTGCTTTCAAGGAACCAGCAACCTTTCTTCCCTGCTGTACCCTTTCAAGCACTTCACCCTCCAAACCTCCATCCTCACTCATCACACTACCCAAGTACTTAAACGTACTCACATTCTCCAATTCCTCACCAACCAACCTCGCTGTACGTTCACTGACTTCATCTCTTTCAAAGACCATCACTTTACTCTTCTCTACATTCACATTTAGATACCGTTTCTTACACACTCTTCCAAATTCATCCACCAAGCCTTGCAGCCCTCCTTCGTCTTCACTCAACAACACAGTATCATCTGCAAACAACGGTACAGGGAGTTTCCAAACACTACCCTCTCTCACCAGGGCCACTCCAACATCCACTACCCTACCTTGTACCTCTTTTATTACCCCATCCATGTACAGATTGAACAACCATGGAGACATGATACATCCCTGTTTTAACCCAACCTTCAAAGAGAAAAATTCACTCAGTTCACCATCCACACGCACTGCAGCCTTAGCACCATCATACATACCCTTCACAGCATTCAAAAACTTCCCATCTACTCCATATATTCTTAATACTTTCCACAATCCTTGTCTATCCACCCTGTCATATGCTTTCTCCAAATCCATGAAAGCCACATACAACTTCTTTCCCTTCTCTAGAAAACTTTTCCACTAAAGATCTAAGAATGAATGTCTGATCTACACAACCTCTTCCGTTCCTAAAGCCTCCCTGTACTTCTCCAACTAAATCCTCTGTTCTTTCTCTAACTCGGTCAATAATTTTTTTTTTTTTTGTGTCCAACTCTGGGCATAGGCTTCACAGCTTGCTCTCAAGGCCCAGTAGTCCTCCTTACATATCATACACCTCTACATGTCACCACTTCGGCAGTAACACCCACCGTCCATATTGAATTCATGCTAGGGCTGTCTCATACAGGACTGGTGTATTGGTATTAGTGGGGATATTTTTACGACATGTCGGCGAGTTTCTGGTAGATCAGTAAAGTCTGATATTGTGAAATTCAAATCCTTAAACCGTTTCCTGCCCCAGGGGGATTTGAACCTGGGTCCAGTAGGACTGCATGCCACCTCTCTACCGGTTTAGCCACTGCCTCCCCCATACACTTTTCCTATTATACTAAGAAGACAAATGCCCCTATGATTACCACACACTTCTTTTTCCCCTTTTCCTTTGTACAAAGGAATAATTATACCTGACTTCCAATCCTCCGGGACTCTACCTTCCTCCCAGGCCAATCTGCACATCTTCCACATCCATTCTACTACTATCTCTCCTCCATGCTTCAGCATTTCACCACACACTCCATCAATTCCTGGGGCTTTCCGCAATTTAACTTTCTTAATTGCTTCCACAACTTCTGTCCTACTGATTTCTTCCTGTCTTCTCACCTCCCTCCTTCTCCCAGCCATTCCCCAGCCACTTATACTCGCATTACTTCCATCCTCTATGTTCAGCAATTCCTTAAAGTGTTCTCTCTATCTGCTCATTTTTTCTCCCTTCTCCACTAGTAATCTACCATTTTTATCTTTCACTTCCCTGCTATCTTCACTTCCACACTCTTACTCTTTTCACCTCTTTCCAGAACATTTTCTTACAGTCCCTCCACTTTACACTCAAGTTCCTTCGAAATTCCTCATCCGCTCTCTTCTTACTCTCTCTTACTAATCTTTTCATCTCTCTCTTTCTTTCTACATATAACTCTCTCTTCCGCCTCTCAACTTCTTCCACACCCCTATTTCTCATCCACTCATTGTATGCTTTCTTCTTTTGTGCCACAGCCTGTCTCACCTCTTCATTCCACCATGCTGTTCCTTGCACACCCCTCCATCTTCTTTTCATCCCACACACCACATCACATGCTGCACATATTTCTTCTGTAAATATCTTATACACACCTTCCACGTCCTCCATCTGCTCCAATTCATATTTGCCCAATCGTTCCTCCATTTCTCTTTAATACTATGCCTTTTTCTCATCCTCTTGTAACCTTTCCACTCTCCTTACAAATACTCCTTCTTCCCGTCCTTCCCTTCTTTTATTTCTCCATCCTAATTGGATCTTGATTCTGGCCACCACCAAGTAGTGGTCAGCAAGTCCACTCCCCCAATTTCTATAAGCTCTTGCATCCATTACACATTTTTGCATCCTTTCATTCACACACACATAATCAATCATTGCCTTCCTTTCATTCAGTTCACCACCCACCCTTCTCATCACTCGCCATGTATACCTGTGGATCATTTTGTGCCTGAAGAGGGTATTGGCTATCACCAACCCCTTCCCAGTACAAATGTCCACTAACACACTGCCATTCTCATCTATCTCAGCAGGCACACCCCACTCACCAACTATTCCATCCACCGTCACATTCCATACTTTATCATTCATATCACCGATCAAAAACACTCTCTCATTCCTTCCAAACTTTTCCATGCACACTTCCACATTTGTCCAGAACTCTTCTCTCACTCTGCTTGCACAATCTTGCGTTGGTGCATACACACACACAATCGCCCAAATTTGTATTCCAACTTTTAATCTTACCCACACAATCCTTGACCCAAATAATCCATACTCTCTTATGCTCTTCTTCCATCTTTTACTCACAACTATACATACTCCTTCTTTTGCCCTCTCATTCTCACCTACTCCTGCACATATACCCCATCCATACTCTGATTCTCTCACACTCTCACCTTTCCATTTCGTTTCAGTTATTCCGCATACATCAACTTTCGCATCCTCAAGCACCTGGACAATCTCTCCCTCTTTCACCTCATCATTCGCTCCCCTTACATTCCACGTTCCGATTACCATGTCCTTTGTCCGGTTCTTGGTCGTCATCTTTTGGTTAGTCTTTGTCTGAGGCTTATTGTTTGCCTTTTTAGTTAGTTGTTTTCCGGGGAGGGGCACTAACCCTCCGCCAACCCTTTTAGTTGCCTTTTACGACAAGCAGGGATACTGGGGGAGTATTCTTGAAAAAAAAGAACCCTACCCCCAGGGGTACAAAGATGCAGAGAAGAAAAAAAAAAGAGAAAGTAAAAAAAAAGGGGGAGGGGGGAAATTTCAGACCTGTTGGTTTCGAGATGACAAGACTCATTGCATTCAGAACCCCCAATGTCCTATGCATTAAGAAAACTAAATGAGAAAGATTTTCCAGAGCTGATCAATTACGTGCAGTGCACGATAGACTGAGTTTATTTGTCATCTCTTGACTCAGAGAAGAAAACGATAGTCAAGAAAAGCAATGACCAATAACAGCAAAAGAAGGGATATAGATTCATCTTTGTAGTGGGGAGAGAGAGAGAAAGAGAGAGAGAGAGAGAGAGAGAGAGAGAGAGAGAGAGAGAGAGAGAGGCTGAAGGAAATCAGTCAGAGAAAGGTTTTTATTCGAAGGGTTTTATTACACCCACGATCGGCGAAGTGGGTAGCAGGTGTTATGTTTTGAGCAGCACGCGCACGCGCTTGTGTGTGTATGTGTGTGTGTGTGTTGACGAAATCATTACCCGTCCCCGTCCCGGAGGGGCTCGGGGACGGGTTTTTCACTTGGTTTGTCTGTTTGTCTGTCTGTGAACAAGTTTATGTGAGAACTACTGGTGCGATTTTGACTAAAATTACAGGGATGATGGGCTATGACCTTCTGATCACCTGATTAAGGTTGAGGCCTAATTAGTCCAAGGCCTAGGCTTTAGGCCCAAAAAATGTAAAAAGAAAATTTTAAAAATCGTTTTTTCGCTGATAAGACGAGGGATTTTGTAGTTAGGTAATCTCAAAGCTTCTCGCTAATTCCTGATGTTTACGGTAGCTATTTCACTACGAGTCAGGGTTGTCAGTTTGCTTGCCGTTTGTGAGCATAGTTATATTGTAAGTTATGCATTAATTTTTATGCTGTTTTTCTCTATAATGTTTTTGTTTTTTTATGTGATTGCTTGTTAAATTATGTACTTCAGGTTAAGTTTGTCTGCTAAATAATTCACAGTGTTATGTAATATAAGAAAACTTTGGCATGTTTTGGATATCTCCGAGTTGGCAACTGTTGTTCTCGTACAATGTAGAATACTCTAGAACATAGGAAACTTATCCCTTCGTGGGCTCTTGGTTACCAAGTTACACGGAAGGCCAACTGGGTCCCTCCAGACCCCAAACCTTAATGGTGTATTTCTGCCAAATTCATAAAGTTATATCTACAAAACTTTGTACATATGTTGCCCAGGACACGAAACGTGGAACTAAATTACCAAGTGTCCCTTTTTGTTTTTGTTTTTTATTATTATTATTTTAAATTATTTCCATTTTATCAATTTAATTAAAGTTTGAGTGTGGACGTACTGATTCTGCACTTATTTGAATGTCTGATTGTCTGTATTCTTGGAACAAGTTCTCAAAATAATAACAAGTTCATGTGTAAAGTAAATTAGTATGATCATAAAATAAAACTATCCCTATAATGTTCAAATTTGGTATAACAATTTCTTGTTTTATCCTCTTGATGGGCATCTTCTATATTACTACCACCACTTGCATTTTCAGAATTATCATCAGCACTCACAGGAGACTCAATACTACTCACACTAATTTCACTGTCCAATCGTTCAAGCACTTCATAATCATCAGCGTTGGATACAGATAAATCGCCATCTGAATAATTTTTTTCTTCTTGGTCACTTTCTGGCACCACCATTGAGGCATAAAACTTTGCTACTGGTACTGACATTGTCCTAATGTTTACAATTTCAAATATCTGAAAAAAAAATATTTAAAAAAATTAGTCACACAAAAGGCCAGGTGAGGTCCTGGCTGAGCCCACTGACATTTATTGCAATGTTACTCCTTAACCCCTCCATGGCCGCCGGCGTCAAATGACGTTTAGCCGATAAATGGCCACACGTGTCATTTGAGTGCAGCGTATAAAAAACTGCAAAAATTTTTAGGAAGTGAACTAACGTTCTGAACGTCTTCACACTGACCTACACTACACCCCCATACATCTCATCAAGCAGTTCAGAGCCGCTGCTGTGATGAGTTGATTTTCGATTATTTCGCTCCTTGCCATCCTAAACAAGCACAACTACACCCATTATCTCGACCCAGACAGAACGTATCATCTTTGTCCTCTCTAGCAAAACACACACAACCACCTGTTTCCAACTATGAAGTAATACAGGCACAAACAAAATAGACATGATAATAAGTGAAAAATACATTTTTGTCTTGGTATCTTTACGTATTTGCCCAGGTTTGCTGCAATGGTTTGGATCATTAGATGTTGTGCAACTTGTAGAAAACTGTGAAAACTTTCGGGAAGTGAAAGGAAATCTGGAACATAGACGTACCTTGACTTCACCTTCTCACATATCAGTTAGTTCACCACCTGCTGTCCTGACGAGTGGATGCACGATTTTTCCGCTCGTGGCCATGCCTATAAACACATAGTTATACCAATTACCTCGACCCAGACAGAAAATACAATCTTTTTCCTCCCTTGCAAAATACACACAACCACCCTGTTTACGAGACAGCAATATATATTGTGGAAATTACAAGGTAAAATGATAAAGATGAACGTAAAATGATACAGATGAACATGTTTTTACGGAAAAAAATACATTTCCTCTGTCTGTAAACGCATTTATTTCTGCTTTGTCTCTGTATTCGAAATGATAAGACTTATTCTTAGTTCTGGAACTCCATTACGATTCTATTTTCAGCCATGCTCGTGGTGTGGGAGCTCAAAGTTGCAACTCAATTTCCGTATTGCTAATCCGATCTGACCCTCCACATATATGCGCAACATTTCAGCACCATTCGCATTCTTTTGAGAGGTAATATAAAAAATAACACCTGCCTAGTTGCTTTGCAGCAGCGCCCATGGGTGGTGATATCAGTTGCCGATATTACTGTATCTTCTGCACTCCATAGCAAGCCACAGAATGTGTCTAGGAAGCTGGGATTTGCACTGTTAGGTGCATCTGAACTTTCTCTTCAATATGACAAGAAAAAAAAAAATCAGTATTCGAAACTTCAAAAAATTGCCCCGGCATCGGCCTGGCGTGCACAGAAAATTCCTGGCCTTCGGCCACGGAGGGTAAGTCTTGCGAGATTTTTTGCTCAAATTTTATGAGGATATAAAATAACCATCTACAATAAAAGTCATGAGAGGCCAGGCTGTGAAAGTAAAAAATGGCTTAATGGCAACATTTAAAAAACATGCTGGGGTCTGTAGAGACCCCGTTTGCCCACGAAGGGTTATATAAGGATGGGGAAGAGACTAGAGCAAGTTCTGTTGGTTTTCAGTTCAGTTTGAGTGTAGTGCAGTGTCAGTGACGTTTGTATATTTTCGGTATTTGTGAAAACAGTGAAGTGTTGTTGGCAAACAGTGAAGTGTTATTGAAGTTTGTCTATCATTGGTACTTGTGAATGTAGTGAAGCATTGTCAAGCATTAAGTGTAACTGCAGTTAGTAAAGTCTGTAGAGCTTCAGTGTTTGTGAGAATAGTGAAGTGAAGTTGAAAGGTATTCAGTGTAATTATTTGGAAAATAAAGACAGTGAACTTAAGAAGCCAGTCTCTATTTACAACACCTGAGCAGATCCCTGTGTACTGTACACCTAAAGGCTGACCATAGGAAGAACAGCTCACTGGGCAATATCCTTCCTATACTGAACTAATGCTGTTGGAGCCTGTGACATTGTGAGATTGTGAATGTAACACTGGTGTCAGAAGTGTGGATTATTAAGGGCTGCAGTGAGTCTAACATTCGATATGGAGGCTGAAGGTGTGCAGACAAGTTCCTAGGCTGGGCAGGAAGAGGAGGTGTCCCTGGCTGCAGCTGTGAATCTATTACAAGCTTCAAAGAAAGGACTCAAAGAACAATTACAAATAAAAGGTGTCCAATTACAAGCACAAAGTGTCCAACTACAGGCACAAAATGAAGAACAGAAAGAGCTCAGGAACGAAATAAAAGAACAATTGCAAGCACAGCCAAGAAGCATGCAAGAAGCACAAGCCAGGGCTGTAGAATCTGAGTCCTAGGTCAGGTCCAGTACATCCACTTTTCAGGCACGTTGTTATGCAGGATTCAAGGCAAGGAAGGGGAAGATATGTGAAATGGAAAAATTTGTAGGAAGTTGCTGATATTATGAAAAGCTAGGACACAGAAAAGAGGACTGCTACAAGTGGAAGAAGGAACAGAAGACCAGAGGAGGCTGCTGGTTCTGTGGGAAGTTGGGACACGAGAAGGAGGATTGTCACAAATAGATGAAGGAGCAAGAACAGCACAGTGCAAGGAAAACCTCAATTGTAACAGAAGCGTGTTGGACATGCATTAAGGTGGAACACTTCAGTTCTGAGTGTCCGAAAAAGAAAAAGGATGATAAGAAGAAGGCTGCAGAAGAGCAGAAAGAAGTCGAAAACTAGTGGAGGCTGGTGTTAAGGGGCAATCACCAGCCAGCTTTTCCCAAGTTGCGCCACCACCAAGAAAATGCAAGTGAACAGTAACCACCAGTGTTCAAATAGATGGAAGGATAGACAAAAATAAGTGTACCCTGGTGATTCATTCGGCCTCAGAGCAGACTTTTGTGAGGACTGATGTGTTACATCAATGGTATCTGCCTGAGTCATCAGAACAACTGTGTGGCATAATTGGGCACTGTGCACAACTGATGGGACCTCTGGATGTCCGGATTGAAGTGGCAGGGCAATAGGCTACTCTTCCAGTCTATGTGGCTGACTTGGAGGATCCTTGCCTTCTTGGTCTGGACCATGTGCTGTCCATGGGATGTGAGCTGGACTCCTGTTCCATGAAGCTGAAGGTCTGAGAAAGGTCGGTTCCCGTCATGGCAGTGAAACGTACCATTCTGGTGGCGAGGTGAGGGCGCCCCACACTATAGTGTTACCCCCAAAATCAGAACTGTTGCTCCAGTGTAAAGTGAGCAGCTCTTCTGCCATCTGCCTAGGGGTGGTGGAGCCTGATGTACAGCACAAGACAAAGGCCATACTGATGGTGGGGAGAACTCTTGTAGAAACAGGTGTAGATGAAGTACTGGTTGTGGTGGACAATTTCTCCCGTGAGCCACAGATCAACGAGGGAGAAATTGTGGGACTATGCCAGGCAGTGGACACTGAGTGGCACCAGAGGAAGGCCTGAAAAAGGAGCATAGTCAAAGAAGATGGGTATCTCCCAGAGCACTTACAAGACCTTTTCTCAAGGAGTTGCCAATGCATGGATCGCCCACAAGTGCTGAAGTTGGGGCAGCTGCTGAAGTTTGTCGATGTCTTCTCCACCAGAGACCTAGACCTGGGATGCACTGATATGGTGGAGCATAGTATAGACACTGGGAATCACCGCACGATTAAACAGCCAGTGCGGAGGATGGCGCCAGCCCAACAGCAAGAAATGGAGATAGTGATGGAGAATCTCCAACATCAAGGAGTGATAGAAAGGTCCAGCGGTCCTTGGGCATCAGCAGTGGTTCTGATAAGGAAGAAGGATGGCTCAGTTAGGTGCTGTGTAGATTATCGAGCCCTGAATGATGTGACAGTGAAGGACACATACCCTTTGCTAAGATTTCATGACAGCCAGGATACTCTGTCAGGTGCTAAGTGGTTCTCCACCCTAGAAATAAAGGCAGGATATCATCAGGTCAAGGTTGCAGAGAAGAACAAAGAGAAGACAGCCTTTCATCCAGGCGGGGTTTATGGCAGTTTAAAGTGATGCCATTCGGCCAATGCAAAGCACTAGCTACTTTTGAGCATCTCATAGACTGCATACTGGAAGGCCTGCACTGGCAGACAGCTCTCATCTATCTGGACGATGTAATTGTGTTTGGAAGGACTTTTGACCAGGAATTGGAGAGGCTGTCAGAGGTGTTGAGCAGGATCCGAGCAGCGCACCTCAAGCTGAACCCCAAGAAGTGCCACTTGTTTCAGAAGGAAGTGAAGTACCTGGGACACACTGTAGGCAAGGGTGGCATCCGTACTAATCCAGAGAAGGTGTCAGCTGTGGAAAACTGGCCGCTTCCAATTTGTGTGAAAGAGCTATGGAGCTTCCTGGGCTTATGCACCTACTATCAACGTTTTGTCAAGGACTTTGCAATGATTGTTGCACCTCTTCATAAACTGTTGGGGAAGAGGCAGAAGTTAGTGAGGACAGCAGAGACTCAGAAATCTTTCGACAATCTCAAGCATAAGTTGAAAAGCTCTCCAGTAATGATGTACCCTGATCAGGGTCAGCCATTTATCTTGGACTGTTATGCTAGTGACTGTGGTATTGCTGAAGTCCTGTCACAGAAGGATGAAAAAGAGTATGTGGTGACATATTACAGCAAGAAGCTCAGCCCACATGAGCGGAACTATAGTGTGACCTGTAAGGAGCTCCTGGCAGTGATGAAGAGCCTTTATTTCTTCCATCCCTACTTGTATGGGTCCTTTTTCATCATCAGGAGGGACCATGCGGCACTCAAGTGGCTGAAAACGCTAAAGAATCCAGAACAACAACTGGCATGCTGGCTCGGGAAGCTAGACCAGCACACATATGAGGTGCAGCACTGTTCTCAGTGCGTTCATGGCAATGTTGACAGCCTGAGTTGTCGGCCTTGTGATCCAGAGTGTCGGCAGTGTAGTAACAAATATCATAGTAATAAATGCAGCCATACTGCAGTGACAGGGCCAGTGTCAGATGCAGAAGACCTGATGAAGATGCAGATGGAGGATGCAATTTTACAACCAGTGCTACAGTGGCTGCAGCGGAGTACAGTGCAACCAGTTTGAGAAGAAGTTTCCAGGTTAAGCCCTGCGACCAAGAGCTACTGACCTTCTTGAGAACAGTGGAGTACTGGTGTGTCAGTGGGAGACTCCTGATGGCCTCAGCAAGTATTGGTAGCTGGTTGTTCCGAAGAAGATGAGGTCTGAGATCTTGGATGAGTCTCATAACCAGATCACTAGTGGGCACCTGGGGGTGAAGAAAACTCTCAGCCAGCTGCAACAGAGATTCTGCTTGATTGGCATGTGTCAGAATGTTGGAGAGTGGTGTCAGGCCTGTGATGTATATTGTGCCAAGAAGGGATCCAAGAAACGTGGTTGTGCTGTACCAAATGGGTGTACCGATGGAAAGAATCGCTTTGGACATTGCTGGACCTTTGCCACTCACTGAAAGAGGAAACTGATATATGTGTGTTGCTTGGATTACTTTACAAAGTGTCCAGAAGCCTATGCTATCCCCAATCAAGAGGCTGCAGCTGTTGCATAGGTGTTGGTTTATGAGTTTTTCTGTCTTTTTGGGATGCCACAAGAGCTACAGCCAGACCAGGGTATAAACTTCAAGTCTGCTGTGTTCCATGCATGCTGCAAGTTACTGGGAATCAAGAAGACCAGGCCGACCCCATTAAGGCCACAGTCAGATGAGATGGTGGAGAAATTCAACTGGACCCAGGGATAAGAACTGACAAACTACTACATAGAGGGACAGACAGAATGGGACCAGAAATTGCCTGGATTGCTGATGGCATATCAGTCTGCATCCCATAAGTACACCGGCTACACCCCCTGCAAGACTAATGTTGGGCCACGAATTATGCTTACCCATTAACTTGTTATTGGGAAGACCACCTGGTGAAGAGCTGCCTATAGACACCTCCAGCTATGCGATGCACGTTCAGGAAAGGCTGGCTGAGGTACATCACCAAGTGTGAGGAGCCCTTAAGTTTTTCAGGAGAGGTGATAAGTGCATGTATGATGCCAAGGCAAGAGAGGTGAGCTGCAAGGATGGTGACCAAGTTTGGTTATACATCCTCAGTGACAGAAGGGACAGTCTCCGAAGCTGCAGAGCCCATGGGATGGGCCTTACACTGTGTTGGACCGCATATCAGACATAACATATCAGGCTCGAGGAGGCAGGAAGTCTCGTCCAAAGGTGGTACAAGTGAACTGTCTATGGCAGTATCATTGGCCAGGACATTACAGCTGGGACATCTCTGAGGAGTCGTGCTCACCCCCAGCATAGGATGTTGAGGAGAACCACAGAGTTGAAGTGCAAGAGGATGGTGACAATTTCCTGTGGGAAGAAATGAATCAGGAACAGGACAAAGACCTTCCAGGAGGAATAGACTGCGAGGAGGAGCAAGGACATTGTTGGAGGTAGCATCGAAGATGATCTGATAAGTTGAAGGATTATTTTGTGTATGCTTGGATGTTTCATTTGGGTTAAGGTTTATGTTTGTAAATATTGTATAGTTTTATCGGGACGACAAAGAACTAGGGAAGGGGTAGTGTTAAGAAGCGCGATTTGGTATTTAGCTAGTCTCGAAGCTTCTCGCTGATTCCCGATGTTTACGGTAGCTAATTCCGGTACAAGTCAGAGTTGCCAGTTTGCTTGCTGTTTGTGAGCGTAGTTTCTCTGTAAGTTATGCATTAATTTTTGTGATCTTTTTCTCTATAATTTTTTAATTATGTGACTGCTTGTTAAATTATGTAATTCAATTTAAGATTGTATGCAAAATAATTTACTGTGTTATGTAATATAAGAAAACTCTGGCATATTTTGGATATCTCCAAGTTGGCAACTGTAATTCTCATACAATATAGAAAACTCTAGAATATAGGATGCATGTGGGGCCGGGGCCTTAATAACCAGGGGCTTCGGCCCCAATGGTTGATAGGCCGGAAAAAAAAAAAAAAAAAAAAAAAAAAAAAGATGGGGAAGAGACCAGAGCAAGTTCAGTTGGTTTTCAGTTCAGTTTGAGTGTAGTGCAGTGTCAGTGAAGTTTGTATACTTTCGGTACTTGTGAAAACAGTGAAGCATTGTTGGCAAAGAGTGAAGTGTTACTGAAGTTTGTATATCATCAGTATCTGTGAATGTAGTGAAGTGTTGTCAAGCATTAGCCCTTTGAGATTCCAATGACATGATTTCGCGGCATCATAAAACCAATCATTGAGATTCTGATGACTTGAATTCGAGTCGTACGAAACATTTCTTTCTTTTTTTTCATGATTTCCGTCTCCTATCTGGCCTTGTTCCACTTACACTATCCTGTTTATCCTTTTCCAACTATTTGCTTTTACAGTGACGAATACATCAGATAGATATGCATAATAAATAGGTTTTTACCTTGACGAATATCGGTATTACCAGCATGGATATTTGTCAGCATGACAGCAAGAGCTTTTTCTTTTCTCTGTGAAAACTAATATAAATTGCCATAACCTATATATCAAAAGAAAGGGATTTTACTGTAGACTGACTTGGTGCCATCAAATTTCATGCAACTCTAACTTTTTTTTTACAAATGTTTTTCTATGGAAGAGTGTGCGATTATTCCTTTCGGCGAACTTCTGCTCGTCCTATTGCCTTTTAGCTCTCATATTTACATTTTTGAACCATACTACGATAAAGAACAACTATTCAGCTTTACAACGGTACCAAATTCATTAGTCCACCAAAAAAAGTTAATGTACAATGGCCGATTAAATACAAATATTGCTCTGCGATGGTGCGCTGTATGTGTGCCTAGTTCAATCTGGCACAGACACAATCGGCGGAGAGCCGAAAATCTCAAAGGGTTAAGTGTAATTGCAGTTAGTATAGTTTGTATGGCTCCTGTGCTTGTGAGAATAGTGAAGTGAAGTTGGAAAGCATTCAGTGTAATTATTTGGAAAATAAAGACAGTGAACTTAAGAAGCCAGTGTCTATTTACAATGCCTGAGTTGATCCTGTGTACTGTACACCTAAAGGCTGACCATAGGAAGAACAACTCACTTGGTAATGTCCTTCCTATACTGAACTACTGCTGTTGAAGCCTGTGGCAGTGTGGGATGGGGAGTTTAATATCACTATAACTCATTCAAAATCGTCTTATCGACATGAAACCAAACCCAAAGGTGCATCTTTCAAATTTTCATCCTATAACATGCCTTATTAAGTTAGGGGTGTCACTCCCCAGTTACCAGTAGGGGAGTCAGTGTCAGGTGGGTCGGGCCTTAAATTTCAAGTGAGCATAAAATCGTAAATTTTCACCCGATTTACTCCAAATTTGTTATGTAACATCTTTGGCTAGATATCCTGTCATGTATATACGTCAGCACTAGAATGACTGCCAGGGACGGGTTTGCTGCGCCTTGCCACCGCTTCTTGTTCTAAAAGTTTTGGTCTGATGGGTGGATGGGTTGAGGGACAGCCTTGCTCTTTTGAACAATTGGTCAAAATTTCAGTGTCAAAGAGCTGGGTCAAAATCTGACCAAGTAAAATCAACTTAAAACAGTTTTTATTTAGTTTTGGCCAAACTTTTAGGAAGGGACGAGGGCAGGCAAGAACAAAGATTCAGTTTTGAGAACAATCAGTTCAAAGATCAAGATCGCAGGGCAAGGTCAATGTTAGATCCATATATGACTTAGCATAAAAAAACAAAGACCAAACATTTTAGTCTATATCAACCAAAAATGACAGGATGGTTGAGGGTCAGAGAAGGAGTAAACTGATTGTTTTAAGAAGATATCAGGGTATAATCTGGATACAGAGATATGATTTTTAGAACAGTCAACAAAGGCCAAGGCCACAGGGAGATGTCAAACATCAGGGTCAGTGGGCAAAGTCAGTTCAATCAATCTTGATCTGAATTGAAACAAAGTTAGTGAAAGGGCTGACAGTAAAGTAAAACTGAATTCATTTAACGATAATTCTGTGAAAGGTTTAGTCACGGGGTGAAATTGTATACAGTATTCGGCCCTGAGACCTATTGGTGGATGCAGGTATTGCACTCTCTGAGTTTTCCTTCTTTCTAATCCTTGTGGCGGTTACCCATCTTATCTACAGAACGATCTTCAGTGTTCATTGCAGGGTGTGACAAATCTTAAGTAATTAATTCTTGCTATTGAGAGACACTTTCATTGTAAAACAATGTTTAGTAAACTGCAGATGTGTTTTTCCTTACAGGTGGCATCGATGAAGCCTGACTTGGACCAGCCTGGTGGTGCAGAATACCCTAGTTCGTCTCAAACGCCCTATGGCCAAGTACATGTATTCAACTACACGGAGGATAGGGAGGGAGCAGAAATTGATGGCAACAATCTGAGGCTTACATTCACCAAGCTGGGCTATAGTGTAAAACTTTACGTAGATTTGACGAAAAAGGAGACAGTACAGAAAATTGACGAGATCAGACGAGACTACAGTCTACAGTGGACCGACTCCCTCTTTATTTTCGTCATGAGCCACGGTATTTCATGCAATGAATTTTATTGCAATGGAAAAGAATCGATAAACTTGGACTACTTAAGGAACCAGTTCACTGATTCTTTGTGTCCCCAGCTCAAAAACAAACCTAAGATTTTCATGACTAACTACTGCCGCGGGACCCAGTGTGAGATGCTTGACACGGACGCCATCGACATTCCCCACGACCTGGTAAACATCCATGCCGGTGCTCAGGGAGTCAAGGTGCTCAGGAGTCGAACCACGGGGACGATCTTCATCAGCTCCCTCTGCCACGTTCTACATAACATTGCTGGACCCACTGACCTGCGTGACGTGTATTACCTTCTCAGGGACATCATGAAGAGGAGGAAAGCCCAGACTCCCATGTGGGAAGACTGGGGATTTAAGAGATACATTGTACAAAGAAAGCTCTGTTAAGGGTCTTCGTTAACAATGTTAAAGGTATAAGCAATTGTGGTGAAGTTTGTTTATGTGTAGGGACAGGAAATTTTTTGCACACTACATCTGTGAGCTCCTTGAACAAGTGTCCATTCTCTTTTTTTGTAACAGCAGAGAAAGGGGGTATGGGATAATAAACATCTATAATACAGTAAACATCTCTAATATAACAGTTAAAGATAACCAACATTCCTAAAGGAATGAAGGACGGTCTCCACACAGCTACATTCACCGTTATCCTTCTGTTCAGTTTGCCAAGATGATTAACGAACACACACAACATAGGATTGAACAGTTCTGTGCTTGTGTACTTAGAACCTTGATTCCATAAAACTTTTTAAAATGCCTAAATAAAGAAAAGTTTTGGAAGTATTTTCCCAGGAAAAATTTTACTAGGTTAGAGAAGAATTGGTGAATGAATGATGAAATCCCACCAAAATGCAAAGTGTTTGGAAGAAATAAGAATTATGGCAACAGAAACTGAGGAACTACAGAAGGTTTGCACACCCTGGTGTGGAAATAAATTTATGAAGGCAAGAGTAAAAAGTCAGCTATGAGATGTTACATTTTATTTCCGAACAGGGCACATTGTTTTAGTTTCTACAAATGCACACTTATTACATACGCATTAAATCGTAAACAACGAATATTTCAAATGAAAACGATGAAAATTCTTCACTGGTTTGTCGACCTACAGTACAAACATTTTCTGGTCAACAGCACAAAATTATTCCGGAGCTCTTCAAAGTTTCTAAAAGTGCAACTTGAGATCAGAAACAGTAGCTCCTTCTATCAATGTGTAATGTGTCTTATACTGTAGCTTCCTCATCTTGTGGAGAAGGGATATCACTAGGTATTTTTTTATTTTTATTTTTGAGGGAATCAGGCAAGGTTAAGGACCATATAGGAATATTTTTCAAAAGACACACATTGTGTACATGTATTTCTTGCAAAATACATGGTAACTCACCACCTCCAATGCCAACACCCTCTCTCATAACCCTCCATGCCCCATACTCCTTTCCCATCACAGTTATCTGGGAAAACACTGGACTCTCTTGTTCCAAGAGCTTTCAAGTGTATCACGTGGAAAAGTCTCTGAGTGTACTTATCTCTTTATCTACTGTATATATGCATAATAACAAAATATCTCATGATTTTCTTATCTAATTTAAATAAACCCTGCCATGTACACTAAGTGTGGCCAAAGCTTGAAGTGATTCGATACGAGTGCAAATCAGTCGAAGATGAAGGTCATGGGTCATCATCAAGGCAAAGGTCACTGTATTATCTCATGAATATCAAATCAGATTATGATAAAACTTGGCATATAAACTGTACATTGATGTTGCTGTTGATAAAACTTGGCATATAAACTGTACATTGATGTTGCTGTTGATAAAACTTGGCATATAAACTGTACATTGATGTTGTGCTGTTGTTGTTACTGTGTTTGCTTAAACCGGTCCACATGACTGAGCAGATGTCTCGACTGCAAGTAAGCTACTGCCCCTCTGGGGGTCATCTCGTAGTTTCCTTACACAGTTGATGCGTCTGCTTAGTGTGACATGTTGTACAGTACTCCATTATGTGTGTTACGTTATGAATGGGTGAGTCCATCCAACCTGATTCTTAATTGGTACTGTACATGGAGAGGGTTGGGAGATGTCTTGATATAAACCTAAATGGGTGAACTCGATCAGCTCTACTTAGATACCTCTGATGGGTGAAAGGTAGGAGGTGGGGTCTGATGGGTGAATGGTAGGAGGTGGGGTCTGATGGGTGAATGGTAGAAGGTGGGGTTTGGATAACAATGTTATGATCACAGTGGCTGTATTTCCTGGACATGAAATGACTATTTAGGTGATTCTTTATAACAAGTGCTGGAGTATCTGGAGGACAGATGATACTGAAGATGCTCTGGTAATGTTTGTGTGGGGATTGTCTAAAGCGGCTAGTTGTGTTGTTTAGCTCTATTGTGTATTTTCACAGCCTGCCATGAAGCAATGTGTGCCTCTCCTGTCAAGATATGTATTTAACTGAGTGGAATTTCGTTTCAAACTGTTATAGTGAGCTGTGAGGGTTGTTTGATGCAATCATTGTTGATGCTTACGGTGTTGTTGTTTATGGTCTACATGGTACAGTAGTTGTTGCTATACAGAATAGGGACCTACACACTGAAGACACAGAACATCATTGATCTAATATGTTTGTCGAGTAGGTTGAGAGTTTCTTTTTATTGTCCAAAGTCTGTGTCTTGTGTGTAGTCTTTTACACTGGGTCCAGCGTCATATGTCAATCCAGGCATCTTAATGGAGGGTAGAGTGGCATAGGTACAGGCATGGACAAAATTAACAGAGACACTGCCTTATCCCGGGTGGAGAACTGGGTAATTTTTGGCTGACGACTTGCAGTGCGAGGGGGTGGGGGAGAGAGGATGTGATGGCACTTTCCCTTCATTTACCCTCTTTTGAGATTATTCCCCTACTCTACTCGCAGTAACTCATCAGCTAGCTATGACTTAGTTCTTGTGCATCTGGGCTAAGGGAGTGTCTCTGTTCTTTTATTCCACATTTGTAAACTGTAAAGTGTAATGTTAGAGCTGTACCTGTGCTCATGTTTGCTATCGGTGACGAATGTAGTGGTGATTATTCCTGGAGTGATTGTCAACCTCCTGTCGTCGACCCTTGCCTGAAATGTGTTGATGTAGTCTTGTTACAATGTGAATTCAGTGTCTGTGATGGGGTATGAAGTTGTTATAGTAACATAATCTGCAAGTGAGGGCGATTGGGATATGGGAATATCATGTATGAATGCATAGGTTAAAGAATGCAGATGAGAGAAAGGAGGCCTATGAAACTCGGGTAGAAATTTTGTGTTCGTGATGACTTGCCCTGTATCGCAACAACTGCACACAAGCTAGTATTTGATGTTATTCTCCACTTTTGCATTGCATATGTTGGTAATTATTTAGTGTTGGGGGATGGTATCGAAGGCAGTTGTACGTTTGGGGAAGGCAGTTGTTGAATAAGGAGAGGTCGCCTGCAGTCCTAATCAATCCAGGTTCAAATCCCTGATGAGGCAAGAAACAGTTTAAGGATTTGAATGTCATAAAGTAGACTTTACTGATCTACCACAAGACCTGCCGACATGCCGTAAGAGTACCCCCGCTAATACGAATACATCAGCCCTATATGAGACAGACCTAGCATGTATTCAATATGGACAGTGCGTGTTAGCGCCGAAGGGGTGACATGCGGAGGTGTATGTGTGTATAGGAGGACTACTGGGCCTTGGGAGCAGGCTGTGAAGCCTATGTCCAGTGTCGGACACATAACTAAAAATAAGTAGTATTTACTGTGTGGACTGAATACTTGCGCATATCTGATGCCGTGCCGTGAGACACGTGTTGTGTGTGAGGTGCGTATACAGTACTTGATGCCGTTAGAAGTATGTTTTATGAAGTTGGTCAGTAAGGTGCTTGTGGAGTGTACTGCTCTAGAGCCGTATTGTATGGTAGCAAAGTGGATAAGATATGTAAATCTACTCAGAATTAGGTGTTCTGTTGTCATGGTTGGCGTGCCAAGTACTGCTATTGGTCAGTACAATGAAGGGTGTCTTGGGTCCTTGTTTAGCCAGTTGCTGTAAGGACAGTCCACACCTTCCTCAAAGTATCATATATAATGATCACCTCAAGTGTCAGAAATGGTGAATTCAAAACAGTAATTATTGACATAATGACTGCATTTTACATGAAACAGATCTGCAACAAAAGCAGATTGCAGAATATTTGGCTACAAATCACTGTGGTAATAAGTACACCTTCATAGAATAAACTTAACATCTTATAGTACTTGTTAGTCCCTGATAATGTTCTCCTTACTACGCAGCAAGATTGCATGATTTTCAATTCCTCGGAGACATTATTTCATGTGATAAATAAACAGATAATGTGTGTGAATTTGTACAATGTAATATGAAATTACGCAAGTATGTTATTAAACGAATAATAATGGATACATACGTCATCTAATCAGAAATAAGTATGTTAAGCAAGCCACAGGTCAGCTGCAAAGATAAATTGACTCGTTGTAGTTTTCTTATTGAAAGTTACATTACCTGAGAACAATAATGTTGCAATTATTTTAAAGATATTAAGTAACATAAAGTTGCTGGCTGTTTTCCCAGACTATTTATAAAATACATTGTAAGTAATCACCATATTTATGCACATTTCATGTCATAGTTATTTGATGTAGTGCTTGTAATAAGCCTGAAAACAGATTAGTGTAAAAGGGGTGTAATAAAGGAGCAGAGTGAAAAGTGAGGAGTTTGCAATAAAGGATGGTGAATTTCTGTACCATTATTAAAGCGTTAACTCCGCGGTGTAAGAACGATCTACTCACACACAACCCGTGAATAAGGAGTACCTTCCCGTGATTAAACAGTGGTGAGTGGGTACTGATGAAAAAGATCCCTATAACGAGGGTAGTAACTGCATGTTAAGCGGCCGAATCCAGCCCCACCTCTCGGCTGTACATGGTCACGAAAACATTGACTTCAACTTTTCTAGATTTTAAGACTGGATAATATATAACTATATATTTAATTTAGAGCTCTGAATAATGAGAGACTGGAAATAATACGGAGGATGTAATATGAGTCATCAGTTACATCACATGAAGTTCTATTTACGAGTATCTATTGCCAGACGCCTTAAGCCAGTAAGAGGTGGCCACAAACAAATCGCCTCCATGTCGCCTTGTCCCCCGCCATTTCATTGCCTTCCCCACAGCTCACACGTCTCTCTCGTATAACTCTCCACTCCATTCCTCCATCTCAATCTCGGCATCCCCTTCCCTCTCCCCCCTCCACCTCACTCTCATACACTCTCCTCGTTACTATTTTTCTCTCTATCCTCTCCTCATGGCCAATCCACCTAAATGTATTTCTCATAATGCTTTCTATCAGTTTACATCCACACCACAATGGTTTTTCACTTCCTTATTTATCAGTCTGTCTCTTCATGTAACTCCACATGCTCCTCTCAAATAACTCAATTCTATTGCTCTCATTCTTGACTTCTGTCCTTCCAACATGATCCATGTTTCACTTCCATAGGCTATGTTACAGTTGGTATCAGAGTACTATCATGCAGCGATTTTTTTACATTCATGCTCACTTCTCTATTTCGTATCACTTCTTTCAAAGAACCAGCAAACATCCTTCCTTATTGTGCTCTTTCAAGCACTTCATCTCAAACTTCCATCGTTACTCATCACACTACCCAAGCACTTATATTCACTCACATTTTCCATTTCCTTATCATCCAACCTCACTGTACATTCAGTGACTTCATTTCCATCGAAGACCATAACTTTACTCTTCCCTGTATTCACCTTTCGATCCCGTTTCTTACACACTCTCCCAAACTCATTCACCAAGCCTTGCAGTTCCCTTTTTGTCTTCACTTAACAATACAGTATCATCTGCAAACAACAATACAGGAAGTTTCCAAACACTGCCCTGTCTCACTAAGGCTGCTCCAACATCCGCGTCTCTACTTTGCATCTCTTATAACCCCATCCATATACAGATTGAACTACCATGGAGACATGACACATCCCTATTTCAATCCAAATTCAGATAGAAAAATTCGCTCAGATCAGAATCCATACGCGCTGCAGCCTTAACATCCTCATACATATTCTTCGCAGCATGCAACAATTTCCCACTTACTCCATAAACTCTTAAAATTTTCTACATTCCTTGTGTATCCACTCTGTCATATGCTTTCTCCAAATCCATAAATACCGCATACAACTTCTTTCCTTTCTCTAGAAACGTTTCCACTTAAGACCTAGGAATGAATATCTGATCTACACAACCTCTTTCCTTCCTAAAACCTCCCTGTTCTTCTCCAACTAATTCATATGTTATTACCCTAACTCTGTCAATAAGTATCCCGCCATATACTTTACGCACTACACTATGAAGACTTTCTTCATTGTTTCCACTACTTCCATCCTACTGATTTCTTCCTCCCTTCTCATCCCCCTCCTTCTCCTTCCCCCAGTCATCTCCCATTACTTTCATTACTTTAAATTTTTGTGTTTAAAAGTGTTTAAAGTCTTCTCTCCATCTGCTCACATTTTCTTCCTTCTCAACTATCAATCTACCATTTTTATCTTTCACTTCCTTACCAACTTCTTTATTACCCTGTTAAACTCTCTTTACCTCCTTCCAGAACATTTTCTTGCATTCCCTTCAATTTACAGTTTAATACTTTCCAAGCTGCTCATCCACTCTCTTCTTACTCTCTCTTACAAATCTTTTCACCTCTCTCTTCCTCTGTATATATAACTTGCTCTTCCGTCTCTCAGCATCCTCCATGCATCGCTTCCCATCCACTCACTATATGCTTTCATTTGTGCCACAGCTTGCCTCACCTTCTCATTCCACCATGTTGTTCCTTGCACCCCTTTCGTCTTCTTTTCATCCTACACACCACCTCACGTGCTGCAAAGATTTCTTCTGTGAATATCTTGCATACACCTTCCACTTCCCCCATCTGCTTTAAATCATATTTACCCAATTGCTCCTCCATTTCTTTTTTATATTCTGTTTTTGTTTTGTTTTATTGTGTTTTCTTTTTCCCCCTATCCTCTTGGAACCTTTCTCCCGTCTTTGTATGGACTACTTCCTATTCTCCTTCCTACCTTCGTTTCTTCCACTGCATTTGAACCTTGACTTTCACCACCATCAAGTTATAATCATAAAGCCTACTCCGCCAACCTCTGTATGCTCTTGCATCCATTATAAATATCTTCTCATTCTGTCATCCACACACACATAGTCAATCATTGCCTTCCTCTCATTGAGTTCACTACCCATCCTTCTCATCACTCGCTGTATACAGTACCTGTGGATCATTTTGTGCCTAAAATGGGTATTGGCTATCACCAACCCCTTCCCCACACAAATATCCACTAGAGCATTGCCATTGTCATTCACTTCTGCAGGCACACCCCATTCACCAATTACTCCATGCACTTTCACATATCCTACTTTTTAAATTTCATATCTCCAATCAAAAACACTCATTTGTCTCAAACTTTTCTATGCATGATTCCACATTTGCCCAGGCCTTGTCTTTCACTCTGCACGATCTTGGATTGGCGCATACACACACAATCTCTCACGTTTGTATTCCCACTTTCAATCTTACCCATACAGTCATTGAACCAACTGATGCATACTCTCGTACATTCTCCTTCCATCTCTTGCACACAGCAATACATACACCCTCTTTTGCCCTCCCATTCTCACCTACTCCCACGCATATACCCCATCCATTCTCTCACTCTCTCACACTCTCACCTTTTTTCATTTAGTCTCAGTTAATCCACATATGTTCACTTTTGCACTCTCAAGCACCTGGACAATCTTTCTCTCTCTCTCTCTCTCTCTCTCTCTCTCTCTCTCTCTCTCTCTCTCTCTCTCTCTCTCTCTCTCTCTCTCCCACCTCATCATTCGCATTCCTTACATTCCATGTAGCAGTCCGTACCATGTCCTTTGTCCGGTCCATGAAGTTAATGATGCCTTTTTAAATTTCTATGAATTGTATTTCAGTGAATAATTATACACAATAATGCGATACGAACAAAAAGAAGTGTCAAGCTCCATATCCATCACACACACACACACACACACACACACACACACACACACACACACACACACACACACACACACATACAAATGCAGAGAGACAGGACGTCCATCACCTCGCTCTGCGCTGGCCACACCTAAATAGTACCTTTATATGAGTCAAGCTCTATACTAGGTTAAATTAAGTGATGTTCTGAAGTAGTAGTGCGTAGGTATAAGCAAAAGTGTTGTCCAAATAACAGAATACATCTAATGAGCCCTTCATGGGCAAATGGGGTCCCTGCGGACCCCAGCATGTTTTTTTAAATGTTGCCATTAAGCAATTTTTTACTTTCACAGCCTGGCCTCTCATGACTCTTATTGTAGATAGTTATTATATATCCTCATAAAATTTGAGCAAAAAATCTCGCAAGATTAAGGAGTGACATTGTAATAAATGTCAGTGAGGTCTGCCAGGACCCCACCTGGCCTTTCGTGTGACTAATTTCTTTTATATATTTTTTTCAGATATTTCAGACTATAAACATTAGGACAATGTCAGTACCAGTAACAAAGTTTATGCCTCAATGGCGGTGGCAGAAGGTGAACAAGAAGAAGAAAATTATTCATATGGTGATTTATCTGTATCTGACGCTGATGATTATGAAGTGCTTGAATGGTCAGACAGTGAAATTAGTGTGAGTAGCATTAAGTCTCCTGTGAGTGCTGATAATTCTGAAAATGCAAGTGGTGGTAGTAATACAGAAGATGCCCATCAAGAGGATAAAACAAGAAATTGTTGTACCATATTTGAACATTATAGTAATAGTTTTATTTTATGATCATGCTATTTTACTTTAAAAATGAACTTGTTATTATTTTGAGAACTTGTTCCAATAATACTGACAATCAGACATTCAAATAAGTGTAGAATCAGTACTTCCACACTCAAACTTTAATAAAATTGTGATAAAATGAAAAAAAAAAAATAATAATAATAATAAAAAACAAAAACAAAAAGGGACACTTGGTGGTTTGGTTCCACGTTCCGTGTCCTGGGCAACATATGTACAAAGTTTAGTAGATATAACTTTATGAATTTGGCAGAAATACACCATTAAGGTTTGGGGTCCGGCGGGACCCCATTGGCCTTCCGTGTAACTTGGTAACCCCTTGCCCACGAAGGGTTAGTGCAAGTACCCGTTGAACAACGCATCATCAGCTGGGTGTCATCTGTCACCAGGCCGGTAGCAGGGAGATGCAAATTTGTAAGTAGAAGTTATCATTCTAAGTGAGAATTACCACAAGATGAGCACCATCTTTAGTAAAGCTTACGGAAGGAGTTAAGAAAAGGGATAAAGGAAGAAACTGGATGATGATCTCTACCCTGAACTGGTTGAAATGGAAGCATATAACAGATTAGCAGAGAAAATGAATAACCTTCAGAAAATAATTCAAAGTGTAATAGATGAAATTAAAAGCAATTACGCATGCAGAAAGACGAAAATTAAAAATTAGTAAAGGAATTAAAAAGAAAAAAGACACAACAATGGATGAGCTGTCTGTTTGTCACTTAAAAGGAAAATTGGTGAAATGGCATGTGCAATTTGTCAACCATGAGAGTATTATGGAGGAGATAAGACATGATACAGAGACAATTAGGGAAACAAGCCGTCTGATAGATTAAAGCAGTGATAATGAAGAGAAAATAATCCAGGTGAAAGAAGGGATGAGAAGTTACAAAGATGAAGTAGAAACTATGTATGCTGAAATGGTGAAAGTAAGGAAAGACTTAGAAACAAAAGTCAAAGAAGAAAACATTTGAAAGGGAGTGAAAGAAATCATTAAAAACAACCCCAAACTGGACAAAGATTCTGCAGATATCAACAAATCTATAATTATCACTGGTATAATGAAGAATTAAGAAACAGAATTTCGAGAGACAAAAAGGAGATGGCATACATAATGAATATACTGAAGGAAGTATCAGAGGAAATCTGTGATAAAGACACAGAGGAACACAAAGGGCTAGGGAAATATGACAGAAATAAGTCAAGGCCCCTGAAAGAAACCTTCCGGAGTGTGAAGAAGTCAGGGCTCCTGAAAGAAACCTTCTGGAGTGTGAACACTGTGGAGGAAATAATAAAAAATGCAACCAAACTTATGGAAAAGAGGAATTAAAAAAAATAAGGATAAATAAATGCCTAACCAAAGGGGAATTGGGAATACTACAAGAGATGAGGGAGGAACCAAAAACAAAGAACGAGGAAAGATCAGAAGAAGAGAAGAGTAAATTTTTAAACAAAGTAATTGGATTGCAGTTCCAAAAGTGGTACATAACCAACAGAGGATAAAAAGAAGGAAGGTAGTAGACTTAAGCTATTCAAGGATGAAAACAAGATCAAGTTGATGCACTTAAATGTAGATGGAATGGTGTCTAAATTATTAGAGATCAAAAACTATACCAAAGGAAAGGAACTACATATTATTTGCCTAACTGAAACAAAATTAACCTCAAAGATATCAAACGATACTCTAAACTTAAAGGAATACAAAATATGTAGAAGAGATAGAAATTTAAGATGAGGAGGATGAATTATAATCTTGTTGAGAAGCTGGATTGCTAGTTAGACTGTGCTGAAGAATTTCCGAAGTTTCTCGTAGTCCCGTCACTAGTCAGAGTTGCCAGTTAGCCTGCTGTTTGTGAGCGTAGTTATTTCGTAACTTATACATTAGTTTTTGTGCCTTTTTCTCTACATTAGTTTTTGTGCCTTTTTCTCTATAACATTTTATGTGACTGATAAATTATGTAATCTTATCTTAGTTTGTAAGATTAATAATTTAGAGTATTATGCAGTATAAGAAAACTCTGGATATTTTGGATATCCGAGTTAACTGTTGCTTCTCCTAGAATGTAGATCATTCTAGAACAGTGCAAGCTTATATAAGGGCGGGGAAGAGATTCAGTCAGTTTCAATTCTGTTTGAGTTTATTTCAGTGTCTGTGCAGTGTCGGTGAAGTGTAGTTAGCAAGCATTAACCCCTAAAGTACTAACAAGATCGATCGATCCTTTTTCAGGATTACGCTAGATGCCGAATATGATAGGTAGAGGACCCTTTGTAAAAAAAACTGCGGACACCAGGCTTTGGCCCGACTGTGATGTATATCGTTGCAAAAAATGGAGAACTAAGTCCTGAGTAGGAAGTGGGGAGGATCCAGGCTCCTACCCATGGTGTGGGGGTGATTCCCCCACCGCCCTCTTGCCACCTTCCTCTATCCCAACACGTTTGCTCCCTCTCCCCCTCCCTCGCCTCTGACCACCTCCTGCTCCCTCCCTCCCCCTCCTCCACCATCCTCCATCTCGCTACCTTGTTTCTCCCCCTTCCCTGTCTCCCTGAGGAGGTTTATATCCCACCCAACCAACCCTCCACATCCCTGTTCTCCCTCTCTGCCTGTTATCTTTGTCATGTGGTGTCTGTCTCGCACCTCTATACCCCCATACCACCCCTCCAGCACTCTCCCAACCCCACCCCCACCCCCTGTAGTATGCCGTTAGTTAACCTCTCCCCCCTCCCCCGCCTAGAGTATTATACATCACTGTTACTATTCATGTCGCGTTTTTTCATTCAGTACCAGGTTATTGTTTGTGTTATTGCATACACTGATGCATGAAACATAGAATGTATTTATGTTTTTTTATTTTGACAGCTACCCAGCTATGAGGGAAGGGGATGGGGGGAGAGAAGGTGGGGAGGGGAGAAGTGTTGGGGAGAAGGGTGTTTGGAGTCGGTGAGGAACACCAACATAATCATTGTGGAAGCTATTGTTTGAAAAGAAAAAAAAATTAGGTGGATAATTTTGAAGGGTGGGGGTAGGGGAAGAGGGGGGTAGCTTTAGCTTTGTTTCCTCTCTTGAAATTCTTACAGCTACTTGATTTGACAGCTTTGAGGGGAGGGCAGTGGGGGGGAAGGGGTGAGGGTCGTGGGTGTTGGAGTGTGTAACACCAAGAAAAAGATTTTGCATGCTTTTGTTCATTTTTTTTTTATTTGGACAGCTACACAGTTATGAGGGAAGGGGATGGGGAAGGGAAGGTGGGGAGGGGAGAAGTGTAAGGAGGGGGAAGTGTGTTGGGAGTGAGTAAGAAACACCGACATACTTATTGTGCATGCTGTTGTTTGAAAAAAAAAAATAGTTGGAAAATTGTAATGGGTGGGGGTAGGGAGAGGGAAGGAAGAGAGATGGAAGGTGATGGGAGTGGGTGAGGAAGGTCATGGGAGGGGAGGAATGAGGGGGAAATGGAGTGGGAACGCATAGGAAACTGGAGTTGCCCCGCCTGGAAGGGTAACTTTTTTCAACTTTGACGGGCTGCAATTGATGAACCAGTTGGTCTAAAATGCTTTGGTTTGTGACATAAGGTGCGTTAATTCAAGCTCTAAACTTTTGGCATAAAACTTTTTACTTCTGTAAGTCGAAAAATCGGCTCCATTTTCAGGGTAATTCGGTTGATCGAATTCCGTATGCTAGGGGTTAAGTGTCAGTGCAGTTAGTGAAGTTTGTATATCTTCGGTACTAGTGAAAATAGTGAAGTATTGTTGGCAAGCATTAAGTGTAACAGCAGTATGTGAAGAATGTAGAACCCTGATGCTTGTGAAAACAGTGAAGTTGGCAAGCACTAAGTGTAATTATATGGAAAATAAAGACTGAAATAACAAGCCAGTGTTTATTTATAATGCCTGTGCTACTGTGTTGTTGTACATTGAAAAGCTTCCTCGAGGAAGAACAACTCACTGGACAACATCCTTCCATTGTTATTGTTGTTGTTGTTGTTAGATTTGTTCCAAAGATAGCCTGTGACATGGGCAAACAAAGAGCCCATCGGAGTTGCACTAGGCACACGCCCACTATACTTAGTGAGGGGGAGGGTGAACCCTGACCGTGTTTAGAAGAATGTTTAGTGGTATATCGCCAATGACGCCAGAAGCATCTGCAACGTCGTCCCCTGAACGAGCAACTCTCCAGTCTGGCTGGGACCGGAGCAGAGTGGTATCCAAGTAGTCAAGGATGTAGTGTAAGAGTGGCTTTTCGGACCTTGCAAGGCAGTGGGAACATGGGTCAGCTCTAAGCCAGCAATTTGCTTATAACAAAGAAACCCCATACTCACCCTTCGGATCCGCATTAGTAGGAAATTAGGAAGGCCTGGAGGAGGCGAAAGTGAAGTGTAGGACGTGGCTGTGGCATACCAAATAGCAAATCTGGAGCTCTCAGAGATGCAGAGTTGATGGTCAGCACAGGAAAGCCTACCAATAGTGTTAGCCATCACGCAAAGAATATGCATGGTACTGGGGGTGGGGTTGGAATGTGATTTCCGAGAGAGAGCAAGTGGCATGTGCAGCTGCGTCAGCAAGCTCATTGCCAGCAAATCCAATGTGGCCTGGGAGCCAATGACGTGTGACAGTGTCACCACTGTTGGTAATGAGAGACGTGACAGTGTGTATGGCAATGAGAAGAATTGTATTGTCAGTGAAAGAGAAAGATTGCAGGCTCTGAAGCGAGAAGAGGGAGTCAGTATGGATAATGACACACTGGTGTTGATGGCGATGGGAGTGGTGCAGTGCACCAAGGAGTGCAAGGAGTTCAGCCTGGAAGGCAGAGGCACCTGGGGAAAGCTGCCATGATTCAATATACAGGTCGAAGGCAAAGGCTTAACCAGCAGAACCTTTGGGGTAGACAAAGCCATCGGTAAAGTAAGTCGCAGAGACAGTAGAGTACAGAGCAGATATTCTACGGAGGCCCTTCTGTCAAAGGATGGCGGGAATGGAGAAACAAGGTTTCTCCTCTGAGGGATGGAGAATCGTGAAAGGATGAGTCCATGGTAGTGTGGCAGAATATCCAGGACGGGGTGAGTCAGGATCACGACAACCATCAGGGGCAGCACTCAAACTATGAATAACAGCAGCATTGACGTGAGCCCAATCTCGTTGGGGTAGGGGGTCCAGTAGCCTGCTTAACAAATGCCTGAGCAATGCAGATACAGGCACGTGAGGTCGATGGTGCACCAGTTGAAGAGTGGTAACTGCTGCAAGCAGCGCAATGTGATGTTCCAGTGAAGGCAAACCACTCTCAACCCGAAGATTGACTAGACGGGTCCAGCGGGGGACACCCAACATAATGTGTAGCACATCGTTCTGTACGACCTCCAGAGTGCGGATGGATGGTGGGGTCAGACCAGTTAGACAGATAGCACTGTAATCAACAAGAGAGCATATGGCTTGGGCATAGAACACTAGAAGAACATTATAAGATGCACCTAGGCTGCGTTTTGAGAGAAACCTGAGCACAGCAGTGCAGGAGGTTGCCCGCTTTCATAAATATTTGACATGCCTGGCAAAGGTAAGCCCACTGTCAAGCCAAACCCCCAGATATTGATGGAGAGTGACAAGGGTGAGGTGGTGGCCACCAAGCAGCAGCAGGAAGTCTGAGGGACAGAGTCCAAACAGCAGACATTTGGTCTTTGCAAATTGAGGGAGCTGGGTCATCAGTAATGTGTCATTCTCCTTTGACTGGCTTAGCGAACTGTTGTTTTGTGCATTACGAATGTAAATAACAGTCTTTCATCCGGGGAATCTTCCCAGGTGGTAAGTCAGTCTCGAAGTTTGATTGCAATGGCTTTAGGTGGCAAACAGCCTTCTTCTTAGGAGCAGGATTACCATGACAAATGTAAGGAAGAGAAGAAAATCAGGAAGAAGAACGTGATCTGGTTTGTTGGAGACACCCTCGCCCAGCTCACGGGTGGTAAGATGTCCTCTGGAGGCTGTTCTATCTTCTGCAGAAGGAAAAGAAGATCCTGCGGGATGCTACAATGGTCATGGACTCTGACGTCATTGGACTCTGGTATTGTACCAGAATTCCAGTGATACAGAGCTAACACAGGATCCCGAAAGTTGAAAAATCTGTAAGGGGAATAGCTCTCCCTTAGTAGGCTGAAGGACAAGAAGATGGAGGCGGAAGAAGGAAAGCAAACTGACTTTAAACTGAAGCTGAGGAACCTGTTTGACTTGGCGTACACAAATGCCATGAAACTGCTGAAGAACGGAGAGGACAAGGCATTTCTGAAGGCTCAATGGGAGGAAGGCTGCCAAGGCATCATGCTTGGTGTCAGCTGAAAACTGTCGGATGCTCAAGCAAAGAAGCACGAGAGAGAGAAGGATTTCCGAGTTCAGGAACTAAGAAAGCAGCAGTGATGAGCTGCGGTATAAGCTTCCATTGAGCTGGAGGAACTGAAGAGAGTAAAGGGGACAAAAAACCTGTTCCCCAACCGTCCACATCAGCTACCACACCCCCACCCAAACGACAATGATTCCGATCTCGTGCATCCATCATTACTCTGGATTTGTCTAATGTCCTGTATCACAGGAAGACCTGCGACCGGAATTCTGTCCACATCTTGGCTGCTGCAGCATCTGTGTAAGGCAAAGACCCTTCAACAATGGCTTTGAACTGGTACAGCATCTGGCAGGGACAAATCAAGGCCCGTGGCAAACAGGCAGCAGCTCTGTGCTCATCCTTCAATCCTGGTGTTTCTCTCACCATTCACTGAGACATTAAGTTGGTCACTGAAGAACCTGGCCAAGAAAAGTTAGAATATTTATCCGTCCTGGTGTCTGGACAGGGAACTGTCAAGCTGCTGAACGTCCACAAGCTCCGATCAGAAATGGGAGTTGCCATAGAGGAGGTGATCTTTCCTGGTGTACAAGAATGGGACCTAGTGGATTTGGAGACAAGCATGGCCTTTGGCACAACTGCTAGCAACACCGGAATTTGCCTTGGGGCCTGCACTTTCCTGCTGCAGAAGATGGAGAAGGGACTCCCTTGTCTAGGCTGCAAGAAGCACATCAGCGAGATCATGATCCAAAAAGTCTTCACAGTCTGTACTGGCATCATCACATTAGAGCTGGACATCTCTCTCCTCAAGCATTTCAAGGGGGGATCGTCCTCTGCTGCAGCAGATCACTTGATGATGCTCACCAACCTTGTTTCCCGTTGCAATGAGGTCACTGCCTTCTGCTGTCAACTCACTGCCCAACAGCCACGGGACGATTATCAGGAGTTGCTCGAGCTCACGGTGATTGTCCTCCTCATGGCTTGCACATTTCGTGTCCTGGCGCCTACCACCTTGCCTGTTGGATGGTCAGAATTATTTACTCAGCCAAGATCTACCTTTTCCACGGACAGTTGCTCAATGTGCAAGAGCTCACCACACTCAAGCGGTACTGGTACGTCATCTCTGCAGTCACACTCCACATCCGGTACTGGTTCTCAGTGCCAGTTGCCACGTCTGCTCCTCGAAACGACCTGAAGGCCTTCAAGACATCCTGGGCTATGGTGACTCAGATGTCTTATCTGCTGCTGTGAAGGCCTTCGGCCATCATCTCTGGTACCTCTCTGAGGAACTGATTGGCCTGGCTTTCTTCGAGTCCTTCGACTTGGAAATGAAGAGGGCTATGACTGAAGCTCTGGAGAACGAGGGGGATGATAAGCCTGAGAAGAGAAGGACTCTGGAGCTGAATGTGGCTGTCATTCGAGTGAAGACACTGCCTGATTCGCCACAAGCAGCACTCGCCACCTTCCTTCCTTCCTTGGATCTTCTTGTGGGTTCCTGGACGTTGACTCATGCATGTGGATGGCACGAGACAATACAAGAAAGCCAAATAATGTGTCCAGTCACTGAAAGTCATGAACGACTTCACTGAGTCAGGAGTTGTACTGAATGCAGGATTTCATCCCTGTCATTGGACGAGGAACAGCGCAATTCCTGTTCCAGGTTATAGAAGCTCATCATCACTGACTCCTGAATGCTCAAAAGGTAATGCCTCCCAAACTAGGCAACAATGAGTGTGAGATCAGCTCCCATGACACCTACCAACAAGTGGCTAATACTGACAGAGTAAGGGAAACCTAGTTGTGCTGGCATAGTATTCAGCCCAGATGCCACAGTGTATGAATTTCAAGGCAAGTGGGGGACCAGTAAATACTACAATAGAAGACTGAACTTTGGCCTGTATAGATTTTGTACCAACAGGAACAAAAGTGTGGGGTGGACCGTAAAAAATCTGCCACTTCGATGATAAGGACAACCCATATACACTCTGTATATATATATATATATATATATATATATATATATACATAGGGTGAGAAGTGGCAACGTCCAGACAGCCCAAGTTTGTCCAGTCAAGTAGGCCACACTTCCATTCACTCATTGTTCAAGCCCCCGGAATCGTGGCTCTATCTGATACGCCAAAAACATTCAACACATTCTGTAGCTTCACATAATCATATCCGATAGAGTCAGTCAGGACGCTGTCACGTTAACCCCTAAACCGCAGGCTTGTTTTGCTTTGACTTGCGTGTCCCGCGGGCATATTCGCACTCTGACAGACTCTCTAAAAATATTTGCCAAAAATTAGTTATTAGTCCTAGAATATTAAAATTATATATGCATATGGCACATACCCTCAGCTTTTTCCTGGGATGTTTGTTGAGCCTTCATCGAGTACCGTAGGACTTGTGGAGACCTCTGAAGTTGGGTAACGAAGTCTCCACTTTACACTTCCGACAACCCGTAATATGATTACCACAGCCTGATAATATCACTAGAAACACTATTCTATGATTCTCACATAGTTTGGAATCTATACTCAAAAAAAAAAAAAAAACACTGTGAAAGCAATGAAAATTACGAGCGCGTATGACCTTCCCAATTGTGATCGTTCGCCGCTGGTGTTTTGTCATTTATTATTTATAAAAACACTCACACTTTATATTTCTATTACTATATAACACTTATATATATCTACAGTCTTTATCCATAAGTTTCCTTCAGTAACAGTAGTTTATTGTCACTGTAGGCATTTAATTTCTCTTTCAGTAAAATACATAGCATTCACTTTCTCGTCCTGTATACTAGCGTTGAGAGTGAATCTGTTACTTTCACCTTCACTTTCATAACTCATAGTATTCATACATGCTAGAGTGAAACTTTCACTTTCATTACTTCTAGTATATATACTCATATTCTTATATTACTACTCATTTACATTTCTATTTATATGCTCTATTCTATTTACATTATTTACATTTCTGTTTTATTTACACTGTGTTATGCAGTCACTTGCAGTAACTTATAAAACTATTTTCCACTGTTCACTTATATTTACATTCATTGCTTTCACTTGCTGTTTACACATTATTTACACATTATTTACATTTCCACTTGCACTGTTTTACTCTCCAGAAAGATCGTAGTCATTGTCCATCATTTTTATTGACAAATTAGCCAGTTCACGTTCCACAGCAATCACTTAGCCCTTTAGCCCTTTCCACACGATGTTCAGTAGGAAGTAGGTCACAGGGCTCTTTGCATGGGGCTAAAAAGCGGCGGCATTGGACAGGCGCGAATCCGACATGCATTCACCTTGAAAGATGACAGTAAACTGAATACAGTGTGGTGGCCTGCCTAGGGGGAGTGCATTGCTGCCAATGTCAGCCTGGTGACAGCTGCTAATGTATACGCTATGAAATGATTGGAAAAAATCTAGACAATACATAATAAATTAGGTAGGTCCAGGTGAATGTTAATATCACTTAGGCTTCTCCCTTCCTTTCTTATATATATTTTTATTACGAGAATAGATTATACGGCATATTTCAAGGGGAAATATACAGTGAAAACTAGCAAACGAGTGCACGTGAGGTGTCAGGTGATAATTAGCCAATTCCAGGTGTATGGCACTATCACTTACCTTATTTCTTTTTTGTATATATTATTTGGTATAAGAATAGGGCATAGGGCTTATTTCAATGGAAGAAATCGGTGGAAAATTCCAGGGAAGATTTACTTAGCATAGAATACGGTGTGGTGGCCCTCCTAGGGGGAGTGCAATGCTGCCAATATCAGCCTGGTGACAGCTGCTAATATATATGCTATGAAATGATTGGCAGGAAATCTAGACAATACATAATAAATTAGGGAGTTCCAGGTGAATGTAAATATCACTTAGGCTTCTCCCTTCCTTTCTTATATATATTTTTATTACGAGAATAGATTATAAACAGCGAAAATTAGTGAACGAGTGCACATGAGGTGTTGTCAGGTGATAATTAGCCAATTCCAGGTGTATGGCACTATCACTTACCTTATTTCTTTTTTGTATATATTATTTGGTATAAGAACAGGGCATAGGGCTTATTTCTATGGATGAAATCAGTGGAAAATTCCAGGGAAGATTTACGTAGCATAGCACGGCAGGGCAGGCGAGAGGGGAGGTAGGGAGGGGATCAAGAATGGGGAGAAATGGCTAAATTGTCAACAATGAATGGGAGTACAGATGAGATTAGGAGTGCTGACTAGTGTTGGACATTGGCAGTACTGATAGATGATACAAGCCACCACTTGAAAGCCCGGGCGAATTCAAAATAACACAGAATCACAAAAGTGACGCCCCGCAGTATGATCCCTTGCTCCCAAGTGTCACGAAAGTGACGCCCCACGGTTAAGGAGTTAAAAAGGGGTGTCAAATCCCTGATCAAGCACTTCTTTTCACAACATTCATCTAGCCAGCTAGATCTCTTGTCAGTCCCATGGCCTCACCACCTTCCATACCTCTCTTCCTCATACACTCATCCACTACATCCCTCCACCTTCTCTATGGCCTACCTCGCCTCCTCCCTCCTTCAAATTCATTCAGATATACCTTTTTCACCACTCAGTTGTTATCCATTCTTTCCACATGCCCATACCATCTCAATACACTCTCTTCGATTCTGGTGTCCACAGATTTTCTCACTCCAAATCTTTCACGAATCACATTATATCATATCCTATCAACTCTCTGTACTCCACATACATTCCTCAGCAGTCCTATCTCCACTGCTCTCACTCCTGACTTTTCATTCTCATGCCACATCATATAGTCTCACATCCATATGTTAAAGCTGGCACTAACACTCCGTTATGTAAGTCTCTTGCCTTCCTCATCCTTTTGCTGTAATACCACTCCCAGTCCCAAACCTGAGGCATCCATGCACAGGTAAAAAGGTTGAGTATAATCAGGATGCTAACACGGGTGCCTCTGTCATGGCTTTTTGAGGTCGTTGAAGCTTTCTCTCTTCCTATGGTCCCCATTGCCATGCAGCATCCTTCTTAAGTAGCATCGTCAATGATGATGTGATAGCAGCATAATTGTGGAAAAAGCTCCTGTAGAAACCATTGAGTATCCTTGGACTTGGGTGTAGGGAAATTTACCATGGCTGTAACCTTATCCAGCAGAGCCTTGATGCCATTGCCATCAACTAAGTGCCCTAGAAATCTAACATTAGTCTTTAAACAATTGCACTTCAATAGCTTGATTTTCAGACCCGCTGATCTTAAGGATTCCATTACTCGTTTTAACTTACTAAAATGAGTGTCCATGTCTTTGCTCACAATTATTAAGTCATCTAGATACACCAGGATGTCCTGCCCAATCATGTCACCAAACAACTGATTTATCGTTCTCTGAAATGTCAAAGGAGCATTACTCACTCCAAAAGGCATCCGGAAAAATTCAAAGTGCCCACAGTGAGTGCTAAAGGCAGTGATGGGATGCGACTCTTCGGTCAGCTCCACCTGCCAATACCCTGACGTTAGATCCAGGCAAGTGAACACGGTATTTCCTTTACCCAAGGACTGCTGTAAGTCTCTGAGATGCAGAATCGGGTAACGATCCGGTATGGTTACCTTGTTCACTTGCCGAAAATCTACAGCAGGTCTCATACCACCGTCCTTTTTAGGCACTAGAAAGAGTGGTGCATTCCAAGGTGAGGAAGAAGGCTGAATGACTTCATCATGAAGCATCATTTCAACTTCCTCTTCCACTGCCTTCATTTGGCTGTGTGGTAGACGGTATGCAGGTACATATATCGGATTTGTACCAGGGCACAACTCAATATGATGCTTCACCTTGTCCGTCCTACCCAGCGGTTCTCCTGGAAGTGCCACTTTATTGGAGAATTCTTTAAGAAATGCTAGCAACCACGTTTTATGGGCAATATTATCTGTCACCTTCGCATATTGTTCTAGCAGCTTTCCTCTCCAACGTCTGAGTCGTTGTTTGTGATGTGAATACGGGAAAGATGACCAGTATGTCGTTGACGTCCACAGGGGCACCATAGGAGATCAAGTCGCCTATATAACAACCATCTCTGAGGTTACTGTGCCACCACTCACATTTGCGATGAAGAGGGGCATCTTCTGATCTCGCCCAACACTACTCAGGGTGGACTCCAGCGATAATGCCTTATATTTTACGGTCTCTGATAAACAAGCCACATCAGTTCCCTCTGACACATCAGGTACTCGGACAAGAATTTTGCAGACAGTTCGACTGGGTAATTGGTGATTCCCACTCACTATAGCCCTGACCTGCTTCCAATCCATACCCTCTGCTTCGTGTGCATCCGGGGACTCCCTTGACACTTCATTTGTTGGGGTCATAACTGGCTGAACGGCTCCTGATTGGATATCAGTCCCAACTTATGTTGCTAAGGGAATAAGGCCTACAAACTCCTTCCCATTAAAGGAAATGGAATGTCTCTGAGGGTGTATAATCACAATATACTCCTCCATGGATTCAAGGCACAATAACCCATCAGCTGGCAGAGGAAAATACTCAACTACATATAATGTAGCACGTAACACAGGAGATCGTTTATCTGCCCTCAGTGTCAATGGTACCTGGCTTATGACCTTCATTTTACTCCCTGTCACACCTGTCAAAATGACATCAGGTGCTGACAACGTCCAATTGGTTTGAGGCATCAAACGTTTGAGCCTCTCCGGCACTTTACTAGATATAATGTTTGCACATGCCCCGGTGTCCACTATCAAAGACACCTAGCCTTTCCCTGTGATCCAAGAAATCGACAACAGATCCACCTTTTGATTAGCTGCCACACGCATATCGATGGATTGTAATATTCTTAATGTTACTTCTGTGTGCGGCCCTGAGCGTTCCCCTAATTAACCTGGTTGCCCAGTTTTTCCCGATTGGCAAGAACAATTGGGCAATAGTCCGTAGAATGAGGACACCACCCATGGATAACACACCATCTTTGTACCTTTGGCATTTTAGCCTTGGCCTGGTTAAGATAAAAGGTTGTCATAATATTAGGTTCACGTCATCCAGGAGGAAGAGTCACCTGAGTTTACATGCCAATACTGTTGGTATTCATGCCCCATCGATTAGCAGAAGGATCCTGGGTTTGCATGCCAATACTGTTGGTATTCATGCCCCATGGATTAGCAGAAGGATCCTGAGTTTGCATGCCAATACTGTTGGTATTCATGCCCCATGGATTAGCACAAAGATCCTGGGTTTGCATGTCCATACTGTTAGTATTCATGCCCAATGGATTAGCACAAGGATCCTGGGTTTCAATGTCAATACTGTTAGTAGTCATGTCCCATGGATTAGCGTAAGGAACATTAGCAAATAAATGGTCTTGTCCTTGCTGTCCAAAGGTTAATGGTGTACTGAACATGCCTGAGGTGTAAGTGGGTATGTGAGTGGTTGCATTACTAGCAGAGATTATTGGACCTTGCGTATCCTGAGTGACCAAGGGTGCTGTTGCAGCCTGTTCAACGTCCACAGTCTCTTCACTATGAGTACCCTCATTAGCAAGACTAGTGGCCATTTTGGATCTACCTGAACGTTCAGAACCTTCGAATAAGTACAACCAGAACGCAAATCCAAAGTGTTCATGTCCTCACTATCCAGTTCCTAAGACTCGTCCTGATCACCTTGAACCCCAAGGTTTCCCTCACTCATATCCTGTAAGGTTTGGATGCTCTTATCCAAAGACTCAACCCACTCACAAAATTCTGAGTGTGATTCACTAGACTCTGCGTCCTTCTTGGTTGGTTTGTCAGAATCTCTCCTTAATTTTCGTCCCCACCTCTTCACTGTATCCATCTAACCTTGTCAGAATTTATTCCCTTCCCAGTCACTGGAAAGATTAAACTGACACAAATAGATTAGTTATGGCTTTTAGCAGTAGAGAATGGGACAGACAAGACGTACATAGAAAACATCTATTTAGGGGAAACTGAGAAACCTTTATTTTGTCACACATTACCAAAATAATATGTGCTGCTTAAAAGTGTATGTCTGAGGTTCACTGTGCATGTACACTACCTAGGTGTCAGATGAATGCTGAAGTTCCCGGTAGATTTGCACTACAGCTCTGCACACTCTGCCAGGCTTCTTCTCTCCAACCACACGACAATGCTCTCCTGACGAAGGTCCGAGGGTGACTGCGGGACGCTACACACAGCCACAAGCTCCACACACACACACTCACCCTGCCTCACTCCAGCCTCCGCAGCCCAGAGTTCCCAGATGTGTCTAGACGATACCACTCTTCACCGCACTGGCCTCATTCCTTGCCGAGATCTCGCACACCAGGCAAGATAGTTGCCAGTTCACGCTTGAAGGTAGATATATCCGCACTGACGGGATAATGAGAAAGAACGAGATTCACTACTGTGATATATTATCTGCTCCACTTACTCACTCCGCAATTAGTCCCGTTGCAACAGTAGGAGTAAGATTTTTTGTTTCACCTGTAGGATCACGAATGGTTGCAAAGGGTTTCACTGCACAAATCCCTTTAGCACATTTTCGTATCCCAGCACTGAACACCAGTATTATGTACTGGCTGGTAGGAATTCCACCACTGACCACCAATATGTATCAGCTGGCTGGAACCCTACAGCTGATCACCAATATTATGTATCAGCTTAGGCATGACTGCATTGTTTCCAAGCAGGTTATCAAGACATAATGTTCTGCCTAGTTGAAGACACCTCCGGCTGACACGCTTCACCACAGAGTTGCTCTCCACCTGTCTTTCTCACACACAGGAGATGGTGGGAATCGGTATAGATCTTGTTGAAGGAATGGTAGGTAGCATGTGCAGGCAAACTGAAAACTGAGCAGATTTATCTCACTTTATTGGCCACAGAATGATACAACTGTGACACAGAGAGAACTCCAAATAATACGTCCCTCTCATTTGAATGATAATTGCGTTCTGCTCTAGCTGTCCGGCTTCCCCACTATATTACACACTCTTTAATTATGTCTAAACACGTTTGTATGTAATACGTAAATATAGTGTGAGACTACAACTCATCATGGAAACGATGTCCGGCACCAGAAGAGGGGGTTGCTGGTTCTGTGGGAAGTAGGGACACAATATGGAGGATTGTTACAAATGGAAGAAGGAGAGAGAACAATGCAATGCAAGGAAATATTCAATTGTAACAAAAGCATGTTGGACATGTAGTGAGGTGGGACACTTCAGTTCTGAGTATCCGAAGAAGAAAAAGAAGGATAAGAAGGCTGCAAAAGAAAGAAGCAAAAAACTAGTGGAGGCTGGTTTTAAGGGGCAACTACCCCTTAAGGGGCCCCACCACTGAGAAACTGCAAGAGAATCGCAATCAACAGTGTGTGAATAGATGGAAAATTAGATGGAAAGAAGTGTTCACTGGTGATTGATTCGGCCTTAGCCCCTACACCGCTGGCTTGTTTACCAATGACTTGCGTGTGCCGCGGGGTTATTTGGGCTCCGACAGACTCTCAAAAAATATTTGCCAAAAATCAGTTATTAGTCCTAGAATAATAAAATTACATATGCTTATGGCACATACCTTCAGCTTTCTCCTGGAATGATTGTTGAGCCTTCGTCGGTTACCGTAGGACTTGTGGAGACCTCTGAAGTAGGGTAACGAAGTCTCCACTTTACACTTCCCGACAACCCGTAATATGATTACCACAGCCAGATACAAACACTATAAACACTATTCTACAATTTTCAAGTAGTTTGGGATCCATACTCAAAAAAAAACACTGTGAAAGCAATGGAAATTACGAGCGCGTCTGATCGTCGCACTGGCACTAGTTCGCTCTTGGTAGTCTGTCATTTATTATTCATAAAACCCCTCACACTTTATATTTCTATTACTATATAACACTTATATATATCTACAGTCTTTATCCATAAGTTTCCTTCAGTAGTATTAGTTTATTGTCACTGTAGGGATTCAATTTCTTTCAGTAAAATACGTAGCATTCACTTTCTCGTCCTGTATACTGGCATTGAGAGTGAATGTCACTTTCATCTTCACTCTCATAACTCATAGCATTCAGACATGCTAGAGTGAAACTTTCACTTTCATTACTCCTAGGGTATATACTCGTATTCTTATAATACTACTCATTTACATTTCTATTTACGTTCTCTATTTTATTTACGTTATTTACATTTCTATTTTATTTACACTGTGTTGTGCACTGTCACTTGAAATAACTTATAAAGCTATTTTCCATTGTTCACGTATATTTACATTCATTACTTTCACTTGCTGTTTACACATTATTTACACATTATTTACAATTCCACTTGCACTGTTTTACTCAATAGAAAGATCGTAGTCACTCTTTTATCAATTGTCAGCCCTTTACCTCTTTCCACATGAGGTTTAGTAGGGGGTAAAGGTCACAGGGCCATTTGCATGGGGGTGAAAAAAGGCCTTGAAGTCAGCAAGAAGAAACATACGTACTCTCGCTTCGGAAGATGAGAGTGAACTGATAACGGAGGACCAGCGTGGAGGCCTGCTAGGGGTTATTCAGAGTTACCAATATTACTTCTTGAAACAGCTAAGTCTAGCACTGATATGATTGGCAGGAAATCTAGACAATACATTATAAATTTGGTAGTTCCAGGTGAATGTAAATATCACTTAGGCTTCTCCCTTCCCTCCTTACATGTATATTTATTACGAAAATAGATTAGAGGTCTACTTAGGAGATATATATTCAGAGCTACCAATGTTATATCTTGAAACAGCTTTGTCTAGCACTGATATGATTGGCAGGAAATCTAGACAATACATTATAAATTAGGTAGTTCCAGGTGAATGTTAATATCACTTAGGCTTCTCCCTTCCCTCCTTACATGTATATTTATTACGAAAATAGATTATACGGCATATTTCAAGGGGAAAAAAACAGCGAAAATTAGCGAACGAGTGCACGTGAGGTGTTGTCAGGTGATAATTAGCCAATTCCAGGTGTATGGCACTCTCACTTACCTTATTTCTTTCTTGTATATATTATTTGGTATAAGAATAGGACATAGGGCTTATTTCAATGGATGAAATCAGTGAAAAATTCCAGGGAAGATTTACTTAGCGTAGCATGGCCGGGCAGGCGAGAGGATAGGGTAATGGAGGGGGGGTAGGGAGGGGAGTCAAGAACGGGGAGAAATGGCTAAATTGTCAACAATGGATGGGAGTACAGATGAGATCAGGAGTGCTGACTAGTGTTGGACATTGGCAGTACTGATAGATGATACAAGCCCCCACTTGGAAGCCCGGGTGAATTCAAAATAACACAGAATCACAAAAGTGACGCCCCGCGGTATGATCCCTTGCTCCCAAGCGTCACGAAAGTGACGTCCCGCGGTTAAGGGGTTAGAGAAGACTTTTGTGAGGCCCGATGTGTTACGTCATCAGTATCTGCCTGAGTCATCAGAACAACTGTGTGGCATAACTGTGCATCACACAGAACTGAGGGACCCTTGAATGTCTGGAATGAAGTGGCCTGGCAAGAGGCTATGCTTCCAGTTTAAGTAGCCAAGATGGAGGATCCATGCATTCGTGGCCTGAATAATCTGATGTCCATGGGACGTGAGCTGGATTTCTGCCCCATGAAGCTGAAGTTCTGCAGAAAGTCAGTTCCTGTCACAGCTGTCAGACATACTAGTTCTGGGTCTGAGGCGAGGGTGCTCCGCACTACAGTTGTACCCCCCAAATCAGAATTATTGCTCCAGTGCAAGGTGAGTGTCTCTTTTGACAGCTGTCTAGGGGTATTTGAGCCTGATGTACGGTCCAAGACGATGGCAGGAATGATGGTGGGGAGAACTTTGGTGGAAACAAGTGTAGATGAAGCGCCAGCTGTGGTGGCCAATTTCTCCAGTGAGCCATAGAAAATCAACTAAGGAGAAATTGTGGGACTGTGCCAAGTGGAGTATCCTGAATGGCATCAGAGAAAGGACTGTAAAAGGAGTGTACTGTACTTAAAGAACATGGGTATCTGCCAGACCACTTATAAGGTCTATTATCAAGGAGTTGCCAATGCTTGGATGACTCACAAATGCTGAAGTTGAGGCAGCTGCTGATGAAGTTTACTGATCTTTTCCACCGTAGATTTAGACCTAGCGTGCACTGTTCTGGTGGAACGTTGTATAGACACTTGGGATAACCACCTGATTAAACAGCCAGCAGGGAGGATGGCGCCTGCCCAATGGCAAGAAATGAAGAAGGTGATGGAGAATCTCCAAATATAAGGAGTGATAGAAAAGTCCAGTAGTACATGGGCATCAGTAGGGGTTCTGGTAAGGAAGAGGGGTGGCTCGATAAGGTGCTGCATAGATTATCGAGCCCTGAATGAAGTGACAGTGAAGGATGCATACCTCTTGCCAAGAATTGATGACACCCTGGATGTTGTCAGGTTCCAAGTGGTTCTCTACCCTAGACATGAAGGCAGGATATCCCCAGGTCAAGGTTAAAGTGAAGGACGAGGAGAAAACAGCTTTTTCGTACAGGCAGCATTTATGGTAGTTTAAAATGATGCCATTTGGTCTATTCAATTCCCCAGATACTTTTGAGCATCTCATGGATTGCATACTGCAAGGCCTGCACTGGCAGACAGGTCTGATCTACGTGGACGTTGTAGTTGTGTTTGGACAGACTTTCGACCAGGAACTGGAGAGGCTGTTGGAGGTGTTCAACAAGATTCAAGCAGTGCACCTCAAACTGAACCGTAAGAGGTGCTGCTTGTTTCAGAAGGAAGTGAAGTACCTGGGACACATTGTAGGGGAAGGTGGTGTCTGTACTGATTCAGAGAAGGTGGTAACTGTGAAAAACTGGCCGCTTCCAACTTGAGTGAAAGAGCTTCGAAGCTTCCTGGGCTTGTGCACTTACTACCGGCGTTTTGTCTAGGACTTTGCACAAGCTGGTGGGGAAGAAGCAGATGCTTGTGCGGGCATCAGTGACTCAGAAAGCCATCGATGAACTCAAGCATGCATTGGCAAGCTCTCCAGTATCACTGTACCCTGATCAGAGTCAGCCATTTATCTTGGACTGTGATGCTACTGCCCATGGTATTGGTGGAGTTCTTTCACAGAAGAAGGATGACAAGTAGTATGTAGTGGTGTATTACAAGAACAAGCTCAGTTCACTGGAGTGGAACTATTTTGTGACCCTTAAGGAGCTTTTGGCAGTGATGAAGAGCCTTTGTTCCTTCCATCCCTACTTGTATGGATCTTACTTTGTCATTAGGACAGATCAGGTGGCACTCAAGTGGTTGAAAACATTAAAGAATCCGGAAGGACAACTGGAATATGGCAATGCTGACAGCCTGAGTCGTCGGCCTTGTGACCCAGGGTGCCAGCAGAATAAAAAAAAAGATCATAGTAAGAAATGCAGCCATATTGCAGTGACAGGGCCAGGGTCAGAGGTAAAAGACCTGTAGCAGATGGAGGATGCAGATTTTCAACCAGCATTAGACTGGCTGCAGCTGAGAACAGTGTGACCATCTTGAGAAGAGATTTCTAGATTCAGCCCTGCAACCAAGAGCAACTGGAGTCAGTAGGACCTTCTTTGTTTGAACAATGGACTATTGGAGTGTCAGGGGGAGAAATCTGATGGCCTCAGCAAGCACTGGCAACTGGTGGTTCTGAAGAAAATGAGGTCTGGGATCTTGGATGAGTCTCATATCCAGATAACTAGTAGGCACCTGGGAGTGAAGAAAACTCTAAGTCAGCTGCGACAGAGGTTCTTCTGGACTGGCATGTGTCAGGACGTTGAAGAGTGGTGTCGGGCCTCTGATGTATGTTGTGCCAAGAAGGGACCCAAAAAACATGGTTGTGCCCCTCGTCAGCTTTACCAAGTGGGTGCATCAATGGAATGAGTCGAGGTGGACATTGCCGGACCTTTGCCACACACTGAAAGAGAAAACCGGTATATACATGTTGCCATGGACTACTTCACAAAGTGGCCAGAAGCCTATGCCATCCCTGATCTAGAGGCTGCAACTGTTGCTCGGGTATTGGTTGACCAGTTTTTCTGTCGTTTTGGGATGCCACAGGAGCTACATTCAGACCAGGGTAGAAACTTCGAGTCTGCTGTGTTCTGTGAGTGCTACAAGTTATTGGGGATCAAGAAGACTAAGGCCACAGTCAGGTGGGATGGTGGAGAAATTCAACTGGACCTGGGACAAGAACTGGCCAAGTACCGTGTAGATGGACAAATGGAATTGGACCAAAACTTACCTAAGTTGTTGATGGCATATCGGTCTGCATCCCATGAGTCTACCAACAACACCCCTGCAAAACTGATGCTGGGCCATGAGTTATGCTTACCTGTTGACTTGTTAGTGGGAAGACCACCTGGTGAAGAGCTGCCTACAGACACCTCCACCTATGCGAAGCACTTTCACGAAAGGCTGGCTGAGGTACATCATCAAGTGCGAGGAGCCCTTAAGTTTTCAGGAGAGGTAATAAGTGCACGTATGATGCCAAGGCAAGTGAGGTGAGCTTCAAGGATATGATAATGTTAGGATATACAATCGTCAGTGGAAGAAGGGACAGTCAAAGATGCCGCAGAGCCCATGGGACGGGCCTTACACTGTGTTAGACTGCCTATCAGACGTAAGGCACCAGATTTCAGGAGGCAGGAAGTCTCGCCCGAAGGTGGTACACGTGAATCATCTGTGGCAGTACCATGGGCCAGGACAGTACAGATGGGACGTCTCTGAGGAATCATGCTCAACTGTAGCCGAGGATGTTGAGGACCACAGAACTGAAGTACAAGAGGATGGTGACAGTTTCTCGAGGGAAGAAGTGAATCAGGAAGAGGACCAAGACATCCCAGGTGGAGTGGACTGTGTGGAGGAGCAGAGATGTCGTTGGAAGTGGTATAGGAGAAGACCTGATAAGTGTAAGGATTATTTTGTGTATAATTAAGTGTTTAGTTTGGATCAAAAATTGTTTGTACACATTGTGTAGTTATGTTGGAACGACAAAGGAAGAGGGAGGGGGTAGTGTTGAGAAGCTGAATTGCTAAGTAGATTGAGCTGGAGAATTCCCAGTGTCTCCTCTTAATTCCGTCACGAGTGAGAGGTGCCAGTTAGCCTGCTGTTTTTAAGTGTAGTTATTTTGTAAGTTGTACATAATTTTTTGTTCTGTTTTTCTCTGTAACGTTATATTTTTAGTTGATTTTAGTTGATTGTTTGTTAAATTATGTAATCTTATCTTAGTTTGTATGGTAAATAATTTAGAGTGTTATGCAGTGTAAGAAAACTAGATATTTTGGATAACTCCGAGTTGGCAACTGTTGCTTCTCTAGAATGTAGATTGTTCTAGACCAATGCAAGTTTATATAAGGATGGGGAAGAGACTAAGACAGTTTCAATTCAGTATGAGTTTAGTTCAGTGTCTGTGCAGTGAATTGTAGTTAGCAAGCATTAAGTGTCAGTCCAGTTAGTGAAGTTTGTATATCTTCGGTCCTAGTGAAAACGGTGAAGTGTTGTTGGGGGAGGCGTGGCGTAGTCGGTAGAGAGTTGGCCTGCCGTTCTAACGAACCCAGGTTCAAATCCCCGCTGGGGCAGGGAACAGTTTAAGGATTTGAATTTCATTAAATCAAGCTTTACTGATCTACTAGAAGACCCGTCGACATATCGTAAAAATACCCCCGCTAATACCAATACACCAGTCCTGTATGAGACAGCCCTAGCATGTATTCAGTATGGACGGTGGGTGTTAGCGCCGAAGTGGTGACATGTAGAGGTGTATGGTATGTAGGAGGACTGCTGGGCCTTGATAGCAGGCTGTGATGCCTATGCCCAGAGTCGGACACATAAAAAAGAAAAGAAAAGAAAAAAAGCATTAAGTGTAAATGCAGTTTGTGAAGATGGTATTAGCTCCAATGCCTGTGAAAACAGTGAAATGAAGTTAGCAAGCATTAAATGTAGTTATTTGGAAAAAAAAGACAGTGAACTTGTGATGCTAGTGTTTATTTACAACGCCTGTGCTGCTGTGTTATTGTAAACTGAAGGGCTGCCTCTAGGAAGAACAACCTATTGGGCAAATCTCTTCCTAAACTGATCTACTGCTGTTGGAGCCTGTGGCAGTGTGGGATGGGGACATGACAATCGTAACAAAGAAAAATCTACATATCAAAGAAATAAAACTAGATATACCCTCACAAGTAGAACTGATTGCAGTAGATATTAACACATATGTAGCGAAAGTTATTGTGGCAAATTTATACATGCCATCCAAAACAAACAGATGGGAAGGAGGCGAATATGAAGACCTGAGAGAAAGTACAATTCAGAGTTTAAGTGCATTACTACATAGAATGGAAGAGGAATCTAAAGGAATTATACTAATTGGAGATTTCAATACAAATATAAATTGGAATACTCTAGATGCAAGAAGCCTTGAAAACTGTTGGGATCAAAAGCTCCTGGCTCTTGTGCAAGAGTTTTTCCTAACACAGCATGTAAAGGAAAACACTAGAAAAAGAGGACTCGATGATCCATCAATATTAGATCTTATATTTAGCCTACTAGGCAAGAAAATGATACTGACAATATAATGTATCATCCTCCTTTCGGCAAAAGCGACCATGCAATATTAAATTGCAACTCCAGGATTGCAAATGACATAGTTAACAGTAATGAGAGTTACAAAAAGAGCCTAAAGTACAAAAAGGGCAACTACCATGACCTAAAAAAGTATTTCTTAGAAATAGATTGGGAAAAGGAGTTAAGAGTACAACACTTAAAATTTATATATAGAAATTTCTGCTGTTTTTATGAAATAGGAGTCCAAAATTACATCCATCAACAAAACGAAACAGACGTGAAAGTAAAAAAAAAAAAAAAAGGTCTAAAACGGAATGTAAAACAATCAAAAGTAAAAAGAGTTTTTCTGTGGAACAGATACAGAAAACACAATAGTGAGAGGGCATATAACAACCAATAGCAGGCAAGAAATTATTATTCATGGATAAGGAGAGAAGTTCAAAGACAGTTTGAGGAAGACATAATAAATAAATGCAGAGATCAACCTAAACTATTTTACAGCTACATCCGAGGCAAAAACAAAGTTATAGATAAACTATAGTCCATTATGGACAAGGGGATCACCTATACAAACAAGAACGATGTTTGTGAAGCACTAAATAAAAATTCCAATCAGTTTTTACAAAAGAAAATAATTTTGAGAGAGATGATATGGAACATACATGCCCACACATAGTACCAGATATACAAATCTCAGAAACAGAAGTACAGGAAAAGTTAAGTAAATTAGACAAAGGGAAAGGACATGGTCCTGACGAAATTTCAGGTTGGGTGCTACATGAATGTACAGAGAAGATAAGTAGACCATTATATTTAAAATTCAAGGAATTCTTAGTCAGGGTAAACTACCTGGCATCTGGAAGAAAACATTGTTCTTTTATTAAAGAAAGGGGATAGGCAGAATACACTAAGCTACTAACCAGTATCACTGACCAGTGTTGTAAGATACTACAAGAGCTAATATGAAAAGTTTGGGTAAATCATCTAGAATAAAGTATGGTACCTGAAAGGCAGTCAGGTTTTAGAAAGGGAAAATTATGTGTTACTAATCTATTAAGCTACTATGATAGAGTTCCGAAACATTACAGAAAAGAGAAGGATGGGTGGACAGTTTCTATTTAGATTTCAAGAAACCATTTGAAAGTGTACCACACCAAAGTCCGATGAAAATTAATGGGTGTTTATTCTTCTCGGCTGAACACAGATCTTGCCCCTATTAGGTTTGTCTCTGGACTAAAGACAGAAGCTGGAAAGAGCCGGGCCGCCTCTCTCTCTAGACCTAACCTATGTATAAATATATATATATATATATATATATATATATATATATATATATATATATATATATATATATATATATATATATATATATATATATATATATATATATACTGTATATATATATATATATATATATATATATATATATATATATATATATATATATATATATATATATATATATATATCAATCATTTCCTGTGGCACCCTCGGGGATGCAAAGGGCCTCGATGAACTCACACCACCACATCCTATCTTGTGCTAACTCCTCAAGATCTCCCCAACACTCATCTCCAGCTTCCCGTCTCATTGTCCTCACCCACGTCTCTTTTGGCCTTCCTCTACCTCTCCTACCAAGTGCCACCCACCCTGGTGTACCTCGTACTATTCCCTGTCCCCTATACACATGTCCTAGCCACTTCTATCGTGAGAATCTAACATATTCATCGATCGGCTGCACTCCCGTTATTTCTCTAATTCTACTATTTGGTATCCTTTCCCACCACTTAACTCCTAATATTCTTCTAAGTGCTTTATTTTCAAACACCAAGAATTTATTTTCCATAGTCACTGTGCTGTACCAAGACTCGTGTCCATAAATTAAGATACTCCTAACCATTACCTTATAAAGTTTGATTTTTGTATGCACAGGAAAATTGTTATTATTCCAAATATTTTTAAGCATTCCCATTGCCTGATTAGCCTTCTTTAACCTTTCCTCGAATTCAAAGTTCAAAGAACCATCCTTGGCTAAATAAGTACCTAAATATTTAAACCTATCAACTTGCTTTACAACCATACCTCCAATTACACATTCCTGCGCATTTTCCATATGCATATTGATTATTTCAGTTTTTCCACAATTAATAACCAAACCCACCTTGCGACCTTCACTCACCAAACAGTCCAACACTCTCTGCATCTCTTCTGGCCCATCACAAATCAAAACTATATCATCTGCATAATCTAAATCCAAAAGTTTCCTGTTCTCTCCCCAAAGTATACCTGCACCGGTTTCTGTTCCAACGCGTTTCATAATGTAATCAATGACCAATATAAATAGTAAAGGCGATAGAACACCACCTTGAATTACTCCGGACTTGACTTCAAACGAATCACTCAGACAACCATCAACCATCACTTTACAAAATGTGTCCTCATGCATGTTCATAATGACCCTCACAAACTCCTCTGGTATTCCATAATGTCTCAGGATCTTCCCCATAGTCTCTCTCGAAACACTATCAAAAGCCTTTTCAAAATCAACAAAGCAAAGACTTAACGGTACTCTCATTTCATTAACTTGCTGCATCAAATGCCTAACTATAAAGATCTGATCATTGAAACCACGTCCCTTTCTAAAACCGGCCTGTTCATCCCTCAGAATACCCTCAACCACCGGCTCCAACCTATTTAACAACACTCTACTGAAAACTTTCAAAGCAATCAGTGACAAAGAGATTCCCCTCCAATTACCACATTCACTCAGGTCTTCCTTCTTCGGAACTTTAACAATTACACCATTCTTCCAAACTGATGGTAGTAACCCCGTCACCCATATCTTATTGAATAGCTTGGTCAAGATCATTATTAATCTATCCCCCTCCACTTTAAACATTTCCGGAAATAAACCATCCTCCCCTGGTGCCTTATTATTTTTTAACTGTTTTACTGCTTTCTCCACTTCTGCAAGCCTCAACTCTCCTGTTTCTATATTTAAATCTTCCTGAGCAGACAGTATATCCTCTTCTGGTGGTATTGGTCTATTAAGAACTGTCTCAAAATGCTCTTTCCATCTATTTTTAATATCTTCATCTTTGGTCAATAAATTTCCTTCCCAGTCTCTCACTGGTATTTCCTTGCGTTAACTGCATTACCACTCAGTTCTCTAATCGATTCATATGCTTTTCTTTGACTCTGTCCATCATTTTTGTTTATTAAGATTTCAGTCTCTGCAACTTTTTCATCCACACATCTTCTTTTATCTCTCCTAGCTAACCTTCTTACTTCTGAATTCAAACTCCAGTACGCAGCTCTTGCTAATTCAATCTCTCGTTCATCAACGCATTGCATCTCACTCCTCAATTTAGCCTCACCTCTCTTTTTTATCATATCCCACGTTTCCTCTGATATCCATTTCTTTCTCCTGAATCTATGTCTCCTTCCAATTGTACATTCAGCAGTCTCATGCAAAACTTTGTTCACATCCTCCCACATCTCATCTACACTTCTCTCCCCCTCTTCCAACGTTTCCACCACCAAAAACCTATTTCTACATTCTAATCTGAATTCCTCCTTTTCTTCTCCTTCCCTTGTAAGCTTAATAATATCGTATCTACCAACACCAGATTTTTCCTTCTTCTGATTTTTAAGTTTAAACCTTATTTTTGCAATGCTGAGTTGATGGTCACTACCAATATCCGCTCCCCGTTTAACATGAACATCTAGCAGAGAACTTCTATGCCTCCTACTGATAGCGATGTGATCAATCTGGTTTTTATATTTTCCACACGGCGACACCCAAGTTGTCTTGTGTATATTGCAATGCTGAAAGAGTGTGCCCCCGATGACTAAATCATTTGCTAGACAGAAGCTTCCAAACCTCACTCCGTTTTCACTCATCCTACTACCAACTCCCATCTTACCCATACATGCCTCAAATCCCTCATTTGAACAGCCCATTACTGCAAGTCTCCAACGCAGATCAAAACATCATGTCTAGGTACCCTTCCTACTCCTTCTTGCAACTTTTCATAAAATGTGTCTTTCCTTTCATCGAGTGCATCATTAGTAGGTGCATAACACACAAACAGACTGATTTTGCCATGATTTTATTTAAACCGTGTGTATAACACGTGAGTGTAGCCTATACACTGTATATACACTGTATATGGCTAGTGAGGGAGTGATCGCCCTCTACCTACACAGATCAAAAGCCCTCGGGAGCAGGGGGGTGGTTGCTTTCTCAGGCAGAGGAACTCCTTGAGAGTGAAATGGCTGGGAAGCATGCCGGCACGTGACTGGCTACAGCATAGCTGGGTCTTTCGGGTGTGGGCAATCAGGCAAGTTAGCTGCCTACTGCGACTGCAACACAATGGCGAGGTGTTCAGGAAGTTAGCCAAAGAAACCTTGATGGACTCTGAAAGAACAATAATGGCCCCCAGTCCCGTGCAGCCCTTAAATGGGCAGGGGGTGCTAAGAATCTCACGGTTGCCTCAATTACAATCTAATTCCTTTGTCAATGCAAAAAATACAATTAAAATTGTTAACTGGAATGTGAGAACGCTAAATCATGACGGTAAAATCGATGAGTTAGTGAAGGTTTTTCAAAATTACGGACTTGATATTTGTGCTCTGACAGAAACTAGATTAACTGGAGTCGATAAGTTGGATTTGGAGGATGGTATACGTTTATTGATATCTGGTCGACAGGACGGAATGCATTATCAGGGAGTAGGATTGTTGCTGGGTTGTAAGGCAAATAAGGCTTTATGTGAGTGGGATCCTATAGATGAGCGATTGTTATACGCACGGTTTAAATCAAATCATGGCAACATCAGTCTGTTTGTGTGTTATGCACCTACTAATGATGCACTCGATGAAAGGAAAGACACATTTTATGAAAAGTTGCAAGAAGGAGTAGGAAGGGTACCTAGACATGATGTTTTGATCTGCGTTGGAGACTTTAATGCAGTAATGGGCTGTTCAAATGAGGGATTTGAGGCATGTATGGGTAAGATGGGAGTTGGTAGTAGGATGAGTGAAAACGGAGTGAGGTTTGGAAGCTTCTGTCTAGCAAATGACTTAGTCATCGGGGGCACACTCTTTCAGCATTGCAATATACACAAGACAACTTGGGTGTCGCCGTGTGGAAAATATAAAAACCAGATTGATCACATCGCTATCAGTAGGAGGCATAGAAGTTCTCTGCTAGATGTTCATGTTAAACGGGGAGCGGATATTGGTAGTGACCATCAACTCAGCATTGCAAAAATAAGGTTTAAACTCAAAAATCAGAAGAAGGAAAAATCTGGTGTTGGTAGATACGATATTGTTAAGCTTAGAAGGGAAGGAGAAGAAAAGGAGGAATTCAGATTAGAATGCAGAAATAGGTTTTTGGTGTTGGAAACGTTGGAAGAGGGGGAGAGAAGTGTAGATGAGATGTTGGAGGATGTGAACAAAGTTTTGCATGAGACTGCTGAATGTACGATTGGAAGGAGACATAGATTCAGGAGAAAGAAATGGATATCGGAGGAAACGTGGGATATGATAAAAAAGAGAGGTGAGGCTAAATTGAGGAGTGAGATGCAATGCGTTGATGAACGAGAGATTGAATTAGCAAGAGCTGCGTACTGGAGTTTGAATTCAGAAGTAAGAAGGTTAGCTAGGAGAGATAAAGGAAGATGTGTGGATGAAAAGGTTGCAGAGACTGAAATCTTAATAAACAAAAATGATGGACAGAGTCAAAGAATAGCATATGAATCGATTAGAGAACTGAGTGGTAATGCAGGTAAACGCAAGGAAATACCAGTTAGAGACAGGGAAGGAAATTTATTGACCAAAGATGGAGATATTAAAAACAGATGGAAAGAGCATTATGAGACAGTTCTTAATAGACCAACACCACCAGAAGAGGATATACTGTCTGCTCAGGAAGATTTAAATATAGAAACAGGAGAGTTGAGGCTTGCAGAAGTGGAGAAAGCAGTAAAACAGTTAAAGAATAATAAGGCACCAGGGGAGGATGGTTTATTTCCGGAAATGTTTAAAGTGGAGGGGGATAGATTAATAATGATCTTGACCAAGCTATTCAATAAGATATGGGTGACGGGGTTACTACCGTCAGTTTGGAAGAATGGTGTAATTGTTAAAGTTCCGAAGAAGGGAGACCTGAGTGAATGTGGTAATTGGAGGGGAATCTCTTTGTCACCGATAGCTTTGAAAGTTTTCAGTAGTGTTGTTAAATAGGTTGGAGCCGGTGGTTGAGGGTATTCTGAGGGATGAACAGGCTGGTTTTAGGAAGGGACGTGGTTGCAATGATCAGATCTTTATAGTTAGGCATTTGATGCAGCAAGTTAATGAAATGAGAGTACCGTTAAGTCTTTGTTTTGTTGATTTTGAAAAGGCTTTTGATAGTGTTTCGAGAGAGACTATGGGGAAGATCCTGAGACATTATGGAATACCAGAGGAGTTTGTGAGGGTCATTATGAACATGCATGAGGACACATTTTGTAAAGCGATGGTTGATGGTTGTCTGAGTGATTCGTTTGAAGTCAAGTCCGGAGTAATTCAAGGTGGTGTTCTATCGCCTTTACTATTTATATTGGTCATTGATTACATTATGAAACGCGTTGGAACAGAAACCGGTGCAGGTATACTTTGGGGAGAGAACAGGAAACTTTTGGATTTAGATTATGCAGATGATATAGTTTTGATTTGTGATGGGCCAGAAGAGATGCAGAGAGTGTTGGACTGTTTGGTGAGTGAAGGTCGCAAGGTGGGTTTGGTTATTAATTGTGGAAAAACTGAAATAATCAATATGAATATGGAAAATGCGCAGGAATGTGTAATTGGAGGTATGGTTGTAAAGCAAGTTGATAGGTTTAAATATTTAGGTACTTATTTAGCCAAGGATGGTTCTTTGAACTTTGAATTCGAGGAAAGGTTAAAGAAGGCTAATCAGGCAATGGGAATGCTTAAAAATATTTGGAATAATAACAATTTCTCTGTGCATACAAAAATCAAACTTTATAAGGTAATGGTTAGGAGTATCTTAATTTATGGACACGAGTCTTGGTACAGCACAGTGACTATGGAAAATAAATTCTTGGTGTTTGAAAATAAAGCACTTAGAAGAATATTAGGAGTTAAGTGGTGGGAAAGGATACCAAATAGTAGAATTAGAGAAATAACGGGAGTGCAGCCGATCGATGAATATGTTAGATTCTCACGATGGAAGTGGCTAGGACATGTGTATAGGAGACAGAGAATAGTACGAGGTACACCAGGGTGGGTGGCACTTGGTAGGAGAGGTAGAGGAAGGCCAAAAGAGACGTGGGTGAGGACAATGAGACGGGAAGCTGGAGATGAGTGTTGGGGAGATCTTGAGGAGTTAGCACAAGATAGGATGTGGTGGTGTGAGTTCATCGAGGCCCTATGCATCCCCGAGGGTGCCACAGGAAATGATTGATTGATTGACTGATTGTATAACAATCACCCATCTATAAGATCCCACTCACATAAAGCCTTATTTGCCTTACAACCCAGCAACAATCCTACTCCCTGATAATGCATTCCGTCCTGTCGGCCAGATATCAATAAACGTATACCATCCTCCAAATCCAACTTATCGACTCCAGTTAATCTAGTTTCTGTCAGAGCACAAATATCAAGTCCGTAAGTTTGAAAAACCTTCACTAACTCATCGATTTTACCGTCATGATTTAGCGTTCTCACATTCCAGTTACCAATTTTAATTGTATTTTTTGCATTAACAAAGGAATTAGATTGTAACTGAGGCAACCGTGAGATTCTTAGCACCCCCTGCCCATTTAAGGGCTGCACGGGACTGGGGGCCATTATTGTTCTTTCAGAGTCCATCAAGGTTTCTTTGGCTAACTTCCTGAACACCTCGCCATTGTGTTGCAGTCGCAGTAGGCAGCTAACTTGCCTGATTGCCCACACCCGAAAGACCCAGCTATGCTGTAGCCAGTCACGTGCCGGCATGCTTCCCAGCCATTTCACTCTCAAGGAGTTCCTCTGCCTGAGAAAGCAACCACCCCCCTGCTCCCGAGGGCTTTTGATCTGTGTAGGTAGAGGGCGATCACTCCCTCACTAGCCATATACAGTGTATATACAGTGTATAGGCTACACTCACCATATATATATATATATATATATATATATATATATATATATATATATATATATATCATCATCGTCAGCCATTGAGGTCCACTGCAGGACAGGCCTATCCCTACCGAAACAGGGACGATACAGCCACTGTATCTCTATCCAGTGGCTCAGGCTGTCTGGTAGAGACTGTATGTAAGGTGAGAAGTGCTTGTGAGTGTGAGTGTGGTGTTGGAGTGGCTCTGGATGTGTGTGTGCAGTCTGCGAACCAAGTGTAATTGGCCCACTTTAAGCCGATTGGATGCAAGCATACATGTATACGACACTGGTTCAACCACAGCACCCCTTGTGTCCACCAAAGTACCAAGTTTTTTTTTTTTTTTTTTTTTTTTTAATGAGTCCGACTCTGGGCACATGAACGCTTCCCAAAGTTTTTACAACTCTGGTGGGAGGCGAACCCGCGCTCACCAGCGTGCGAAACGCACACTCTGCCACTGTACTACAGAGGCTCCATATATATATATAGATAGATAGATAGATAAATAGAGAGAGAGAGAGAGAGAGAGAGATTATGTGTACGGAGTAATAATATTATAGTATTTCTGTTTTTAAAATCACTTCATTGGTGAAGTCGTTTCTGCAGTAATATTATCAGTGAAATGTTTTCCAGTTTAACTGCATATGTGACACTTGATAATGTTTACACTATTGATTCGATGTTCCCAGTTTCTCAGAATTATGGGTTCTTTCCGATAATATTATGTCATTTATTTTCCCTTTATCATCATGTCACTTAGTTGCCATTTATCTTATGTCACTTAGTTTCCATTTATCATATTTAATTTCCTCCATCTGACACATTTTATTTCTCAGTAGTAGGTTACAAGTTCTTTTAATTTCAACTATTCACATCAAATGACACTAGATACAACCAGTTTAATTCTTGTAGCCATCCGGATTTCGTGTAGGCGCCTCTCCATTCGCCTGACACAACAATGAAGTGCACAAATAGTAGTAAGAAATCCGACAAAAGAAACAACTACGGCGGGAAACGCAAAAACCGGATGTACTGTTCTAGGAACGACCGAAAGCCATTGAAAACTGATTCATGACGAAATCAGTCTGACTTAGAAAATCCAACATACCTAAGTGTTGGATTTGATGGATAGTTTGGCAGAAGGGAGGTGGAAGGTCACATTGATAGGTTGAAATATCTCATACTTGTGGGAGCGAAGTGCACAGTGATGACGTGTGGAGTAGGCAACTACAGATTTAGACTTCACGGCACAATAATCGGGAGCATTATGTAAACCACTTGCATGTACCGAACGAACAAGAGTTCCAGGACAAAGGATACTGACAGAGAGTGGGATACTGAAAAAGAAGTAATGGACATGATCAAGACGAGCATGGTACACTGGGAGTTCCCGGGTCGGAACATAGGAGCAGAGACAATGTACGGAAAAATAACGAACCAAAGGAGCTTCGCAGGGAGCACTAATACTAGGAAAATGGCCAGAAGATAGGCATCACAAAGACGGGAAGTAGGTGCGGAAAAAACACACTGGCTGAGATCGCTATAGGATGCAAAAGCAATGGATACATGATCATGAGGTAGGAAGAAATATTCAGAGGAAACAGAGGCCTGCAACATGGAATTATTGAAGAAGAAAGGGAAACAGATGATGTGGAAGTGATCGAACGTGATTGAAGAATGGAGAGGGATGTTAACAACAATGGTTTTAGTGAAGAAGGTAGCTTTAGTACAGGGTAGCAGAACTCTAAAGAGTAGAGGGAAACCACAGGAGATAAATCAAAGATAGAGTTAGCCCATTCTAATACAGAAAAACGATAAGTACTAGGTCTAAAGTGACACGACCAGCAACAACATCAAATAGGACAACAACGAAGGTTGTGACATGAGTGAGAAGAAAATCCAGAGAAAGTTGTACAGTAGGTTGTCCAAGTTTAGTGTGACATATAGCAATTCAGGTACAACATTAATCTCTTATATTTGTTTCTGTAAGACATCCGAGAAATGGTTTACTGTTTCGGGAACATTATTTAAGTGTACCGTGATCTTCTGCAACACAGAGTGTTGAACCTGGAAAAAAATCCGTTTTAAGACGCAAGAGCCTCAGCCAACACAGCTTGGTTTTATTTGAATTCAGAGAGGTCACTAGTAGTTGCTACACCAAAAGGTCACCCAGAATTTCTCCCCCGGAATTAAAGAGACCACGCTTTACACGCGAACGACCTACAGACCTTTGGCTAGGAAAAGTGTTGTTTAGATGAGAAAATTTTGTACGAACGTATTTTAACTTCCAATGAACAGATAAGCAGAGAGGGTATCAAGAGGCTTCCGCATTGTGTTTCTCTTGGACGGTCAACAGAAAGGCCTGTAGGTCATCCAGTTGGTGTGCGAAATGTGGCAGGGTGATGGCTATGACAGACAGCCGTGCTGCTCAAAGTCGAAGTGCAAAAAGACTACATCTTCAATCAACATTACTTCGCCTCCCGAGCCAACCAGAGCCCCAGGACTCACAGCGCCAGTATCCTTAACCAACTCGGTCCCTAGGAGGGTCGGCACTGCCAACAGGTAGACCCACAACATCTTTACCTATAAAATAAATCTGAGTTAAAGACGATAATTGTGAAGAGGATATGGTTGAGGCGATAATTTTTATGCAAGAGACTCGTGTACCGAGCGTAATTTTGAGAGATATTTATTGACAGGAGGAAACGAAGAAGTGTTTGGAGGGGTAAAGGAAGGAGTGGAAGAGATAAGAGGAGAGGATGGAGCTTCTCAGAGTGAGTCTTCCAACACCAAACCCCTTGGGCGCACTTAAGACCGTCTACATGCACCCATATATTTCTAGTGGATATTTGCTGGATTTCAGATTTTTTACCCTTCTGCTTTATCATGCGGTGGGGGTCTGCAAATTTATCATCTAATTTTGAGATACATGTAAATGAACGAGCAAACACTAGATCTCCGATATTGCTGCTGATAGGGGATGCAGACTTATGCTGGCGTTGTACCATATTCTTCTGAGATAAGGCCAGATGTGCTTTTACATACTGCAGTATTTTCTGAGAGTCTGACATTTTTACTTTCAGGTAATCATCCATATTAATGAGTGGGTCAGGTTTCGATGATACCATGGAATAAGGATAAGACAAGTCTTTATCGAATCCATAAAAGAGAAGGAATGGAGATTTGCCAACAGATGCACTGATGGAACTATTGATAGAATCGCAGTGTGGGGTATCCATTCATTCCAACACACACTTTGAGAACCTAGGTGCCTAGAACACTCTAAAACATTTCTGTGTTGTCTTTTGACAAGGCCATTGGAAGAAGGATGATTGGGAATGACATTACTTTTGTTGATGTTAGGATATACTGCTTACAAATTTCAGCAAGGTTATTGTGAAACTCTGTACCCTTATTAGTAACAACAGCAGAAGGGGTAGTGAATGGACTAATGAAATGGTCTGTTAAGCCACGTACGACACTCTTAGCAGTCTTATCTTGGAGAACCAAGGGGACACAATAGCGAGGGAAATGACTGACTGCTACAACAAATACTCTCCACCGGATTCCGTAAGAGGCAGTTTAAGGAGGTCGATAGACAGTTTCCTATGGACGTGATGGGACTGGATATTGCAAGAGTGGGGTAGGTAATCTGGTTGATCTTTGGTGACGAACACAGGAAATACAAGGGTCACGGTGAACGTTAATGTCCTTTTGCATAGTAGGCCAATAGTATGAGAGGCGTACCTGTCTAAAAACATCGATTTTTACCCGGATGAGATGCATGAGGAGTGTCATGAACAGTGTGTAGCACCACAGGTATTAGATCAGCTGGGACAACAAGTTGGTGGACTTTTCTATTAGGTATGTGTTTTCCTGTAAACGATGAATTCCTATACAAAATCCCACTGTCAAACATGAATTCGTGTACTGGCACTGGCAGAGTAGGTATGGTTGAAGTCTCTCCCGATTCTATAAAATATAGTATGTTGGACCACAGAGTCGATGCACCGAAAATCATAGACAGCATCTGAGGCTCGAGTTGTGTAAGGAATTTCAGTGTGTTGACGTGGTGTTACTACCGTGGTTACCTGGAGTGAGAGAGCATCTGCAACTACATTTGATTTACCAGGCACATACTGAAAGGTTGGATTTAAGTCTTGAATAATAAGTGACCACCAAGCCAGTCGACTTGTAAGATTCCTTCTATTAAACAAATCACTAAGTGGGAGATGATCTGCTTGGATATGCACTGGATAACTGTATATCTCTGATATGCCTGAGAGACCAAATAACTTCTAAAGCTTCCCACTCAGTAACGCTGTGATACATTCTGTGGTGTTTTGGGCCCAACTAGCATGCGCCATTACACGTTTCCCATTTCCCTGACCAAGTTGCAACAGTACTGCACCAAATGGTACTCCAGACGCATCTGTACACAGAAGAAAAGGTTTCTTATAATCAGGGAAAGCCAGGACTGGGCATTTGCAAGTGCTAGTTTCAGTGTTTCAAAAGTTTGTGGCTGATCCTTAGTCCATACAAAGGGTACGGTTTTCTTCAGCAACTTTGTCAGAGGTGTGGCGATTTGTGTATATCCTTTAATAAATCGTCGATAGTAACGACTCAGACCAAGAAAACTCCTTACGTCCTATGTATTTGTAGGTTCTGGGAAGTTAGAGACTGCTTTATCATCTGTGGTATGAATTCCTTCAGCATCAGCTACATGTCCAAGAAACGAAATTTTCTTACGTAAGAAGTCACATTTACTGAGTTGAATTTTAAGTCCTGCCATCTGAAGGCAATCAAAAACTTGTCGTAGCTTGGCAAAATGTTCAGGGATGGACTTGCTCACTACATTGATGTCACCTAGGTAGGCAAAAAGTGAATGACCGATCATACCATTGAATACAGAATGAATGTCTCATGAACGCTGATGGAGCATTTATAAGGCCAAAAGGGAGTCTCTTAAATTGATAATGATCAGAATGAGTGTTGAACGCAGTTACTGGGCGAGACGACCCTCCCTACCTGCCAATAGCCACTAAGCAGGTCAAGCGAGGTAAAAATACATTTTGCTCGCCAAGTGATTCTTGTAAATATTTTAAAACTGACAATGGGAATCGATTGGGTACAGTAACCTCGTTTACTTTACGATGGTCAACTACTGGTTTTACTTCTCCTTCTTTCTTGGGTACTAAGAAGAATGGACTATTTCACGGACTAACTGAATGTTCAGTGATATCTTGTTCCAACATGGTATGTATTATCTCATCTGTTTGGTGTCTCACACTGTGTGGTAGTCTACTGTATATGCCGGGACATAAACTGCTTGAGTACTGGGAACTAACTCTGTTTCATATTTAACTAAATCTGTCTTCCCCATAGATTCGCCAGGTAAAGTCACAACATCTCTATAGGACTGTAAAAAAAAAAAAAAAGGCTAATTGCTCATAACATTGGGGGTAGTCACCTGAATATACATGCGAGGCAAGGTCAGCTGAAAGTGTAGGAATAGGGTCCTTAGAGTTTACAGCATACGCACAAGGTGGCTAATCATTATCATCATCATCTTTAGTACTTACAGAGAATGGTACGTCCTGGTACACTTGTATGGCTGATGGGAACACCAGGAAATCCCTAACCTTTGAACTTCTTTTAAGCTTTAATGTAGCATTTGTGACATTTAGCTGGTACAGTAGAGGTAACACAAATTATCCTCCAACACAACAATTCACACAACACGTCTCAGATAATGTTGGTGCATCCACTCCTTTCGCTCCCACAGCACGGACAGAGATTTTTGTGAATCCATGAGGCAACAAAACTGTGCACTGTTTTGTTAATGGTCTCTTCATCTCTGCGTTTTGCAGTATAACATCCAGACAATTTTAGGTAGTTTGTTGAGACGGAGATGAGCCAGTCATTGTGTCACTGTCTGAAGAGATGTCATGAGATGTTTGTGAATGTTCCTCCTTACTTTCAATTAGTGAATATTCCACCGTACTTTCAATTAGTGAATGTTTCGCCTTACTTTCAGTTAGTGAATGCTTCGCCTTACTTTCAATTAGTGAATGTTCTGTCTTACTTTCAATTAGTTGTCGTGGAATGACAGTAGTCTGCATGACTGAATTAACTTGCAAGAGAACAGAATGAGGGTACATCATGCCAGATACATAAAGTCCTAATACTTTAATATCACCACAAGCACGTATTAGTTCAACAGCATGGTTGGCCATGGTGAGTAAGTCCATTAACAAATCCGCGGGATACCGGAGGTCGTTTGTGAAATAAAATTCTGCTACAAAGGGGTTACAACAATTCTTCAAGTTGTATCTCTAACGTAACCTTGCCCTCCACGTGAAATTCCGAGCCATTGGCGCCGCACAGACGAATGTCAGATGGTTCAAGGATCCATACCCGTTTAATCGTTCCTCTATTGCTGTTTGGGGAAGATACTGATATTAATTTCACCACTGACTCACAGTTCATGATAATTGATGTAGTAATTCCTTTACTTTTCCCTAAAAGAACTATACCCAAACAAGTCAAGTGGCCAACCTGGCAAATGGGGAGTTGATTATCTTCTGTCGTTAAGTGAGATTTGTCTGAGAAGTGTGCTCTTTTTTCTCCGACCGACGACATGCAATGTAATGGCATCCATCAGTTGTATGGCCAGTCACCTCCTTATGATACTTGCAGTAGGCACGCCGAGGTTGCGAAGGTGTCTGCTGTCGCCATTCCCGACGGGTTTTGAGATAACATCTCGACTCATGGAGACCATAACCACCACATGGCACTTTGATAGGGCAGACTGGGATGGATTTAGAAATTATCTTGCTGACATTCCATGGCAGTCTTTCTTCTCTAGTGATCCCAATTCTATCCAGTCCCACATTTGCGACTTAATACTAGCTGGTATGGATTTATTCATACCAAGTCAACAGTTCACTAAAAGATCGAACTATCCAAAATGGTTTGATGGCAACTGTGCCAGAGCAACAGCCCAAAAGTCATTAGCATATAACTCTTACTTAAAATAAAAAACATCTGAATCATTCTCCCAATTTAAAATTGCTAGAAATCGTACAAAAGCTGTATTAAATCTAAATCAAACTTTCTTCAAAAGCAAGCATCAAAACTACTTAACAACCCTAATGACAATAGAATATTCTGGTCAACTCTTAATTCTTTCAGTACTATCTTTAACAACTCGTCTTCCATTCCCCCACTAAAATCTTCAGATGGCAACATTACAAATGACCCGCGTGGAAAAGCAGATATTTTGCCAGTACCCTTGCCAGAAACTCTACCATAGAAGATACCAGCCAGAATGTCCCAGTACTGGAACTTGATTCTCCCGAAATTGCCTCACTTAAAACACAGACAAGATACGTAAGATCCATCCTAGACAATTTACCTACCAACAAAGCTCCAGGTCCAGATGGAATTCCGCCAATTGTTTTGAAAAAGTGTTCCCCTGAAGTTGCCTCTGTCCTAGCTAATTATTTCAGACTATGCATCAGTACTTCTTTATTCCCAAATTCATGGAAAGAACCCAATATCCACCCAATTCCGAAGAAAGGAAGTTCGTCTGACCCCTCCGATTACAGACCAATAGCTGTCACATCTTCTCTTGGTAAGGTATTTGAAACTTTAATTAATAAGCATATTGTGAAACATCTTGAATCCAACAACTTAATTAGTGATAAACAATATGGTTTTCGCCACGATAGATCCACCATTGACTTATTCAGTCTCCTAACTCATACCATCCATCAATCAATTGATCTTTTTGGAGAAACTCATGCAGTAGCTCTTGATATCTCTAAAGTTTTCGACAGAGTATGGCACCGTTCCCTGCTGTCCAAACTCCCCTGCTATGGACTAACGTCTTTTGTTCCTTTGATTTCTTCATATCTTAGTGACAGGAAAATAAAAGTAAAAGTAAATGATGTATATTCCAATTTCCACTCAATTAACGCCGGCGTGCCGCAGGGATCAGTTCTGGCCCCAACCCTATTTCTGGTTCATATTAATGATCTCTTATCTGTCACCCAAAATCCCATTCACTCATATGCAGATGACTCAACACTACATATTTCACTCACACTCTGACACCCATTTACAAAGTCTAATATCTCTACCTCTCAACTCAGTACAGCCATATCCATAAATCAAGATCTATCTACGATCAGTGAATGGGGACAAAACAACCTTGTCTCTTTTAATCCTAGTAAAACTAAATATATACAGTTTACTAATAGACAGATATTGCCAGATTCGTACATTACCTTCAGTGCTACTAATATTCCCATCTCCAAAAGTATTGAAATTCTTGGTGTCTCACTTAACAGTGCCCTCAGCTGGACCTCTCATGTCAGATCACTTGCTACAACTCCCTCAAAGAAACTTGGATTATTGTACAGAGTCCGTAACTTCTTCACCAATGAGCAGTTAGCTATAATTTATAAGAGTCATGTGCGTTCTCAGCTTGAATATTGCTCACCCTTGTAGAATGGTTGTGGAGAGGTTGCATTAAGACAACTAGACAAAATTCAGAACAAAGCTGTTAGAATCATTAACAACCCTGCCATTACATATAAACTACCTCCCCTGCAAGTAAGAAGGAAAGTTGCCTCCCTTGCATTATTTTACAGACATTTTTTTGGCAAATGCTCAGACAAAGTTGCGTCCATGGTGCCACCTCTCCATGCCTTCCCTCGTGCTACACGGGCATCTGGTAGCGCTCATGATTGGAATGACACTCAGCCATATTGCAGAACTTCTGTTTATTAGAATTCTTCCATTCCCCGAACTGCATCTCTCTGGAACTCGCATTCCCAGAGTTGTTTCCCTCCAAATTTCAACCCACAGCTGTTCAAGTCTAACTGTTACAGATATTTTATGAACGGAGGATGCCAGTGATCTGGTGTATGGATTGTTTTTTTTTTTACTCATTTGTTTTTTCTTCCTCCTTTCTGTTATTTATAAACAAAAAAAAAAAACACGATTGAGGACTGTTAGTCTCATCGCACATTCGAATTTTCAAACGCTTGCCACGACAGACTGTCGACTTGTCACGGTCACTAGCAGGTGATCGGCCTCGCAGGTGAGAACGAACATTGTTATTTGCATCCCTGGCAGTCAGTCGTGAATGTGAAAATTTCGTAGAGATGTGAGTGGTTGACACCAGCCTTATAGTTCCGTCTGTAATGTGAATGGTGGTGGTGTGTGTACCCGCCTGACGAGTGACATGTTGATCCTAGTCTTTCATGTACTTCTTTAGAAATATCCAACAACTGATTGCCTGGCTTGAACCCAATTTGCAATGTACTTTCCAACTGTGTACGGTCCAGCCAATTTATATACCTCAAGTAACCCATTAAATGTCCAAAATCTTTTAACTTGATTACATCATTCCCGTCGGCTCGAGTTACCCATGTGTTTCTGGTAACATCTCGCCAATCTCAGAGCTTGTGGCATTCACTACTGTGGCTGCCACATATAATGTTGCCTCTTTAGCTGGTAGTAACATGTATCCCTCATGTGTTTAAGGAAAGTGGAAAAAGCAATGAAGGAACCGCCTTAGAATGAGAACAACAGAACTTTATTAACCTGTTGAGAGCGATAGGCCTGATTTGGGACTTTTATAAGTCTAAAGCGATAGGCCTCAAATGAGCGCGATTTTCAATAACGTACCATAACCGTGTCACGAGGAGTACGTGGCTAAAATTTGTATAGGAAATAGGGGCAGATGGCAACTCACGATGCCACCCATGCACTGCCCCACACTGCCCCATATAAGCACTGAATATGCACACACGGACACCATTGAACGCGCATGTAAATTTTACTCATTTTCCTCCTCTGACACCACCAACCCCACAACAGGTGGTAGGGGATCTTCACACACACACACACACACACACACACACACGAAAGAGAGAGAGAGAGAGAGAGAGAGAATGGGGATCTGCACACACACACACACACACACACACACACACACACACACACACACACACACACACACACACACACACACACACACACACACACACACACACACACACACACACACACACACACACAAGAGAGAGAGAGAGAGAGAGAGAGAGAGAGAGAGAGAGAGAGAGAGAAATACAAGAATGGCACAATCGCCGTCCCTAGGAATGAATGACGAGATAATGCATAACATCCGTCCCTGTTCTCTCTTATTCTCCATTCCCTCCATCCTCTCTTGGAGAGAGAGAGAGAGAGAGAGAGAAAGAAAGAAAGAAATGGGATCTGCACACACACACACACACACACACACACACACACACACAAGAGAGGGAGAGAGAGAAAAAAAAATAAAATAAAATACAGGAATGGCACAATCACCGATCCTTCGAATGAATGACGAGATAATGCATAACATCCGTCCCTGTTCTCTCTTATTCTCCATTCCCTCCATCCTTTCTCGGAGAGAGAGAGAGAGAGAGAGAGAGAGAGAGAGATAAAGGAGATCTGCACACACACACACACACACACACACACACACACACAATACCGAATGTAAAAAAGAAAAAGAAAAAGGAGATATGTTGTGGAATAGATACAGAAGACACAATAGTGAAAGGGCATATAACAACTATAAACGGGCAAGAAACGATTATACAAGAATATGGAGGGAAGCCCAAAAACAGTTTGAGGAGGATATAAATAAAAGTGGTGATCAACCGAAGTTATTTTGGAGCTATATCAGAAGAAAAACCAAAGTACAAGATAAAATACAATCCATTACGGATGAGGGGATCACCTATACACAAGAGAAAGATATTTGTGAAACACTAAATAAGAATTTCCAGTCAGTTTTTACAGATGAAAATAATTTTGAGAGGGATGTTATGGAACAGGCATTCCCACACATATTACCAGATATACAAATATCAGATAAAGAAATACAAGAGACGCTAAGTAAATTAGACAAAGGAAAAGCAAATTGTCCTGATGAAATTTCATGCTGGGTGCTTCGTGAATGTGCAAAGGAGTTAAGAAAGTCATTATTTTTAATTTTCAAGGAATCCTTGGGAGAAGGTAAACTACCTGATATTTGGAAGAAAGCAAACACTGCTCCCTTATTCAAGAAAGGAAATAGACAAAATCCACTCAACTACCGACCAGTATCACTAACCAGTGTTGTATGCAACGTATTAGAAAAGCTGGTAAGAAAAGCTTGGGTAAATCATCTAGAAGAACACAATATTATAACAGAAAGACAGTTTGGTTTCAGAAAAAGGAAAATCTTGTGTTACTTATCTGTTGAGCTATTCTGATAGAGTAACAGAAACATTACAGAAAAGAGAAGGATGGGTGGATAGTATGTATTTAGATTTTAAGAAAACAATTGACAGAGCACCGCACCAAAGGCTTTTATGGAAACTGTACCATCAAGGAGGAATTCGAGGCAAACTGCGTTGTTGGATGCAAGATTTTCTCAAAAAAAGATAAATGAGAACAGTACTAAGGGGAAATTACTCAGCATGGAGAAAAGTGAATAGGGGAGTTCACAGGGCTCAGTGCTGGCACCAATCATGTTTTTAGTGTATATAAATGATATAGACAGTAACACTGGAAATGAAAGCTATCTTAATATGTTTGCAGATGATGCAAAAATACAAAGGTCAATTACTAATGCAGACTCTTCTAAAGAAGTACACGAAGAATTAAATAAACTTCATGAATGGAGCAATACATGGCAAATGGAATTCAATGTGGACAAGTGTCATGTAATCAAGTTTGGTAAAAATGGAAAAAATCCTGATTGGGAGTATAAGTTAGGAAATAAAACTATACACACATCAGAAAGAGAGAAGGACCTAGGTGTGATTATTAATAATAGACTATCTCCGGCTGACCACATCAGTGAAAAGGTACGGAACATGTATACACTGTTTGCAAATATGAGAATAGCATTCACATACATAAATGACGACATGCTAAGAAAGACAATAACATCATTCATCAGACCAACCCAGGAGTATGCATCAGTAGTCTGGAGTCCTCATCTTAAAAAACAAATAGATAAGATTGAAAAAGTTCAAAGGGCCGCTACAAGATGGGGATCTTGTAGCGGCCCTTAAGGGATCTAAGCTACGAAGAAAGACTAGAAAAACTGAATCTACCTACACTACAGGAGGGAAGGAAAAGAGGAGACATGATTATGATACATAAATGCATATCAGAGATGGAGAAAATAGACATAAATGATTCCAAACCTATGGGGATACATCAGCAAGAGGACACTGCAAAAAAAAAAAAAAAAAAACAGCATAAAAAGAGAAGCGATGAAGACGCAAGGAAATTTAGTTTCCCCAATAGAGGAATTGATCAGTGGAATGCACTACAGAATGAAAAAATGTGGGCCAAAACAATTCATAAATTTAAGGATATGTACGATAAATATGGTTTAAGACACGGGACAGTACGAGCTTGACTAATTCCTGTAAAGACACAATTAAGTAAAAACGATTATGTAAGAACACACACACACACACACACACACACACACACACTAAAGAGAGAGAGAGAGAGAGAGAGAGAGAGAGAGAGAGAGAGAGAGAGAGAGAGAGAGAAATAAAATACAGGAATCGCACAATCACCGACTGTCCCTCTGAATGAATGACGAGATAATGCATAACATCCGTCCCTGTTTTCTTTTATTCTTCTTTCCCTCCATCCTATCTGAGAGAGAGAGAGAGAGAGAGAGAGAGAGAGAGAGAGAGAGAGAGAGAGAGAGAGAGAGGATCTGCAAACACGTACACATACACGAGAGAAAGAGAGAGAGAGAGAGAGAGAGAGAGAGAGAGAGAGAGAAAAGGGAACTACACACACACACACACACACACACACACACACACGAGAGAGAGAGAGAGAGAGAGAGAGAGAGAGAGAGGATCTATACACACACACGAGAGAGAGAGAGAGAGAGAGAGAGAGAGAGAGAGAGGACCTGCACACACACACACACACACACGAGAGAGAGAGAGAGAGAGAGAGAGAGAGAGAGGGTTGATGATACAGTAATCACGCGATCTATGTCCAAGGCAATGGTAAGTATAGGCTGTTTTTCCTGGACAATGCCCTTCCTTACCTCAATCACCGAGAGTGGTGGGTTACTCCCGCCACCAGCTGTTCATCTTCTGGCCATTTTATCTGACCACCACGTGAATTTAGGTGGTCATATATATATATATATATATATATATATATATATATATATATATATATATATATATATATAGATATATATATATATATATATTGCCGGATGCGCGCGAACATTTCCAAGACGATGATGTGTCTTTCATTCAGTTCTGTAAGACTCGAAATTTCGGCCAAGTCGTCGCTTGCCAGCAGGTACTGTACCTACAGAACAATCGTCGCTCTCCACGGGTTAACTTCGTGCAAAATTCATCAAATGATGTGCAGCTGTCAAAATAACAGGACCATATCCCAGCATCCATGCTCAATTTGCCTTGATGTAATCTGCTTTAAGGTGAGAGATCTTCAGTGGTTCGGTAGTGAACTGCTTATTCTCTATTTCCGTCTTGACTTCGCAGGGGATTGATACAGAATCATTCTAAGTTGTGAATTTTGGGCATTTTATGTCATCCAAGAAAACGGATTGTGGAGGTGGGGCTTGGTTTGTCATCGCTGCAAGATGTTGATGTGGCAAAGTCGTGGAAGAAGTCAATGTAGAGTGTGAAGGGTGTGTGGGAGAAGTGGCAGATAAGGAAAGGAATTCTAGAGAATCACTTGGGGAAGATGGAGTTAGAGTATCTGGATCAAAATTAGCTTGATTTTCTACCCTTGTTGTAAGATTACTAGTAATGGTGGTACATGTGATAGGAGTAGTATTAGTAATAGTGTGATTAGTCAAAGTAGGTGAATGACATTTAGAGTAAGATTTTCTGCTACAGAGGAATGTTACACCATCGCCACTAACACAATCATCATCTTCAGTCTCATTTTTAATCGCCTGTCGAATGCACGAGAGTTCGACTTTAGGGTTATAGCTCACGAATGAAAAAAGGGTCTGAACAGGAGGTGGAGATCGAGAGAATATATATATATATATATATATATATATATATATATATATATATATATATATATATATATATATTTACTGAGTTCCGGAGAGTGAAGGGAGTTGTTCATATGACCGTGGCTGAAGAGAGGTGAACTGGAGACAGGTGATGTGAAGTCAAGACTTCTCCCAGGTAAAGTGAAGCGTAGCGGTTGGTGAAGTGGACCTCCTCCCAGTCAGGTGAGTGGGGGCGGAGGCGAGTGACAGAGGGTTATGATGCGAGCACTGGAGCACCAGGTCACAGCGAGCGAGCAGGGCGATGACGCAGTCGGTAATGAGCAAGAATATGGTTGGTCACACTCCCTCTGTCACGGACATCGGTACGGTAGTGTGGGTTGGGTGTGGCGACGTGCTGGTGGTGATAGCGGGGGAAGTGAAAATAATCAGAGCGGGGCAGGACAGGATTTTATCAAAGCAAGGCCTCACCAGTAATGTGCAGGACACATAACCACAGTCCAGTATAACAGAGCAGGCAGGAAACTGGAGGCAGGCAGGAGGCAATTGCAGTGGCTGGGCTGGAGGCAGGTGCAGTGGTTGGGTAGGAAGCAGGGGATGGCCAGGCGACAGTTGTATAAAGAATATACAGTGAAGACGTTAAAATGGGGGGGAGTAACAACTCGCTGCCAACAATTTTATACCACTTTTACGCCCACATAAGTAAATCCAAAGTCCGATGAAAATTCACGGGTGTTTATTCTTCTCAGTTGAATACAGATCTTACCCCTATCAGATTTGCCTCTCGGCTGAAAACAGAAGCCGGAGGGAGCCGAGCTGCCCCTCTCTCTAGACCTAACCTAAGCAGCTTTTGAAAGCTGATGCCGGATATCTATCACAAAAAATGGTACGTAAGCAGGAATATGGCACGTAGGCCAGAAACTTACTTATACACACTTATAACTTAATTTTCTACTATTAGATATACACTAATATATATTGACAACAGTATAGAGTATAGGAAATTATTAAATCATGGTAACACTGAGATCATCTCTTCTGCACATCCACACACACACACACACACACACACACACACACACACACACACACACATTTATGTAAATTACTTTTGTTAATTATCTTCCTCCTGTTGTATTGGTTTACCTTCCTCTTGTGTTGGTGTCCTTGACCAGCTTCCAGTCTTCACCCATTTGACCCCACAAATTCTCAGTAAAACTGAGTCAATAAGTCCCACAGTGGTTACTGATGGAGTCAAATCTCAGAATGCACCTTTAACAGTCATTACTGCACTTTAGTGTTGAGTGCGGAGAAGTCTTGCGCTAAGCAAAGAATTTCAGGTTCGGCATTGAATTTATGTGAACCATCGAAAATAGGTAACGTAGGAAGATTGATGCAATCCTAAGACCGACTATTTCCATCGATGTTCACCAGTTCTCCAAATCCTTCCTAACACATCCAGCCACGCTTTGGTAGAGTCCCCCTGTCACTCACTGATTCTGCAAATTAACGCCAGACCAAAAAAAAAAAATATATATATGCACTGAATGATACATCTGATACATATTTCGATGTGTGTCATTGCCATCAAGTGAAGCATCTGGAAAGACACTTGACGTCCATTATATTGCTTCTTCAGCTACTAAAGTACCCTTTACCAGGGAGTCACCCATCAATATGGCATCCTCCTCCTTAGGACAAAGCAGAGCATCCATACTAGGTGCTGGGACGGGTAGAGGCCAAATTAGATTCTGATTACTTTTGGCAGCCTTCCATCATGAAACTTTAGTAAACCCACCCAAGTCACCCTTTGTGCATTACTGTTCACGAAATGCCAATGAGCCTCTGTTGTCATTCAGGTTCACTTGTGCTCTCACGCGAGTCAGTAGTCTCCCAGTCGCTCCATTTTTCTAAAATATTTCTCTTCTGCTTTTTTTTGTCTTCTCTAACAACAGCTTCCCTGGTCATTGCATACACCTGTATCATCTTAGATTTAACGATGCTTCAGTACAACTGGCTGACTGAAAGATTCTATCTCCGGCGAATCTTCACACACGAACCTAGCTTCGGTTTAAAATGTAACCTGCTGTATGTGTTTCTTTTGAAGTCTGGAAAAGTTGCATGAAGTAAGGTTTTCCACTATGTCCTTATGGCTAGCACCTCTATAATTCACAGTCCACACGAGAACCCAGCATTCATGACATATGAATCTCCAATGGCAGGACTAGTCAACCTGCATTACCAGTATTCAACTGCACCTAACGACACGCAAAAATTATTCACCTGTATAATTCATATGGGACTGAGAGTTTTTTTTTTTTTATGCAAATAAGAAGGAACCAAAGGCTAGGAGCCCACAAACAATTCCTTCCAGGAAAAACAAACAAAAACAATACAAAAGTGAGCCAAATTCAAGATCTGTTCATTTTGATATACCTGGACACACTGCGTTTGAAAGATTGGAGATCATAGGAAGTAGGATATACAGACAGAGGGAGACAGGTCTAGAGGGGACTTGCTGCATAAATGAAGGACTGGGAGTAACGGTTAACTGTTGCATTAGAGAGTTGGACAGAAAAGAGATGAGAGTTTGTTGCTAAACGGGTCTACACGCACGTCGTAGAGATGAAGGGATGCAAGTACACAGTTCAGAGGAGCAGTGACCATGGAAGTAGCGATAGAAAAGAGATAAAGAGGCAACAGAGAGGTGAAGAGACAGAGGTTGAAGGGAGCAAGTAAAAGGAAGAGAGTTAATGAAACAAAAAGCCTTTGACTCCACCATATTCAGAAGAGCTGTAAGTGGGGAGCCTCCCCACACACGAGAGTTGTACTCTACACAGGGTAGAATAAAACCCGTGTATATAGTCAACAACTGTGCAGGGGTAAAGAAGGTACGGAGACGGCTTAGCACACATAATCTCTTGGAACCTGATTTTACAAGAGATGTAATATGATCTTTCCAAGATAAATCCCGAGTGAATGAAACCCCAAGAATGTTCAATGATGATGCAGGCTTGAGCTGGATATTATTAAACATTAGTGGGTACTCCTGTGGAAGATTGTGTCGGGTTGATACATGTAAATACTTAGTTTTTGATGCATTAAAAACATTAAGATTATTTTTACCCCAGTCAGAGATATGAACCAAGTCAAACATTAGGTGTGCCATAGCCTCATCCCGTGTTTGTTGATGTAACTGCTGGGGTGGACGTTGCCAGAAGAGAATGGAAAGGTGAAGGGTGGAATCATCAGTGTATGAGTGGATAGGGTTAGATGTACAGCTTAGATCATTGATGAATAAAATGAAGAGAGCTGGTGATAGGACAGAGCCATGAGGAACACAACTGCTGATAGCTCTAGGAGAAGAACGATGGTCGTCTACAACAGCGGCTTCAGAACGATCAGAAAGGAAGCTATAGATGAAGGCACAGATAGAAGGATAGAAACCATAAGAGGGCAGCTTGGAAATTAAAGATTTATGCCAGACTCGATCGAAAGCCTTTCAGATGTCAAGTGCAGTGGTAAAGTTTTCACCAAAGTCCCGAAAGGAGAATGACCTTGAGTCTGATAGGTAGGTAAGAAGATCGCCAGTGGAGCGTCCCTGACGGAACTCATACTGACGATCAGAAAGACGGTTGTGATAGGAAAGATGCTTTAAAATTTTTCTGTTAGGAATAAACTCGAAAACTTTTGAGACACAGGATGTTAAAGCAATTGGACAATAATTTAGAGGGTTGGGAATGGTCACCCATCTTTGGCACTGGCTGAATGAGAGCAAACTTCCAGCAAGAAGGGAAGGTACAAGTTGAAAGACAAAGGCAAAAGAGTTTACCTAGGCAGGGTGTAAGCACAGAAGCTCAATTGTTGAGGGCAACAGAAGGGACCCCATCAGGCCCATATCCCTTGTTAGTATTGAGGCCAGTGATGGAAGAAAATACATCAGCTGAAGAAAATTTAATGTCAGCCATGAAGAAGTCAGAGGGGGGAAGTGATGAAGGAACAGCACCGGAATCATCTAAGTTGAAATTGGAGGAGAAAGTCTGAGCAAAGAGATCTGCTTTATCAGTAGAAGAAATAACTACAGAGCCATCACAGCAGAAAAGAGGAGGTAAGGATGATGAGGTAAAGGTGTTAGAAATGTTTTTGGCAGGGTGCCAGAAGGAGTGGGAAGATTTCGAGTTGGAGAGTTGAGAGCATTTAGCATGGATGAAATTAATTTTAGCAGAGCGAAGAACAGACTTAGCATGATTCCGGGCAGAAACATGAAAAAGATGTGATTCGGGAGTGGGTTGGCTCTGGTACCTTACTTGCTCAGCAGGACGTAATTATTGCCCCCGAGCGTGAGGACGAAGACTGCCACTATTATCTTGACTTTTGGCAAAGTTTCACTCCCAGACCATGTCAAAATTGGTTACGAAATTGTTAACACAAGGCCATACATCCCCAATCCACTTCGTTGCTTAAGGTGTCAATTATATGGGCACAATGATAAGACTTGTCAATGTGTGGCAAATGTGGAACACAGGGACATGTTGCTGAACACTGCACTTCGAAGACAGTAAGTTGTTTTCACTACAAGGGCTCACACTCCACTTCCTCTAGGGATTGTCCCAAGTGGAAGGAGGAGAAAGAGGTCTGCGTAGTGAAAGCAACTGAGGGCATTGCCTACTACGAAACTAGGAAAAAGGTGAAGGAGTTGCGTGCAACTCCCACACCAAATTGGTCCTATGCTTCGGCGGTAATGTCTTATCCCGTTATGTGTTCTGTCGAAAATCACACTGACCCTGAACCTGTTCCTATTGCCACACACTCTACCTCTACATCTCAGCCTCCTGTCCAATCCAGCTCTCAAACACCCCTGTTGCAACTTCCTACTCTCAGGCTGCTGCTGCCTCTCAGTCAGTCAAGCCTAAACAGAAGCCTGACAACTCTAGTAAGAGTAATATGACCACCCATAACCTGCCCCATCCCAACCGATTTTCCACCACTGACTCCCCCAAATCCCAACCAATTTTGGAAAAAAAAATGTTTTGGCTCAAACCTCTGCTTTTGGTGAGAAACATTGAAAATTCATAGAGAAATTGATCACCTGAGATTCAATATACTCAACACAGGTAACAGTACTCCTTACCTTACTGGGTTTTCTATCAGGCTGGCTCCAAAGAAAACGAGTTCTATGGGAGGGTAACTATTCCACACCACTTATAAACGGTATTTATTTATTTATTTGGTACGAATTTATATGTACTACGCGAGTATATTGGTTTTCACACAGTAATATAGGCAATATAAGCATTGTTTCACTCACTAACACATCAACATAGCTGACCTTTTTTGGTGACATTACCTGACCATCATTTCTGACTGTTTCTTCCTCTAATGCTACGTAAACTTTGTCCTCCACATTGTCATAGATTGGGGAATCACTCTGGCCCTGAATATCTTTATTGGCCAGGTCACTGGCAACAGGTGAATTGCCGAGACAATGGCGTGCGGGGCGGGGGGAGGTCATGCAGGGTAAGGCATTGTCCCTGCCTGACATCTTGTAGAGGATGGTGTCCCATGTATACATACCAAAAATCATGCGCAAAATTTGAAAATTGTGCAAATTATAAACCTTGCAATTGCACAATGTACCGGTACGTCGATGGGTCTAGTTGTGACAAAACGTCGCGAAGTACCCATACATTGATGGGATGCCTTGGGTTAACAAGTCACGACCTCATGTTCTTCCTGCTCCTGGCCCAGCAAGGGAGAGAAAGGGTAGCTCTTCCTTGGTGGAATCTGGGACCCTCGTTATTGACAAAGAAATGGAGGTTTCCGTCACCAAGCACTGGAATAGGTCCCCCGGTAATCACTTGCCTGTTGGCGGGCAGCATAAAAGAACGATGAGCACTGGTCACCCTCGTAAATCTTAAACCACCACATTCACTATATTACAGTGGAGTTGTAGAGGTGTTGGGATTAAATTACAAAATATAGCAATTTTGCTTTCCATACACAGGCCAGACATTGTTTGTTTACAGGAGTCGTGCTTGGAGGATCATCCAGATCCTCCAAGGTTCAAAAACTACCACTCATATAGAAGATATGAAGGTCATGGAGTCGCCATATACACCCACAAATCACACCCACAAATGGAAGTGATTCTAAATTCTACTCTGGAAGCGGTCGCGTGCAGAGTAAAATTTAATAACACATATTGTCTATTTGCTCTCTGTACTGTCCTCCACATGGCCTCATTGATGGTGATGCTTTAAATTCACTATTTGAACATCTTCCTGGGAATAAGTTAGTGTTGGGCAATTTTAACACCCATCATTATCAATGGGGTAGCTTGAGAATCGATGGTCGTGGGGAGCAAATAGCCGACCAAATACTACAGTCCAACCTCTGTCTTCTGAACAATGGTTGAGCGACTCGTGTAGATGATCGTACTGGTAACTTTTCAGCCATTGACCTGTTTCTGGCCTCCCCTGGTATACATCAAGATTTCTCATGGGACCCTTATGACGACTCCTTGGGAAGTGATCATTTACCCATCTGTATTTTTTATACACGCAACATCGTTTTGGACCCTACACCACCAAAATTTAACTATGAGAAAGCAGATTGGGGATCCTTCTCAAGGATTGCCATTTTAGATGTACCTGGGGAGACCATAGATTTTAAGGTCAAAAATTTAACCACTTCCATATTACACACGGCTGAGGCTCCTATTCCCAAGACTTCTACACTTCATGCGAAGCATAGAGCACATTGATGGACGCCGGATTGCCATCAAGCACTAAGGAAATGCAATAGGAGATACAGGATTTTTGATAGTCAGCCTACTGAGGAGAATTTTATTGCTTACAAACAGGCTTGGGCTGAGGCAAGGAGAATATTAAGAAGGGTTAAACGTGACTCCTGGCGATCCTTTGTGTCCATGGTGACTCGTACTATACCATTAAGTAAAGTCTGGTCCACTATAAGAATATTAAATTATAAAGGCCCATACTTCCCTGTGACCACCCTGCAGGTTAATAATAACATCTATGACAATCCCGTGGATCTTGCTAACATCCTCGCCAGGAGTTTTTCTCATATAAGTAGCTCAGCCAATTATGATCCAAGTTTTCAACATCATAAACGCAGAACACGTAGACTCCCTGTACAGCCAAGAGTTTACGCTAGATGAACTGCTCCTTACCCTTAAATCCTGTAGACACCATCCCTGGACCAGACACCATCATGTATGGTATGATCCCGCATGTTAATCAGGACAACCTGCTTAAGATGTTAGCATTGTACAATGTAATTTGGGTGTCTCGAACATTCTCACACTCATGGCAATTTGCGCATGTCATACCGATACCCAATGAGGTTGGGTGTCTTATAAATCCCACTTCATTTCATCCTGTTGTGTTGACTTCTTGTCTGTGTAAGGTCATGGAACGTATGGTTAATAATAGGCTTCTCTTTGTTTTAGAGTCAAAGAATTTGTTAAATGATCAACAATGTGGCTTCCGTAAATACAGAAGTTCACTAGATCATTTAATGAATTTAGAGCATTGCATTGCAGAGGCATTTGCTAATAAAGAATTCATGATAAGGGTGTTCTTGGACATCGATGAAGCCTATGACATGACATGGCGACACGGTATACTAATGAAGCTCTGTGCTAATGGTTTAAGAGGAAATTTGCCTATTTTTATTTCAAATTTCTTAAGGGACAGGACTTTCTCTGTCAAATTACCTCATAACATAACATCGGATATATTTAGCCAGGATAACGGGGTGCCACAAGGAAGTGTGCTTAGTCCCACTTTATTTAGCATTATGATCAATGATATTCTGTCATCAGCTCCCATCCCGAGGAATGTTAAATACTCGCTCTACACTGCCAATTGTGCAAAATGGCACTTCTCGTAATGCACAATTTTCTGCTGGGCGGATTCAAGCAGCCCTTGATTCCGTCCACCAATGGGCCTTGCAGTGCGGATTTAAGAATTCCATCCCTAAGTGTGCCGCTGTAGTTTTTATGACTCGTAACTTTGGATAATCAGGTGGTACCTTTTCAAAATTCTGTAAAGTTTTGGGGCCTACATTTTGATCGTCCTTTGAACTTTAAAATTCCTGTTAATAATTTACTTGCTCATGGCAATAAACCAGTAAATGTCCTCAAGTACCTATCGGGTACTACATGGGAAGCTGACAGAAAATCTTTATTAATGGTGTTTAAGTCCCTTATTAGATCGAATGTAGACTATGACACACAGGTGTATGGCTCGGCATCCAATGCCATGCTGAAAGGATTGGATGTGCTGCTGAATAAATGATTGCAAATGTGTCTTGGAGGTGTCCGGTGTACACGTGTAGCTTGAATGGAAGTGGAGGTGAATGTGCCTCCCCTCCGTAATTGCCGAGACCATCTGGCCCTGTCCTACGGTGTGCGGACAACAAGAAAAAGTAATATCGGCAATGTCGCCTGTACCCCCCTGCATCAACACCACCATCTTATGGTGGGGGGGGTGCGTAGGCCACTTGCCATTAGCCTCTAGGTGCTTGGTGGGGACCTCAGTGACTGTGATAAGTTGGTGTTTAAAAATATAGCGCCTTGGGAGCCACCCGGCTTTACCGTTAATGTAATATGGCTCCCAGGACCTAAGACCACGGTGCCAGAGGTGGAAGTCCACCACTTGTTTCGTAATATTATCGTTCGTCACTTGGGATCCCACCAATTGTACACCAACGGCTCCAAGTCGAGTGAATGTGTTGGTGCTAGTGTGTGGTCAACTGAATGTGCCCTCAGGTATCAGTTGCCGACTCATACATCTGTGTTTACCTCCGACCTTTTTGCTATTGACAAAGCCATAGACTATGCTCTAAATTCTAGGCATGACTCATTGTCATATTTTCAGACTCGAATTCAGCCCTTCAGGCAATAGCACCTCGCACTACGGACTCGCACGAGATTCAGGGCCACATCGTTAATAAGTTGAATTCATGCAACAAGTCATTCAAGCTGATCTGGGTGCCTGGTCATTGTCGTATCTACGGCAATGAGCAGGCTGACTTACTTTGCAAAGTCGGCTGTAGAGGTTGAGGAGGGACATTCCTCATGATCTACGGTCGAGTCTCTCTCTCAGAAAGAAATCAATAAATCTTCTGTGGCAAGGTCAGTGGACCAGACTAAATATTCCAGCTTGTAAGCCGTACCTGGGCGACTGGGACACTGCCAACCGTCCCAGTCGCCTGGAAGAAAAAGTGTTGGCTCGCTTATGGCTTAACGTCACCATAATAATGCATAGGAAACCTTATATGGAAAGCAGATTCCCACCGGACTGTGAGATCTGTGATGTGGTGTTATCTATCAGTCATATCATCCTGCGCTGTCGGTGATTTATTCGTGAACGTGCTTCACTTATATATTACTGTGGCACAGCAGAGGGCCCCTTCACCCTTGCCACCATGTTGGGTGATGGGGACATTGTTATGACTGATAAATTGATGGCTTTCTTGAGAGAGACCGGACTGATCAGAGTGATGTGAATTTTTTACTCTATGGTTATTGTTGTTATCAACTGTAAATATGTATATATTGTACTATTAATTAGGTTTGACAGTTGACATATTTGAAATAGTTCCTCCTCCCACTAATCTATTTCTAATATTGATGTCCCCTACATTAAACCCAGTTCCTCGACTGACAGTCACCAGCTGATGAGTACAAGTGTGCAATATAGAAAGGAATTGGGCACTTGCAGTCAATGGTGGTCTCTTGGGCAAGGTTCTTCACTTTTGGTTCATATTATGTAAATATATTATACCATCTTGCTTAACCCGTCAAGTCCCGAGGTTTTTCACACCTCCGACACCCCCCAATCCCGAGCTATTTTGGAAAAAAAAATTTTGGCTAAACTTCCACTCTTGTTGAGAAACAAAGGAAAATCAACAAGAAAGGGCTTACCGTGGTCCATAAGTGGTCGGAACAGGTGAGGTCCCCCGCGCCAGGTACCGTATTCTATCATTGACGTGCGAGGCGCTTACGTTTTCTATGGTAGGAAATATTGGGAGAAACAACAAACAACACCTCTACATTTATTGAATTTGAACTAATAAACAATAAGAGTAACAATAAAATGAATTTCAAACACATATATATGAAAAATAAGCATTGTACCTTCACGCGAGCATAGCGAGTTAGGTCCGAGTGGTAACATGCTATGTGCTAAGTTTCTTGTATCAGTCAACATATCATTTTTTTCTTCTTGTATACTTCTGTTTCATTGACATTTTACCAATTTTTACTGTTCATAAATGTTTTCAGCTGTTTTCATTCATTACGATGACATGCAGCACAAGTATAGCGCACATCTGCTTACTAAGCGCACTCGTTATGACTCGTATTTCAACATACCCAATTGTTTTATCACTTTCCTATTATTTTTTTCTTTACATAGAACCTTTCCTCCACCACTTTAAATGTTTTCAATTATTTACATTCATTACGAGGGCATTTAGCGAAATGCTAGAGCACATTCATGTAGCAAGCACAATCTCAAACACTCGTGTTTCATCTTCTACTTTATTTTATCACTCCAGTTATACTTTCCCACTTACATTACACATGTTTACACCCCTATACTGCACTATACTTAGTTACTGGCATTATTTATTCTAGTGAGCATCAGAATATCGCAAAAAAACACCCTCGCAATGAATGTTTCGACAAACATAACACTCAAACACATACAAATTATTCACATATATTACACACTTTCCCACTTGTTGACTTCTATTTTCATAATTACGGGCCTTATTCATTCAACTGAGCGTCAGGATATAGCATCTATATACACTTGCTAGGAATATTTTGACTTAGAATATATTTCAGAACTTACAATAATTTGAACTTATACCCGTTTGCATTTCCCATAATAATATATACATATTTACGGGCCTTATTTATTGCACTGAGCAACAGAATATCGCATCATAAAACCCTCGCTATGTATGTTTCCACTTACATCATATTTATACACTTACATACTATTTTTGCACTTATGCTATACCTGTATGCACTTTATACTAATATTTTCAGATCACCAGGACTTATAATTTCACTGAGCGCGTGTTTGTCGCATTTACTTCACACCATGTTAGAACTGCATCAAGGTGTGATATTCGCTGAAACATGGGTGAATACAGAGACCCACGTCACACTCGACGCACTCATAGAGGGTGTCCTTCCTCTGTGCGGTGAGTTTCACCCGGGAATTGCTACACACGTGACACCTGCATTGGGGCCTAGGTCTATTTGGCTGGGGAGGGATAGGAGTGGGGAAATGGCGGCCGGATATTCTCAGGGGAGGTTGGGCAATAGGGGCAGTGCGGGTGTGATGTTGGGGCCTTTCAACAACATACCGTGCAAACATCTCTCTTGTGAGCTCCCTCACAAACCCTTCAAAGGTTTCCTGAACTCCTGTTGTCATGGCGTGCAGGTGGTGGCAATTCAGAGCAGTGATAACTAGCAAGTGAAAGAACAGTTTCTTATACCACTTCATCGTGGTCCTGGCACACTCTACCGTCGATATCATGGAGTCTGACTGGTCCACCAGGCGCATGTTTATGTTATAATCAAGGACACACTCAGGTTTCCATATGTGACGCCTGTTCTCGCTCCGGTAATCCATGGAATCAGTACGGTGCATCAAGGGGCGGTGAACCGTGGACAAGAGGCTTACTTCTCTATTATGGTTCCACACAGTTGCAAGTATGTCGTTGGCTTTGAAGAAGACAACCTCATTCCTGTCTACTTTTCCGCCCTACCTTGACCATGTGACGCCAGTTCACCTTCACGGTTCCACAGACTCCCGTTTCATGCTTGTGAAGATAACTAGCGAGAAGAGGGCTAGTGTACCAATTGTCCAGGTAGAGGACGTGACCACGATGAAGGTAGTCTTCTATCATCGTCTTTACCACTGTTCCCGACAGTCCAATACTCCGATCTTCTATTATGTCTGTCTCTGCACCGGTGTACAAGACTATGTCTTGCACATAACCAGTCCTACAGTCACACATAACAAAGATCTTGAACCCAAAACGGTGCCTTTTGCTGGGTATATACTGCCTAAATGAAATATTGCCTCTCCACAACACAAGACTCTCGTCTATGACGAGGTCTCTATAGGAATAAAATGACGAACGAAAGGTTTCCCTCAGGTGATCAAAGACCAACTTAATTCGCCTCATCTTATCTGTGTCGTTCGCATTTGCTGGATCATCAGCATCATAAAAAAGGAGGCGACTTAGAATTTGTTGGAAGCGATTTCGGCCCATGACTTGGCCAAATATTGGTGTAAGCATAATAGGGTCCCTTGTCCAGTAGGCCGGAATTCTGTTCTTTCGTATAATACCCATCAAAAGGACCAGGACAAAAAATAAGAACATTTCTGAAAGGGAGACAGGGTAACCATGTATGATAGAATGCCTGCTCCTTGTTCCCAATCTTTCACTCTCACGGCGCTGGCTGCTTGCAAAATGGTTTGGTCAACAATCTGCTCCACGAAAGCCTCACTAAAAAACAGGTGGAAAAAATCCATCCTGGTGGAATTAGGGTGAATTCTGGGAGAAATGCAGCCAGCGCGCCCCTGCTCAGTGAAGAGGTGAATGAGGGGAGAAAAATCACTCCCATCCTCCCAATTCCATCTCACAAATCCCTCGTCCCCATCATCCCCATCAGCGCCTTCGTCTGGGTGGGAAGGAGATGCTGGTGGGAGAGGTTGGGGAGAAGGAGTGCGGAGGGCTTCCCCACTCGCACTCCTCTTTCCTCTGCCTTTACCCTTTCCCTTTCCCTTACCCTTACGGCCTAGAAGAACATTAGGGGGCTGTGGGGATGAAGTTCGGGAATACTGGGGAGCATAAGACGTGCTGGGGAGTGGTTCCTCCCCACCTTCCCCCTTCATCAAAACACCAATTGATTTTTCACGCACCCTCACTCGCCCACGTGTTTGGGGATATCGAGGAGCATAAGACGTGCTTGGGAGTGGTTCCTCCCCACCTTCACCCTCCATCACAACCCCACGTGATACAGGACGCACCCTCACTCGCCCACGTTATACACCCCGCCACCTCACACCACCTAGGGAGAGAGATGACTCACTCCTGCCACTCTCACTTTCCATACTCCTCCCTGCACTTTCCCTTTAACTCCCACTCCCTCCATGGCACTTCCTACCTCCCCAAACAAAATACTAGGCCCATACCTGCTCGTCCGACGTGGTGTGCGCTCGGGGCCACGATGAATGATTACCTCACGTCCGTACCACGTGGCAGCACGTCCCACGGCTCCGTCCTCATCCTCGTCATCAAATTCGGGTTCCACATCACGTTGGGGCTGGGCAGAGGATGTTGCACTTTGTTTTTTGGCCAGCTGCCCCTCTCTAGCAGCACGGTTAGCCACGTACTGCCACTTCCTGGGGGACGGGACTTCTTCATCACTGTTGGTGGTTTCCTCCTCCTCTGGCTGCAGATAATCTTTGTCAACAACCTCGTCATCCAGTGGGGAATCACTGTCGCCTGTAAAGGCGTCCAGGGAGGCTTGAATTTCGTCCTCTGAGAGACCTCTCTTCGCCATGTCTGAGCAGGACCATTGCTAACAGGTGAGCGACCGAGTTGCGGGTGAGCGAGGGTCGCGCGGGGTCGCCGAGTGTCCCTGCCTGGTGGCAGGTAGGGGAAGGTCGAGCGACGATCTATCTATCTATCTATTGCCAGACGCCTCAATCCCGTTTGGGGTGACCACAAACAAATCGCCTCCACGTCACCCTGTCCCCCACTATTTCACTGCCCTGCTCCCAACTCACACACCCCTCTCTCATATACCTCTCCACCCCCATCCCTCCATCTCATCCTCGACCTCCCCCTCCCTCTTCCCCCCTCCACTTCATTCACATACACTCTCGTCGTCAGTCTTTCACCCTCCATCCCCTCCACATGGCCAAACCACCTCAGTGTGCTCCTCATAACACTTCCTATCACATCCACATCCACACCACAACACTCCTTTATATCCTTATTTGTCAGCCTGTCTCTCCATGTGACTCCACAGGCTCCTCTTAAATAACTCATTTCCACTGCTCTCACTCTTGACTTGTGTCCTTGCAACAACGTCCAAGCTTCACTTCCATACGTTAGAGTTGGTATCACAATACTGTCATGTAATAACTTTTTCACTTCTATGCTCACTTCCCTGTTTCTTATCACTGCTTTCAAAGATCCAGCAACCTTTCTTCCCTGCTGTACCCTTTCAAGCACTCCACCCTCCAAACCTCCTTCCTTACTCATCACACTACCCAAGTACTCAAACATACTCATGTACCGAAAATCAAGCGCAAAATTTGAATATTGTGCAAATTATGCACCTTACAATTGCGCGATGTACCGGTATGTCGCCAGGACTGGCAAATGGAAAATGTTGCAACGTACCCATATGTCGACGGGACGTGGCGGGTTAAGTTATTCTAATTAGGGCCAAAAGCTGATGTATATGGAAATGTTCCCAACTCGTCTGGTCCTCTTTCATATACTGATGTACCCTATATTAGGTTGTGCCTCAACTGACAGTCGCCAGGTGATGAATGCAAATATGGAATGTAGAAAGGCATTACCTATCTGCAGTCGATGGCATTTTTTTGGTCGAAGTATTTTTAATTTTATCATTACTGCAAGTTTAGCGATTTGTCTTTTTAGGATTTAGTATAGGTTAGTGATTTGTCTGTTAGGTTATTAGTTTTATGGACTTTCGGTTTCTTAGGCATTTTTTTCCTATTAGATAATCTAAGGCTAAAAAAACATAAATAATTATAAATATACAAAAAATATAAAAAATAAATACAGTAAAAAAAGTTATATTTATCTGTATGGATCTATGTGTTTGAACGTGTGTATGTATATGTGCATGGATGTGTGTGTATGAATATATATATATATATATATATATGTGTGTGTGTGTGTGTGTGTGTGTGTGTATGCCTAGGTATATACATACATATACTGTATATTAGCCTTAATGACCAGGGGCTTCGGCCTCAATGGTCGATGGGCAAAAAATTAAAAGAAAAAATGGAGATAGAGTTTTTCTGGAATTGGCGTTGGGAGAGGGAGCGTTTGGACTGAAGAAAGAGGAGAAGCAGTATTTTGTGTTTTGTATATACTTCATGAAATCTTTTCACTATGTATCAGCATCCAATCGCAAGTATTATTGTTACTGTATTATTATTACTTGTGGCAATCGAGTGCAGTTTATCTTTATTCTGTATGATTTTATTTCTTTTGTCTGGCAAGTTTGTTCCCAGACTTTAGTGTGATTATTCAGGGTATTATCAGGTTGCTTGTTTTTTCTAATTCTTTTGTGTTTCGTTATCTCATTGTAAATATTGTAAATATTATTAGCTTGTCTTATATTAGGTATTTTTCATTGTGTTTATTTTGTCCTTGCCTACGTCAGCTAATTTTATTTACTTTCTGACCTAAGTTGCGAGATTGGAATTTTTCTTTTTTTATTATTTTTCATCACTTAACTATTTGTTCAGTTCCCTTTTCACTTTGTTTTTCAATTTTTTTTGAGCATTCAGATATAGTTCTTGTGTTGCCTACTCCCATCTCGTCTCTCTCTCTCTCTCTCTCTCTCTCTCTCTCTCTGAGATGAGGAGGATGTCTCTCTGTCTCTCTCTCTCTCTCTGAAGTGTAGAGTAGGTCTCTCTCTCTCTCTCTTTCTCTCTCTCTCTCTCTCTCTCTCTGAGATGTAGAGTAGGTCTCTCTCTCTCTCTCTCTCTCTCTCTCTCTCTCTCTCTCTCTCTCTCTCTTTCTCTTTCTCTCATTTTCTTACGTGTGAAAGAATGTATTTATTTTTTGTGTGTGGACATTGTACATGTATGTATAATGCGTGCGTTCGCTGGGCGTGTGTGTGGGTATGTCGATGCTGTGTATGCCAGCATCTACACACATGCACTCGCTATCATGTTGTTGCCTGTTTAGTGCGTACACATTTATAAAGTCTTAGTTAATTCTGTTTGCTCTCTCAATGCGGGTTTGACTAAAATTGTTTTTAATATAAGAGACTTCTGGTGGAGCTTAAACTGGCAACATAAAGATTTGTATTCACCAGCGATATTTATAACGGTTGGAGTATGGGGGAAAGATTAATATGCCTAGCTCTTTTCTGTATATTTCTCGTCTGGCCTCCAGCTGCATGTTCATGCGTGCATGAAGCCGGAGGGTATATAAGGAGGAGAATTTTGAATGGAGGTGGGAATGTAAGTTCAGGGGGACACACACACACACACACACGCACACACCTCGCTTCATACACTGCTGTGCTGAACCGGAAATATGGCTGCTAAAGTTGTGGGTCAGGTGCGTTGGTTCCACGTAAGGAAGGGGTTTGGCTTCTTGACTCGCCGGGACACGGGGGACGACATTTTTATACATCGTTCGTCCATAGTGGCCCCCAACCCTTCCCACACCATGGCTTCGGTTGAGGCTGGTGAGGTTGTGGAGTTCATCGTGGTGGCGGGAGATAAGGGTCCTGCGGCTGCCTCCGTCACCGGCCCTGCTGGCCAGGCGGTGCGGGGCTCTCACCACGCCCTCCCCCGTCGTCGGCGCCGTCGTCAGCCTCGGTCTCCGTCTGCTGCTTCTGCTTCTGCCTCTGCCTCTTCTGCTTCCACCCTAGTCACCATGTGCATGGAGGTTGCTAAGGCTTTCTCGGGGGGTGATATGGCAGTTCTTGCCCAGCGCCTGCCCGCCATCTTCCAGGCAAATGGGCTTCCTGCCATACTTATCCCAGAGTCTTTCTCCTCCCCGCCTGTGGTGCGGAAGAGGCCTTGGAGGAGGGCCCCTCGTCGTCCTTCGGGGCATCCTGTGACCTCCACTAGCTTGGTCCCGAGGGTGCTGCAGCTGCAGCCCTCAACTCCACCTACAAGGCTCCAGCTGGCAGGACGTTCAGTCTTTCACCAGTCTGCCCCACCGCCACTACCCGTTGTACCTATGGAGGTTGGGGATGCGGCGCCGCCTTCCCCACCTAAGGCTGCTGTTTCTGATGCCCTTGTCTCCCCTGCCCGACAAGGTGGAGTCTGCTCCACCTACGGGGCTGGCTCCGGTGGATCGGGAGCCTTCTGGTCCAGTTCATCACCACACCTGGGCAGACTTTGCCGCCCTTGATGAGTCGGAAATGGACTCCGTGTATTGCCATCTTCACGAATACGAGGACGCTGCCCCTGTGACTCCAGATGAGAAAGACTTTTCCAAGGGAGATTTCCGGCGGGCTATGCTCTCCTTCACCGAGCTGTGTCGGGGATCCCTCCAGACCATCAAGGACCCTGACGAGGTGAAAATCCTCAACCATATCCTCCAGGGGGTGCAGTCTATCTCTACGTCAGACTCCACCTCGGCCACCAGCTCGGTTTAGCCTACGTCCTGTGCCCTTCTTCCTACCATTTTTACGTCCTGTGCCCTTCTTCCTGCCTCGTTCGCCTTTGTGTCTTAGAGTGACTGTTTTCAATGATTTTGGACTTTGTTTTAAAATTTTGTTGTGTATAATATTGGATTGTTTGGCCTAATACCCAAAACAGTGGGTGATGGCCATTAAAAAAAAAAAAAAAAATGGAGGTGGGGACTTTGATGAATGGTCGTGGAGAGCACGGACGTGTATTCGTTGTTCTCTCCTCTAGTGCAATAGGACTGCCTCACCGGCAATAGTTTTGTACATAGCCCAATAAAGTTAGGTTAGCTAGATCTCATTTTCCTCCCTGGCCTTAGTAGATATAGTAAGTGTCTATATCTGTTTCCTGAGATTGCCTTTGCTTACTCACCTCTGGAGTGTACCCCCCACTGATCGCTCTGGGGTGTGAGTGACACACAGGCGCATCCTTCCGAGAGTGGTTTGAGAGGTTAATCTCAGACTAGGTGGGTCTTCCACAGGTGCTCTGTCCCTTGCTCGTTTTTGTCTTTCTTCCCACTTCCCCCGCGAGGGAGAAGTGGTACCTATGGAGGACACCCCTACTGCCTCCCCTGGTGGTCCTGACGATAGTAGGCATGACAGGACTGACCACCCCCAGACTGACGGACGCCCGACTCGAGCCCCACTTGACATCCCTGTAGCCAATGCGACCTATGTCATCATTCATGCGCTAGGTTCCACTCCCCTGTCCAGTCTCAATCCCTTCCTTATCAAGAAGGTGATTGACCACTGTGCAGGAGAAGTCGAACAAGTTAAAAAACTTGCTAATGGAGATCTCCTGGTCAAAACTGTAAATTCGGCACAGGTAAAGGATTTGTTGAAACTGCGCAAATTCCATTGTTACGATGTCGAAGCCAAACTCCCAGTTCCCATGAATTCTTGCAAGGGTGTTGTCACTTGCAGGGATCTCATGGTGATGAGCGAGGACGAGATCGTAAGTGAATTGGCGCAGCAAGATGTCATAGAGGCTAAATTCATAACTCGCTACTCGGAATGCATAAGGACGAAGACAGCAACTATCATCTTTACGTTTGGCAAATCTTCTCTTCCTGGTGATATCAAAGTTGGTTACGAAATTATTCACGTTCGGCCGTACATCCCTAACCCTTTGCGTTGCCTGAAATGCCAACTGTATGGGCATGGTACAAAGACTTGTCGGGCTTCCCAGCCAGTGTGCGGCAAGTGTGCAAGCCAGGGTCATGATGCGGAAAGTTGCACATCAGAGACAGTACGTTGCTTTCACTGCAAGGGTACTCACTCCACTTCCTCTAGGGATTGTCCCAAGTGGAAGGAGGAGAAGGAAGTCTGCACAGTGAAGGCAACTGAGCGTATTTCCTACTACGAAGCTAGGAAAAAGGTTTAGGAGTTGTATGCAACTCCCACGCCGAATAGGTTCTATGCTTCGGCGGTAATATCCCGGCCTGTGATGTGCTCTGTCGAGACGCAGACTGACCCTGTCCTTCTCCCTCCTGCCACTCACATTACATCTTCATCTCGACCTCCTGTCCGTTCCAACTCTCTCACTGACATCCCTAAAGCTTCAACTTACTCTCAGGCTGCTGCCGCCTCTCCATTAGTACGGCCTAAAGCGAAGCCTGACAAGCGTACTAAGAATAACATGACCACCCTCACGAAACAGTCACGTCCTCATGTCCTTCCAGTTCCTACTCCAGTTAGGGAGAGAAAGGTTAGCTCTTCCTAGGGGGAGGCTGGGAACCTAGTTATTGATGAAAATATGGAGGTTTCCATCAAGAAGCACCGGGATAGGTCCCCTGGTAGTCGCTCGCCTACTGGCGGGCAATAAAAAAAGACGAAGCACACTGGCCCCCAACGAAAATCTTAAACCACAGCATTCACTCTATTACAGTGGAATTGTAGAGGTATTGGGAATAAGTTACAAGATATAGCAATCTTGCTGTCATTACACAGGCCAGACGTTGTTTGTTTACAGGAGACGCGCCTGGAGGATCATCCTGATCCTCCGCAGTTAAAACACTATCACTCGTATAGAAGATATGAAGGTCATGGAGTAGCCATTTACACACACAAATCACACTCACAAACGGAAGTGATTCTAAATTCTGCTCTGGAAGCGGTCGCGTGCAGAGAAAAATTTAATAACATGTATCTCTATTTGCTCTCTGTACTGTCCTCCACATGGCCTCATTGATAGTTCATTTTTTCATTCATTGCCAGACGCCATGCATCCCAAACGGGGTGGCCAAGGGCTTAGGGTTAATTGTTTTACAGGGAGAGGCACTAATCCTCCACCAACCCCACTTGACACGTAGGGAGAACGTTATGCTAACAGCATCTGGTGTTCCCAGGCAGTCACCCATCCAAGTACTAACCAGACCCAATGTTGCTTAACCCATCACGTCCCGAGGTTTTCCGCACGTCCGACATCCCCCAGTCCCGAGGTATTTTCGAAATTTTTTTTTTTGGCTAAAACCTTCGCTTTTGGTGAGAAACATCGAAAATTCATAGAGAAATCGCTCACCTGAGGTTCAAAGTGCCCAATCCAGGTAGGAGTTCCTCCTTACCTGAGTGGGTTTTCTAACATGCTGGCACCAAAGAAAACGAGTTCTATGGGAGGGTAACTATTTTATCCACTCATAAATGGTATTTATTTATTTACTTGGTACGAATGTATATGTAGTATGACAGTATATTGGTTTTCAAGCAGTAATAAAGGCATTATAAGCATTGTTTCACTCACTAACTAATCACCATACCTGACCTATTTTTGCCACACTACCTGATCATTATTTCTGGCTGTTTCTTCTTCTAATGCTATGTAAACATTGTCCTCCACATTGTCATCGATTGGGGAATCACTCTGGCCCTGAATAACTTTACTAGCCAGGTCACTGGTAACAGGTCCTTTGCCTAGACAATGTCTTGAGAGGGGGAGGGGGGAGGTTATGCAGTGTAAGGCATTGTCCCTGCTTGGTATCTTGTACAGGAATAGAGGAAGGTGTCCCGTGTATACATACGAAAAATCACGTGCAAAAATTGAAAATTGTGCAAATTAGCGACCTTGCAATTGCACGACGTACTGGTACGTCGCCGGGACTGGCAAATGCAAATCGTTGCAACGTACCCATACATCGTCAGGATGGGGCAGGTTAACTTCGCTGATTGGACGGGAAGCGGTGTACTCAATGTGGTATGGCCGTTGGCTGTGATGCTTTATATTCACTATTTGAACATCTGCCTGGGAATAAGTTAGTGTTGGGTGATTTTAACGCCCATCAATATCAATGGGGTAGCTTGAGGATTGATGATCGTGGGGAGCAAGTAGCCGACCTAATACTACAGTCCAACCTCTGTCTTCTGAACGATGGTAGAGCGACTCGTGTAGATGATCGTACTGGTAACTTTTCGACCATTGACTTATCTTTGGCCTCCCCTGGTATACATCAAGATCTCTCATGGGATCCTTACGACGACTCCTTGGGAAGTGATCATTTACCGATCTGTTTTTCTTATACACACGACATCATTTTGGACTCTCCACCTCCAAAATTTTAATATAAGAAAGCAGATTGGGGATCCTTCTCAAGGATCGCCAATTTAGATATATCTGGGGAGACCATAGATGTTAAGGTCGAACATATAACTACTTCCATATTACACACAGCTGAGGCTGCTATTCCCAAGACTTCTACAGTTCATGCAAAGCATAGAGCACATTGGTGGACGCCGGATTGCCGACAAGCATTAAGAAAACGAAATAGAAGATACAGGATTTTGAATAGTCAGCCCACTGAGGAAAATTTTATTGCATACAAACAGGCACGGGCTGAGGCAAGGAGAATAATAAGAAAAGCCAAACGTGACTCCTGGCGGTCCTTTGAGTCCACGGTGACTCGTACAACACCATTACCTAAAGTCTGGTCCACTATAAGATTATTAAATAATAAACGCCCATACTTCCCTGTGACCACCTTGCAGGTGAATAACACCACCTATGACGAGCCCGTGGACGTTGCTAACATCCTCGCCAGGAGTTTTTCTCATGTAAGTAGCTCAGCCAATTATGACCCGCGTTTTCAACATCATAAACGCATGGCTGAGCTACAGATATTAGACTTTGCCACAGAAGACGTAGACTCCCCATACAACCAAGAGTTTACGCTAGTTGAACTGCTCCTTGCCCTTAAATCCTGTAAAGACACCAGCCCTGGACCAGACACCATCACGTACGGTATGATCCAGCATCTTAATCAGGACAACCTGATTAAGATGTTAGCATTGTACAATGAGATTTGGGCGTCTCGAACGTTCCCAAACTCATGGCACTCTGCGCACGTCATACCGATACCCAAAGAGGCTGGTCGTCTTATGAATCCCACTTCGTTTCGTCCTATTGTGTTGAGTTCTTGTCTAGGTAAGGTCATGAAACGTATGGTTAACAATAGGCTTCTTTTTGTTTTAGAGTCGAAGAATTTATTAAATGATCAACAATGTGGCTTCCGTAAATACAGAAGTTCACTAGATCATGAATTTGGAGCAATGTATTGCAGAGGCATTTGCCAATAAAGAATTCATGATAGGGGTATTCTTGGACATCCATAAAGCCTATGACATGACCTGGCGACACGGTATACTAATGAAGCTCTATGCTTATGGTTTAAGAGGAAATTTGCCAATTTTTATTTCAAATTTCTTAAAAGAAAGAACTTTGTCAAATTGCCCCGTAACGTAACATCGGTTTTATTTATCCAGGAAAACGGGGTGCCACAGGGATGTATCCTTAGTCCTACTTTATTTAGTATTATGATCAATGATATATCTGTCATCAGCTACCATCCCCAGGAATCTTAAATACTTGTCCTACGCTGACGATTGTGCAATATGGCACTCTTCCCGTAATGCAAAATTTTCGGCTGGGCGGATTCAAGCAGCCCTTGACTCCGCCCACTAATGAGCCTTGCAGTGGGGATTTTAGTTTTCCGTACGTAAGTGTGCCGCTGTAGTCTTCACTAATCGTAACGTACCTAATTTGTGCTTAACTTTGGATAATCAGGCGGTACCTTTTCAAAATTCTGTAAAATTTTTAGGAATACATTTTGATCATAGAATGAATTTTAGACTTCACGTTAATACTTTCCTTGCTCGTTGTGATAAACCATTAAATGTCCTCAAGTACCTAGCGGGTACTACCTGGGATGCCGACAGAATATCTTTATTAATGGTGTATAAGTCCCTTATTCGATCGAAGCTAGACTATGGCTAACAGGTGTATGGCTCGGCATCCGATGCCATGCTGAAAGGATTGGATGTGTTACAGAATAAATGTTTGCGAATGAGTCTTGGAGCCGTCCGGTGTACCCGTGTGGCTCGTATGGAAGTGGAGGCGAATGTGCCTCCACTCCGTATTCGCCGTGACCACCTAGCCTTGTCCTACGGCGTAAGGACGTTTAGGAAAAGTAATATCGGCAATGTGGCCTGTACCACCCTGCGTCAATACCACCACCTTCTGCGGGGGGTGCGTCGGCCACTTGCCGTTCACCTCCACTTACTGACTCAGGAGCTTGGTGTGGACCCCAGTGACTGTGACAAGTTGGTGTTTAAAAAGATAGCGCCTTGGGAGCCACTCGGCTTTTCAGTGAATGTCTCATGGCTCCCAGCACCAAAGGTCAAGGCGCCGGAGGCGGAGGTCCACCACTTGTTTCGTAACATCAATGTTCGTCACTTGGGGTCCCATCAATTGTACACCGATGGCTCCAAGTCGAGTGAATGTGTGGATGTAAGTGTTTGGTCGACTGAATGTGCACTTAAGTATTGGTTGCCGACTCATACATCTGTGTTTACCTCCGAACTTTTTGCTATTGACAAAGCCATAGACTATGCTCTCAATTCTAGGCATGACTCATTTGTCATATTTTCAGATTCAAAATCAGCCCTTCAGGCAATTGCATCTTATACTACGGACTCTCACGAGATCCAGGGCCGCATCGTTAATAAATTGCATTCATGCAACAAGTCATTTACGCTGATCTGGGTGCCTGGTCATTGTCTTATCTATGCCAATGAGCAGGCTGACTTACTTGCAAAGTCGGCTGTAGAGCTCAAGGAGACTTGGGACGTTCCTCGTGATCAACGGTCAAGTCTCTCTCTCGGAAAGAAATCAATAAATCTTCTTTGGCAAGGTCAGTGGACCAGACTAAATATTCCGACCTGTAAGCCGTACCTGGGCTACTGGGACACCGCCAACCATCCCAGTCGCCTGGAAGAAAAAGTGTTGGCACGGTTACGGCTCAATGCCATCATTTTAACACATATGAAACCTTATATGGAAAGACGCTTCCCACCGCACTGTGACATCTGTGATGCGGTGTTATCTATCAGTCATATCATCCTGCGCTGTCGGCGATTTATTCGTGAACGTGCTTCACTTATAAATTACTGCGGTGCAGCAGACGTCCTCTTCACCCTTTCCACCATCCTGGGTGATGGGGACATTGTCATGACTGATAAATTGATAGCTTTCTTGAGAGAGACCGGACTGATCAGAGTGATTTGACTTTTTTACTGTGTGGTTATGGTTTTTATCAACGGTAAATATGTATATATTATACTATTAATTAGGGTTGACAGTTGACATATTTTAAATAGTTCTTCCTCCCACCGATCTATTTCTAATATGGATGTCCCCTACATTAAGTCAAGTTCCTCGCCTGACAGTCACCAGCTGATGAGTGCAAGTGTGCAATATAGGAAGGTATTGGGCACTTGCAGTAGATGGTGGTCTGCTGGGCGAGGTTCTTCACTTATTGTATAAATTATGTGAATACATTATACCATCTTGTTTAAGTTATTCTAATTAGGGCCGACAGCTGACGTATATGGAAATGTTCCAGACTCGTCTGGTTCCCTTTTATATATTGATGGCCCCTGCATTAGGTTGTGCCTCGACTGACAGTCACCAGGTGATTAGTGCAGGTATGTAATGTAGAAAGGCAATTCATATCTGCAGTCGATGGTGTTCTTTTGTTCGAGGCTTTTTTACCATTAGTGTAGGTCTAGTTATTTGTCTCTTAAGACTTAGTATAGGTTAGCGATTTGTCTGTTAGGTGATTAGTTTTAGGGTCTTTATATTAGGCATTTTTGTTTATAAGTAATATAAGGTTAAAAATATAAAAAATTACCAAAAAAATAATAAAAAAAAATCCAAAAAAAAAAATAAAATAAAAATTATTATATATATATGTACGTGTGCATGAAAGTGTGTATGTTCATATGCATGGATGTGTATGTATGTATGTATGTATATATATATATATATATATATATGTTCGTATATATATGTATATATATGTCAATGTATATACATATATGTAATTTTGCCTTAATGACCAGGGGCTCCGGCCTCAATGGTCGATAGGCAAAAAAAAAAAAAAATTGAAAAAAAAAAAATGAAGACAGGGGACTTTTATGCATGGTTGCAGAGATTCAAGACGTGTTTTCTGAGCTCTCCTCTAGCTATAGGGCTGCCTTACCGGCATAGATTTTGCCTTTTCCACCACTAGGGCGTTTTATAAATAAAGTTAGGATTAGTTAGTATTCATTTTCCTCCCCTCACTGTTAGAGATACAATAGGATTTTGTATCTATTTCCTGAGTTTACCTTTGCTTATCGCCCACGGAGGGTCCCCCCCACTGATCGCTCTGGGGCGTGAACGGACACGGTCGGGCCTCCCTGGAGTGGTTTGAGAGGGCAACCTCAGATCTAGGTGTTTTGCCCCTGGTTGTTGGTCCCTTGTTTGTCTTCTCACCTTCTTCCCACTTCTCTCGTTAGGGGGGAGTGGTACTATGGAGGACGCCCCTACTGCCTCCCCCCCCCATCAGGGGGGGAGGTAGTCCTGACCGACCCCTGACTAACCAACGGACGGACTGTCCCCTGACTGAACGGCCCCGGACCAGAGCTTTAGATATAAGTGTACATAACGACGAGTTTGTCTTGATTCACGCGGTTGGTTCTACTCCCCTGTCCAGCCTCAATCCCTTCATCATCAAGAAGGTGATTGATGGGTGTGCAGGTGAGGTGGAACAAGTTAAAAAACTCGCAAGTGGAGATCTCTTGGTAAAGACTATCAATTCTGCCCAGGTAAAGGACTTGCTGAAACTGAGGAAGTTCCACAGTTACGATGTCCAGATGACGATCCCCCACTCCATGAATTCCTGCAAGGGTGTTATCACCTGCAGGGATCTGGTGCTTATGGAAGAGGAAGAAATCGTACAGGAACTTGCTCAGCAAGATGTAATAAGAGGCCAGATTTACTACAAGATTTTCGGAAGGTATAAGGACGAAGACCGCAACAGTTGTTTTGACTTTTGGAAAAGTATCTCTTCCAGCGAATGTGAAAGTTGGATACGAAATTTTCAATGTCAGACCATACATCCCGAACCCCCTTCGATGTGCAAAATGTCAGATATATGGACACCATGAAACGGCTTGTCGGTCTTCTAACCTACTATGTGGCAAGTGCGCGGCTGTAGGCCATTCTGCTGACCACTGTACATCAGAGAATGAATGTTGCTTTCACTGCCAGGGCGCTCACCCTACTTCCTCTCGGGTTTGTCCCAAGTGGAAGGAGGAGAAAGAGGTCTGCACAGTGAAGGCAACTGAGGGCATATCCTTTTACGATGCTAGGAAGAAGGTGAAGGAGTTGCATGCAACTCCCAAACCTAATATCTCCTATGCATCGGCTGTTGTGTCCCGTCCTGTGGTGTGCACTGTGGAGACACAGACTGACCATGCATTCGCTCCTCATGCCCCACGCCCTACCTATCAGTCTAAGCCTCCTGTACGTTCCAACTCTCTGACAGACATCCCTGTTGCCACTTCATATTCTCAGGCTACCGCTGCTCCTTCGCAGTCAGTGCGGCCAAAACAGAAGCCTGACAACTTAGATAAAATTAACTTGACCACCCTCACCAAACAGTCACGCCCTCATGACCTTCCCGCTCCTGGTCCAGCGAGGGAGAGAAAGAATAGCTCTTCCTCGGTGGATTCTGGGAGCCTTGTTATTGATGAGAATATGGAGATCTCCACGAGTAAGCACCGGGAAAGGTCCCCCGGTAGCCACTCGCCTGGTGGCAAGCGGCATAAAAAAACTAAGAGCACGGGCCACCCTCGTAAATCTTAAACCGGCGCTTTCACTGTATTACAGTGGAATTGTAGAGGTGTCGGGAATAAGTTACCAAATATAGCAATCTTGCTGTCAATACACAGGCCAGACGTTATTTGTTTACAGGAGACACGCCTGGAGGATCACCCTGATCCTCCACAGTTAAAACACTACCACTCGTATAGAAGATATGCAGGTCAAGGAGTCACCATATACACACACAAATCACACCCACAAACGGAAGTGATTCTAAATTCTACTCTGGAAGCTGTCGCGTGCAGAGTAAAATTTAATAACACGTATCTGTCTATTTGCTCTCTGTACTGTCCTCCACACGGCCCCATTGATAGTGATGCTTTAAATTCACTAGTTGAACATCTACCTGGGAATAAGTTAGTGCTGGGCGACTTTAACGCCCATCACTATCAATGGGGTAGCTTGAGGATCGATGGTCGTGGGGAGCAAGTAGCCGACCAAATACTACAGTCCAACCTCTGTCTTCTGAACGATAGTAGAGCGACTCGTGTAGATGATCGTACTGGTAACTTTGCGGCCATTGACTTTTGTTTGGCCTCCCCTGGTATACATCAAGATCTCTCGTGGGACCCTTATGACGACTCCTTGGGAAGTGATTGTTTACCCATCTGTCTTTCTTATACACGCGACATCGTTTCGGACCCTCCACCTCAAAATTTAACTATAAGAAAGCAGATTGGGGATCCGTCTCAAGGATCGCCAATTTAGATATATCTGGGGAGACCATGGATGTTAAGGTCAAAAATATAACTACTTCCATATGACACGCAGCTGAGGCTGCTATTCCCAAGACTTCTACAGTTCATGCAAAGCATAGAGCACATTGGTGGACGCCGGATTGCCAACAAGCATTAAGAAAACGCAATAGGAGATACAGGATTTTTGATAGCCAGCCCACTGACGAAAACTTTATTGCATACAAACGTGATTCCTGGCGGTCCTCTGTGTCCATGGTGACTCATACAACACCATTACATAAAGTCTGGTCTACTATAAGATTATTAAATAATAAACGCCCATACTTCCCTGTGACCACCTTGCAGGTGAATAACACCACCTAAGACGAGCCCATGGACATTGCTAACATCCTCGCCAGGAGTTTTTCTCATGTAAGTAGCTCAACCAATTATGACCCGCGTTTTCAACATCATAAACGCATGGCTGAGCTACAGATATTAGACTTTGCCACAGATGTAGACTCCCCGTACAACCAAGAGTTTACGCTAGATGAACTGCTCCTTGCCCTTAAATCCTGTAAAGACACCAGCCCTGGACCAGACACCATCACGTACGGTATGATCCAGCATCTTAATCAGGACAACCTGATTAAGATGTTAGCATTGTACAATGAGATTTGGGCGTCTCGAACGTTCCCAAACTCATGGCACTTTGCACATGTAAAACCAATACCCAAAGAGGCTGGTCGTCTTATGAATCCCACTTTATTTCGTCCTATTGTGTTGACTTCTTGTCTATGTAAGGTCGTGGAACGTATGATTAACAATAGGCTTCTTTTTGTTTTGGAGTCGAAGAATTTGTTAAATGATCGACAATGTGGCTACCATAAATACAGAAGTTTACTAGATCATTTAATGAGTTTGGAGCATTGTATTGTAGAGGCATTTGCCAATAAAAAGTTCATGATAGGGGTGTTCTTGGACATCCATAAAGCCTATGACATGACCTGGCGACACGGTATACTAATGAAGCTCTATGCTTATGGTTTAAGAGGAAATTTGCCTGTTTTTATTTCAAATTTCTTAAGGGACAGAACTTTCTCTGTCAAATTGCCCCGTAACATAACATCGGTTTTATTTATCCAGAAAAACGGGGTGCCACAGGGAAGTGTGCTTAGTCCTACTTTATTTAGTATTATGATCAATGATATTCTGTCATCAGCTCCCATCCCGAGGAATCTTAAATGCTCACTCTACGTTGACGATTGTGCAATATGGCACTCTTCCCGTAATGCACAATTTTCGGCTGAGCGGATTCAAGCAGCCCTTGACTCCGTCCACCAATGGGCCTTGCAGTGGGGATTTAAGTTTTCCGTACGTAAGTGTGCCGCTGTAGTCTTCACTAATCGTAACGTACCTAATTTGTGCTTAACTTTGGATAATCAGGCGGTACCTTTTCAAAATTCTGTAAAATTTTTAGGAATACATTTTGATCGTACAATGAATTTTAAACTTCACGTTAATACTTTGCATGCTCGTTGTGATAAACCGTTAAATGTCCTCAAGTACCTAGCAGGTACTACCTGGGGTGCCGACAGAAAATCTTTATTAATGATGTATAAGTCCCTTATTCGATCGAAGCTAGACTATGGTGCACAGGTGTATGGCTCGGCATCCGATGCCACGCTGAAAGGATTCGATGTGTTACAGAATAAATGTTTGCGAATGTGTCTTGGAGCCGTCCGGTGTACCCGTGTGGCTCGTATGGAAGTGGAGGCGAATGTGCCTCCACTCCGTATTCGCGATGACCACCTGGCCTTGTCCTATGGCGTAAGGACGTTTAGGAAAAGTAATATCAGCAATGTGGCCTGTACCCCCCTGCGTCAATACCACCACCTGCGTGGGGTGCGTCGGCCACTTGCCATTCACCTCCACTTACTGACTCAGGAACTTGGTGTGGACCCCAGTGACTGTGACAAGTTGGTGTTTAAAAAGATAGCGCCTTGGGAGCCACCCGGCTTTACAGTGGATGTCTCATGGCTCCCAGCACCAAAGGCCATGGCGCCGGAGGCGGAGGTCCACCACTTGTTTCGTAACATCATTGTTCGTCACTTCGGGTCCCATCAATTGTACACTGACGGCTCCAAGTCGAGTGAATGTGTGGGTGCAAGTGTGTGGTCGACTGAATATGCACTTAGGTATCGGTTGTCGAATCATACATCTGTGTTTACCTCCGAACTTTTTGCTATTGACAAAGCCATAGACTATGCTCTCAATTCTAGGCATGACTCATCTATCATATTTTCAGATTCAAAATCAGCCCTTCAGGCAATTGCATCTTGTACTACGGACTCTCATGAGATCCAGGGCCGCATCGTTAATAAGTTGCATTCATGCAACAAGTCATTCACGCTGATCTGGGTGCCTGGTCATTGTCGTATCTACGGCAATGAGCAGGCTGACTTACTTGCAAAGTCGGCTGTAGAGCTCGAGGAGACTTGGGACGTTCCTCGTGATCTACGGTCGAGTCTCTCTCTCGGAAAGAAATCAATAAATCTTCTGTGGCAAGGTCAGTGGACCAGACTAAATATTCCGACCTGTAAGCCGTACCTGGGCTACTGGGACACCACCAACCGCCCCAGTCGCCTGGAAGAATAAGTGTTGGCTCGGTTACTGCTCAATGCCACCATTTTAACACATATGAAACCTTATATGGAAAGACGCTTCCCACCGCACTGTGACATCTGTGATGCGGTGTTATCTATCGGTCATATCATCCTGCGCTGTCGGCGATTTATTCGTGAACGTGCTTCACTTATAAATTACTGCGGCGCAGCAGACGTCCCCTTCACCCTGTCCACCATCCTGGGTGATAGAGACATTGTTATGACTGATAAATTGATGGCTTTCTTGAGAGAGACCGGACTGATCAGAGTGATGTGACTTTTTTACTGTGTGGTTATGGTTTTTATCAACGGTAAATATGTATATATTGTAATATTAATTAGGGTTGACAGTTGACATATTTTAAATAGTTCCTCCTCCCACCGATCTATTTCTAATATAGATGTCCCCTACATTAAGCCAAGTTCCTCGCCTGACAGTCACCAGGTGATGAGTGCAAGTGTGCAATATAGGAAGGTATTGGGCACTTGCAGTCGGTGGTGGTCTGTTGGGAGAGGTTCTTCACTTATTGTATAAATTATGTAAATACATTATACTATCCTGCTTAAGTTATTCTAATTAGGGCTGACAGCTGACGTATATGGAAATGTTCCTGACTTGTCTGGTTCCCTTTCATATATTGATGTCCCCTATATTAGGTTGTGCCTCGACTGACAGTCACCAGGTGATGAGTGCAGGTATGTCATGTAGAAAGGCATAACATATTTGCAGTCGATGGTGCTCTGTTAGTCTAGGTATTTTTATCATTAGTTTAAGCCTAGCTATTTGTCTCTGTAGGATTTAGTATAGGTTAGCGATTTGTCTGTTAAGTAATTAGTTTTAGGGTCTTTAGATTAGTTTTTCTTTATAATATAAGGTATAAGAAATATAAAACCAAGAAAAAATTTAAAAAAATAAAAATACAAAAAAATAAATAAAATTAAAATTATTATATATATACATGTACGTTTGCATGAAAGTGTGTCTGTATGTAGGCATGGAAGTGTGTGTGTGTGTGTGTGTGTGTGTGTGTGTGTGTGTGTGTGTGTGTGTGTGTGTGTGTGTGTGTGTGTGTATATATATATATATATATATATATATATATATATATATATATATGTTTGTATATATATGTATATATGTTTAAATGTATATACATATATATATCCAGCCTTAGTAACCAGGGGCTTCGGCCGCAATCGTTGATAGGCCAGGAAAAAAAAAAAAAATGGAGACAGACTTTAATGGATGGTCGTGGAGAGTGCAGTCGTGTATTCGTTGTTCTCTCCTCTAGCGATCTAGGGCTGCTTCACTGGCAATATTTTTGTAAATAGGGGTATAAATGTTAGGTTAGCTAGATCTCATTTTCCTCCCTGGCCTTAGTAGATATAGTAAGTGTCTATATCTGTTTCCTGAGATTGCCTTTGCCTACTCACCTCTGGAGTGTACCCTCCACTGATCGCTCTGGGGTGTGAGTCACACACAGGCGCGTCCTCCCGAAAGTGGTTTGAGAGGGTAATCTCAGCCTAGGTGGGTCTTCCCCAGGTACTATGCCCCTTGGTCGTTTTTCCCTTTCTTCCCACTTCCCCCTCACGGGGGGAGTGGTCACTATGAGGGACGCCCCTGCTGCCTCTCCCCCCTTCAGGGGGGGAGGTGGTCAGGATGACAATAGGAATGACAGAACTGACCACCCCCAGACTGACGGACGCCAGACTCGTGCCCCACTTGACGTTCCCGTTGACAATGCCACGTTTGTAACTATCCATGCTCTAGGTTCGACTCCCCTGTCCAGTCTCAATCCCTTCCTTATCAAGAAGGTGATTGACCACTGTGCGGGAGAAGTCGAACAAGTAAAAAAACTGCCTAACGGAGATCTCCTGGTAAAAACTGTTATCTCGTCACAGGTGAGAGATTTGCTGAAACTGCGAAAAAAATTCCAATGTTACGATGTCAAAGCCAAAATCTCAGTCTCCATGAATTCTTGCAAGGGTGTTGTCACTTGCAGGGATCTCATGGTGATAAGCGAGGACGAAATCGTACACGAACTGGCGCAGCAAGATGTAATTGAAGCTAAATTCATTACTCGTTACTCGGAAGGCATAAGGACGAAGACAGCAACCATTATCCTGACGTTTGCAAAAGTTTCTCTTCCTAGACAAGTCAAAACTGGTTATGAAATCAATCACATTCGACCATACATCACTAACCCTTTGCGTTGCCTGAAATGCCAGCTGTATGGGCATGGTGCAAAGACTTGTCGGGCTTCCCAGCCAGTGTGCGGCAAGTGTGCAAGCCAGGGTCATGATACGGACTATTGCACATCCGAGACAATTTGTTGCCTTCATTGCAAGGGTACTCACTTCACATCCTCTAGGGATTGTCCCAGGTAGAAGGAGAAGAAGGAGGTCTGTACAGTGAAGGCAACTGAGGGTATTTCCTTCTATGAAGGTGAAGGAGTTGCACGCAACTCCCAAGCTGAATAGGTCCTATGCTTCAGCGGTAATGTCCCGTCCTGTGATGTGCTCTGTCGAGACGCAGATTGACCTTGTCCTCCTCTCTCCTGCCACTCACAGTACATCTCCATCTCGACCTCCTGTCCGCTCGAACTCTCTCACTGACATCCCTAAAGCTTCAGCTTATTCTCAGGCTGCTGCTGCCTCTCCATCAGTACGGCCTAAAGCGAAGCCTGACAAGCCTACAAAGAATAACACGACCACCCTCACGAAATAGTCAGGTCCTCATGTCTTTCTGGTTCCTACTGCAGCGAGAGAAAGAAAGGTTAGCTTTTCCTCGGGGGAGGCTGGGAACCTAGTTATTGATGAAAATATGGAGATTTCCGTCAACAGACACCGGGATAAGTCCCCCAGTAGTCGCTCGCCTTCTGGCGGGTGACAAAAAAAGACGAAGCACACTGGCCCCCAACGAAAATCTTAAACCGCAGCATTCACTCTATTACAGTGGAACTGTAGAGATGTCGGGAATAAGTTATCAAATATAGCAATTTTGCTCTTAATACACAGGCCAGACGTTATTTGTTTACAGGAGACGCTCCTGGAGGATCACCCTGATCCTCCACAGTTAAAACACTACCACTCGTATAGAAGATATGACGGTCACTGAGTCGCCATATACACACACAAATAACACCCACAAACGGAAGTGATTCTAAATTCTACTCTGAAAGCGGTCGCATGCAGAGTAAAATTTAATAACACGTATCTGTCTACTTGCTCTCTGTATTGTCCTCCACATGGCCCCATTGATAGTGATGCTTTAAACTCACTAGTTGAACATCTTCCTGGGAATAAGTTAGTGTTGGGCGATTTTAACACCCATCACTATCAATGGGGTAGCTTGAGGATTGATGGTCGTCAGGAGCAAGTAGCTGACCTAATACTACAGTCCAACCTCTGTCTTCTGAACGATGGTAGAGTGACTCGTGTAGATGATCGTACTGGTAACTTTTCGGCCATTGACTTATTTTTGGCCTCCCCTGGTATACATCAAGATTTTTTATGGAATCCTTATAACGACTCCTTGGGAAGTGTTCACTTACCCATCTGTCTTTCTTATACACGCAACATCGTTTCGGACCCTCCACCTCCAAAATTTAACTATAAGAAAGCAGATTGGGAATCCTTCTCAAGGATCGCCAATTTAGATATATCTGGGGAGACCATGGCTGTTAAGGTCGATAATATAACCCAATTCATATTAACCGCAGCTGAGACTGCTATTCCCAAGACTTCTACAGTTCATGCGAAGCATACAGCGCATTGGTGGATGCCGGATTGCCGACAAGCATTAAGAAAACGCAATAGGAGATAAAGGATTTTTGATAGTCAGCCCACTGAGAAAAATTTTATTGCATACAAACAGGCACAGGCTGAGGCAAGGAGAATAATAAGAAGGGTTAAACGTGACTCCTGGTGGTCCTTTGTGTCCACGGTAACTCGTACAACACCATTACGTAAAGTCTGGTCCACTATAAGAATTTTAAATAATAAAGGACCATATTTCCCAATCACCACCCTTCAAGTTAACAATACCATCTATGACGAGCCCGTGGACATTGCTAACATCCTCGCCAGAAGTTTTTCTCATGTAAGTAGCTCAGCCAACTATGACCCGCGTTTTGAACACCATAAACGCATGGCTGAGCTACAGATATTAGACTTTGCCACAGAAGACCTAGACTCCCCGTACAACCAAGAGTTTATGCTAGATGAACTGCTCCTTGCCCTTAAATCCTGTAAAGACACTAGCCCTGGACCAGACACCATCACGTACGGTATGATCCATCATCTTAATCAGAACAACCTGATTAAGATATTAACATTGTACAATGAGATTTGGGCGACTTGAACGTTCCCAAACTCATGGCACTTTGCGCACGTCACACCGATACCCAAAGAGGCTGGTCGTCTTATGAATCCCACTTCATTAAGTCCTATTGTGTTGACTTCTTGTCTATGTAAGGTCATGGAACGTATGGTAAACAATAGGCTTCTTTTTGTTTTAGAGTCAAAGAATTTGTTAAATGATCAACAATGTGGCTTCCGTAAATACAGACGTTCACTAGATCATTTAATGAATTTGGAGCATTGTATTGCAGAGGCATTTGCCAATAAAGAATTCACAATAGGGATGCTCTTGGACATCCATAAAGCCTGACATGACATGACACGGCGACACGGTATACTAATGAAGCTCTATGCTTATGGTTTAAGAGGAAATTTGCCTATTTTTATTTAAAATTTCTTAAGGGACAAGACTTTCTCTGTCAAATTGCCCCGTAACGTAACATCGGATATATTTATCCAGGAAAACGGGGTGCTGCAGGGAAGTGTGCTTAGTCCTACTTTATTTAGTATTATGATCAATGATATTCTGTCATCAGCTCCCATCCCAAGGAATCTTAAATACTCGTTCTACGCTGACGATTGTGCAATATGGAACCCTTCCCGTAATGCACAATTTTCGGTTGGGCGGATTCAAGCAGCCCTTGACTCCGTCCACCAATGGGCCTTCCAGTGGGGATATAAGTTTTCCGTCCGTAAGTGTGCCGCTGTTGTCTTCACTAATCGTAATGTACCTAGTTTGTGCTTAACTTTGGATAATCAGGCGGTACCTTTTCAAAATTCTGTAAAATTTTTAGGAATACATTTTGATAGTAGAATGAATTTTAAGCTTCAAGTTAATACTTTGCTTGCTCGTTGTGATAAACCGTTAAATGTCCTCAAGTACCTAGCAGGTACTACCTGGGGTGCCGACAGAAAATCTTTATTAATGATGTATAAGTCCCTTATTCAATCGAAGCTAGACTATGGCGCACAGGTGTATGGCTCGGCATCCGATGCCAAGCTGAAAGGATTGGACGTGCTACAGAATAAATGTTTGCGAATATGTCTTGGAGCCTTCGGGTGTACCCGTATGGCTCGTATGGATGTGGAGGCGAATGTGCCTCCCCTCTGTATTCGCCGTGACCACATGGCCTTGTCCTATGGCATAAAGACATTTAGGAAAAGTAATATTGGCAATGTGGCCTGTACCCCCTTGCGTCAATAACACCACCTTCTGCAGGGGGTGCGTTGACCACTTGCTGTTCGCCTCCACTTACTGACTCAGGAGCTTGGTGTGGACCCCAGTGACTGTGACAAGTTGGTGTTTAAAAAGATAGCGCCTTGGGAGCCACCTGGCTTTACAGTTGATGTTACATGTCTCCCAGCACCAAAAGCCAAGGCATCAGAGGCGGAGGTCCACCACTTGTTTCGTAACATCATCATTCGTCACTTGGGGTCCCACCACTTGTACACCGACGGCTCCAAGTCGAGTGAATGTGTGGGTGCAAGTGTGTGGTCGACTGAATGTGCCCTCAGGTATCGGTTGCTGAATCATACATCTGTGTTTACCTCCGAACATTTTGCTATTGACAAAGCCATACACTATGCTCTCAATTCTAGGTATGACTCATTTGTCATATTTTCAGATTCAAAATCAGCCCTTCAGGCAATTGCATCTTGCACTACAGACTCTCACGAGATCCAGGGCCGCATTGTTAATAAGTTGCATTCATGCAACAAGTCATTCACGCTGATCTGGGTGCCTGGTCATTTCGTATCTACTCGTACGGCAATGAGCAGGCTGACTTACTTCCAAAGTCGGCTGTAGAGCTCGAGGAGACTTGGGACGTTCCTCGTGATCTACGGTCGAGTCTCTCTCTCGGAAAGAAATCAATATATCTTAGTGGCAAGGTCAATGGAGCAGACTAAATACTCCAACCTGTAAGCCGTACCTGGGCGACTGGGACACTGCCAACCGTCCCAGTCGCCTAGAAGAAAAAGTGTTGGGACGACTACGGCTCAATGCCACCATTTTAACTCACATGAAGTTATATATGGAAAGACGCTTCCCACCGCACTGTGACATCTGTAAAGCGGTGTTATCTATCAGTCATATCATCCTGCGCTGTCGGCGATTTATTCATGAACGTGCTTTACTTATAAATTACTGCGGTGCAGCAGATGTCCCCTTTACCCTTTCCTCCATCCTGGGTGATGGGGACATTGTTATGACTGATAAATTGATAGCTTTCTTGAGAGAGACCGGACTAATCAGAGTGATGTGACTTTTTTACTGTGTGGTTATGGTTTTTATCAACGGTAAATATGTATATATTGTACTATTAATTAGGACTGACAGTTGACATATTTTAAATAGTTCCTGCTCCCACTGATCTATTTCTAATATTGATGTCCCCTACATTAAGCCGAGTTCCTCGCCTGACAGTCACCAGCTGATGAATACAAGTGTGCAATATAGAAAGGTATTGGGCACTTGGAGTCGATGGTGGTCTGCTGGGCAAGGTTCTTCACTTTTTGTACATATTATGTAAATACATTATACCATCTTGCTTAACTTATTCTAATTCGGGCCGACAGCTGACATATATGGAAATGTTCCTGACTCGACTGGTTCTCTTTCATATATTGATGTCCCCTATATTAGGTTGTGCCTTGACTGACAGTCACCAGGTGATGAGTGCAGGTATGTCATGTAGAAAAGCATTACATAGCTGCAGTCGATGGTGTTCTCTTGGTCGAGGCTTTTTTAACATTAGTGTAGGTCTAGTTATTTGTCTCTTCGGATTTAGTATAGGTTAGCGATTTGTCTGTTAGGTGGTTAGGTTTAGGGTCTTTAGATTAGGTATGTTTGTTTATAAGTAATATAAGGTTAAAAATATAAAAAAAATAATAAAAATAAAAATACAAAAAAATAATAAAATAAAAATTATTATATATATGTACGTGTGCATGAAAGTGTGTATGTTCATATGCATGGATGTGTGAATATATATATATATATATATATATATATATATATATATATATATATATATATATATATATATGTGTGTGTGTGTGTTAATGTATATACATATATATATTTTTGCCTGAATGACCAGGGGCTCCGGCCTTAATGGTCGATAGGCCAAAAAAAAAAAAAAAAAAAAAAAAAAAATGGAGACAGGTTGGCTGAGGTACTTTACTTTTTTGTACAAATTATGTAAATAGATTATACCATATTGTTCAAGTTGTGCTAATTAGGGCTGACAGCTGAAGTATGTGGAAATGTTCCTGACTCGTCCGGTTCTCTTTCATATATTGATGTTCCCTACATTAGGTTGTGCCTCGACCGATAGTCACCAGGTGATGAGTGCAGGTATGTAATGTGGAAAAGCATTACATATTTGCAGTCGATGGTGTTCTCTTGGTCGGAGTATTTTTTACCATTAGTGTAGATCTAGCTATTGTGCTCTGTAGGATTTAGTATAGGTTAGCGATTTGTCTGTTAGGTGATTAGTTTTAGGGCCTTTAGATTAGTTTTTTTTTTATAATATCAGGTATAAAAAATATAAAACCAAGAAAAAAATAAAAAAATAAATACAAACAAATAAAATTAAAATTATTATATATATATATATATATATATATATACGGCCTTAATGACCAGGGGCTTTGGCCCCAATGGTCGATAGGCATAAAAAAAGAAAGCAAAAAATAAAAAATAAATAAATAAATAAAATGGAGACGAGTTTTTGTGTGACTGCCGTCAGGAGAGAGTGTTTGGACTGGAGAGAGAGGACAAGCATTATTTTTGTGTGTTGTATATATTTCTGAACATCTTTTCACTTCGTATCAGCATCCAATCGCATGTATTATTGTTATTGTATTATTATTATTTATGACAATCGAGTGCAGTTTAGTTCTCTCTTTTTGTATGATTTTATTTTTGTGTGGCAAGTTTGTTCCCAGACTTTAGTGTGATTATTCATGATATTATCAGGTTGCTTATTTTTCTCATTCTTTTGTGTTTCATTATCGCATTGTAAATATTAATATTATTAGCTTGTCTTATATTAGGTATTTTTCATTGTGTTTATTTTGTCCTTGCTTACGTCAGTTAATTTTATTTACTCTCGGACCTGTGTTGCGAGACTTTTTTTTTTTTTGTCACTTAACTATTTGTTCAGTTCCCTTTTTGCTTTGTTTTTCTTAGCTTTTGCACAGATTTAGTTCTTGTGTGGACTACTCTCATATCGTAACAAATAATTTGGCTTTACCTTTCCATGATAATACCCTGACATTTTGTTTATTATTGCGTCATTCTGGTTGTGTCATCTTGGGGGGTAAAACTAGTGATGTTACTGTGGCACCCCTACATATTGTGAGTCAGCAAGATGCAGTTGACTTCATCAACTCAGACCCAACGAAGGATAAGGTTAGGAGGTTGCAGAGACAGGAGTTAACCTTAGTTGCCCAAGTTCTTGAAGTTCAGAGTGAGTCAGGTAATGCCTTCCGGTTAACTAAGTTAAGCTGCCACCGACTGTTTGGCAAAAACCCAACACAAAGTCCCTGGATCCATGCCAGACCTTGAATCAGTTTCTAGATCATCCCATGATAGTTTAGCTGAGGACACTCATCCACCAGAAAGAATTTATTGAATCACAGCAGGCTAAGCACGATGATGAGTATAGGATGTTACAGCTTCAACTACACCTTCAGAGGGAGAAGAGGGAGGTGGAGAATAGGACATTACAGCTTCAACAACAGCTTCAGAGGGAGAAGGATGAGGAGGAGAGTAGGACGTTACAGCTTAAACTACAACTTCAGAGGGAGAAAAGGGAGGAGGAGGATAGGATGGTACAGCTTAAACTACAGCTTTAGAGGGAGAAGAAGGAGGAGCAGAATATTAAATTGCAGTAGATGAAGCTTAACTATGAAAAGTGTACGAATTTCCCAAGAGCCCCACCCAATTTTCCCCATTCTTTTTCAGAATTTAGAGCCGTTGAACACACTAAATTAATTCCCCCATTCGATGAGTGCTTAGTCCTGGAGTTCTTTTACCGACCTGAGATGATTGCTACAGGTAACAAGTGGCCCAGCGACAACTGGTCATCTTCAGTTCAAACAGTAATCAAAGGTAAAGCGTTGAAGGCCAATGACAGTCTTAGCCACCAAGAATCACAGGATTACGAGGTAATAAAGAAAGCCATACTGCGTGCATACGAGATGAGACCTGAAACTTACAGAAATTTAGGAATTGTAGGAAGCGCCCTCATGACACTATAGTAGGTTTCAGTAGGCAGATGACTGATGCATTTAAGCAATGGATGTGAAGTGAGGATGTCTCAGAATCTTATGTTAAGCTTATGGAACTTGTTATCCTCGAGAACTTCCTTGCTAAGATTGATACAGATTTAAAGACTTACCTTACTGATAAGAAAGTTATGAATCATGCTGAAGCTGCAGTTTGTGTAGATGATTATTTATTATTTACGAATTTGAACAAGGGTAAGGAAGCTCCTAGGAGTGTTCCTCAGAAGTGTTACCCCTCTCAGCTCCCCAAACAACCATCTCAGAAGCCCAATTCCACGAATTACTCCACACTCAAACATAATACACCTCACATTTCCCCAAAACCTACACGCCGCCCATTTACTTGTTCATTTTGCAAGAAGCCAAGTCAGACTGTAGATAGATGTTTGCAAAAGTCAGGTGCTGTAAAGCCAGTGAGCTTTGTTTCTCGTGGAGCTCCCTTGGTTACCCCTTCAGTTGGTTCCCCAGTTGTTAGTCAGGGAAACTCTGACGTTTTACCCCTTTCTTGAGTTGTTGTTCTGGAAGGTGGGAAGAAGGAGGCCACAGTTGTGTCGGAGCCCACTGTTTCAGGAGGCGGTGACGAGCAGTGTTGCCCCTGCTACTTCATATGCCCCCTACCTGTAGTCTGGTTCGGTGAAGGTGATTGGCGTGCAGCATCCGGTACGCATTCTTCGTGACACTGGTTCTTCAATTTCTTTGTGGGTAAGACCAAATAATGAAGTTCTTGATGTTGCAGGAGGACAGCTTGTTCTGATTAGGGGAGTAACAGGTGCAAAGACTGTGCCACTAGTTTCTTGTGAGGTTAAATGTCAGTTTTTTGATGTATTGGCACGATTGGGTGTTGTAGATTTTTTACCAGAAAATGGTGTTGATTTAATACTTTGCAATGACCTAGCGAAAGGTGAGGAGATTACCACTCCAGCTTTGTCAGAGGTGCCAGTGCCTGAAGTTCCTCCGCAGGTTGATCCCATTGATACAGAGGTATTCCCAGTTTGTGCTGTGACTAGGCCCATGTCATGTGAGAGGAGTTGACAGGAGAAGGTTGCTTGTAGTGTGCCCTGCATCGTCATACCAGAGGCAACAGTTAGTCCTATGTCTGAGGACACGAAACAATCTGACAATGAAATATTTTTGGAAGATACGTTTATGGGTTCTTTGGAAGATATTCCACCTGTTCCATTGGAGGAGGTGAACACTGAGAAGTTAGAGGAGTTTCAATCTTGAGACTAGGAGATTCAGGGGTTGAAGTTGTTTGCATTGGATGATTTTGAGAAGAAGGGTAGATGTTTTTATGCGAAAGATGAGATTTTGTGGAGATGCTGGAGACCTTCACATGTAAATGTATAGTAGATGATGGGATCTGGGACTACCATCAGATCGTGGTACCTAGTGTGTGCAGGCAGGAGTTAATTCAGCTGGCCCATTCTACTCCATTTCCAGGTCACATAGGTGTAAGGATGACCATGGATAGGCTGCGTGCGGAATTCTACCAGCTCCTCATGGCAGCATATGTGGCTAAGTTTGTCAAACATTGTCATACCTGTCAGAGAGAGAGAGAAAGAGAGAGAGAGAAAGACAATGTTTTTTGTTCCAGTATACTTTTCGTTGTTTAGCTACAAATACGAAAGAATAATGTATCAGGAGGAAACTGTGATAACATGGTGCCCGCTTGCTCGTTATGCGCTCATTTAGCTCACGTTATTGGTTTAACACATTAAAAGTAGTTAAGTCTTTGTCTCCCTATATTCGAATTAAATTCTCGTTCATCATGACTTAAATATTTAAGGCATCATCCTAGTGAAAACAATTAATACCACAAATACCATGAGCAAATGGCTAAAATGGAACCAGAGGCAAGGAACTCCACACATCACAATAAATTATGGTAAGAAGTCTGTCAAGAATATCAGTTAAGTAGAGTTAAGCACTCTTCTAGAGGCTTTAACATTATTTGTTGCTATGTGTGGAGTTCTGTGCATGTGCAGTCGGGAAAAAAGTATCATGCACAAAGACTCTAAAGATAGCTTACAATATGTTCAGTTAAGCTCGTGATGTTCCGAGGTTGTTCATCTATTATCTTCTGAATATGCATCTGCTAACAGTATGGATTAGGAAACGTCTAGCATACGCTTAATATGTTGCCTTCATGAAACCAAATTCTAGCATATTAGTCACAGTCATCTGGAATTTTGCAAAAGCCATCACCATTGAGGCAGACTTTTCGCGCCAAGTGTGCACCGTTATGTATTTATTTATATTATATTTTTTATTTCATTTTGATTTTTTGATCGATGTATCAGATTTCTGCCTCCATTGATGAGGGACTATTTTTGTTATATATGGTTTTAACTTCTTCACTACCTTGCCTGTTTGGTTACCAGCTCTGATTGAGAAACGACAGTATAAATAAAAAATCATTGGAAACTTTGTAGCCCCAAACTCGTGTGTGTCGGCAATGTTTGCAGCTCCCAGGTTCTTCCGGAAGAATTGAGCTATGTGAATATTTAGAAAAACTGTAATAATTCGAAAACCATTCATTCCATAGCGGAATGGAGTTAATGCTCCTGCATTAACTCCATTCCTATCTTGTGCCATCATGTTTAGATGACAGTGTTTGGCATCCATTAGATAGTGATAAAGACAGAAGTATGCAAGGTAAAGAAGTCATGTGACAAGCTTAGTCAAACACAGGGAAACCTGACATCAGTTGAAGTACAGAGTAAGTCGGCAGTTTTCAGGGGAAGGGGTGGCAAATCAGATCATTGGAAATTGGTAGCCTAAAGTGTTATTTGTTACAATCTCCTCCCAGGCCTTAAATGAATAAATTTATTCCAGTGAAATGTTTTCTGCAACCCTACAGAACTAAACTGTAATATGTGTGTTATATCAAAAGTGTACTAGAAGAATCATTTCCAAGATAGGTGATTAATTGTTTATGCAACTACTGAAAATCTCCACAAACTTATGATTATAGTGTTTTGGTTCAACACTCCTGACAAACATTTCTGTGCAGAAATATCATCACATACGAGTAGTTACAAAATCTTTGAAATATCTTGATTTCATAATGGCGGCAGGAGTTTTGTACAGTAATGTATATTACAAAATATAATAATAATTCACTGATGAGCAATAACCAGATGTGGAAGCATGCAATATCTTGCACGATGAATTTTCTCAGTGTAAAAAAATCTATTTGGTACAATAATTCGACTACCAAAGCCAGGCGAACAAACCAATAAACTGATGTATGACGAAGTTCATTCACTCATAGGTAACAATGATGCTATTATTATCCCCCACCTAGCGTGAAGATAATGTAATCGCCTGCATGTGTGTGTGTGTGTGTGTGTGTGTGTGTGTGTGTGTGTGTGTGTGTGTGTGTGTGTGTCTTTTATCAGAATATCTCAAAATCAAGTGGGCAAAATTTATCCAAACTTTGTGGGTTGTATCCCGGGATGTGTAGCTCGGTAGCTCGAACAGAATTTGGCGAAGCTGCGATGATATGCTATCGATTGCCAGAGGACCTTAGTCAGTACTTGGACAACACCCTTCCTAATATGGCCTCAAATTTAAATGCAACAGTTTATTTTAGCATCAATTAGTGATCTAGTGTCTTAGTGATGGTGGGCAATATGCTTGCATGTACGAATGCTGTGGCTGTCCTTCTAGGTGATATTGATACTCCTAATACTGCCTAAATCACTCTTGCAGAGACAAAGAAGGGAACAGCCGACTAGATTGGGTAGATGATTCATTTCTGACTCAAACAGCGAATACGCCAACACATGGTAATAGTACACTTGGCCTGGTATTAACAACAGACATTGATTTAGTTCTACGATGTGGATGAATATATAGTAACAACGACCATAAAATCATCAGACCTCATGTTCATACAAACTGTAAGACTAGCATATATAACGGCTCAGTTTCCAAACTTTAAAAAAACAATCTTTGATAATATGAAAGGCATAATTGCCAAATGAAACTTGATTAATTACTACAGGCAGACAGTAGTGAAGAGATGTTGTGAATATTTACCATTGTCTGTCGAAAAGGAATGAAATTTCGACAACTACCCAAGGAAATTATTGCAGTAACCAAGTTTGAATGGCTAAATATTGATTTTAAAAATCGGCCTAAAGGCAAAGTCATACAACAAACACATTGTTGAGAAGCAAGATTTGCCAGATAGGAAGTACTTCTTGTATTTTTCTTGTATTTTTCAGTTATGGGTCAGAATTGCCAGTTAGCCTCCTATCTGTGAGCAGAGGAATTTTGTAAAGTTATGCATTATATTTTATTCTCTTTGCCTCTATAATGTTTTATTCAAGTGATTGTTAGTTACCATAAATTATGTAAATTAATTATGTAATTTTATTCCGTATTCGCCCTGTGGCGGGGGGGACACAATCTGGCCGCACTATGGAATGGTACTACTACTCTGCGGCCAGGTTGTTAGGAAGAATACTGCCACCGTATTCCCTGCGTGTCGTAAAAGACGACTAAAAGGGGCGGGATGAGGGGACTAGGGACCCCCTCCTCTGTTTTTTAGTTCCTAAAAAGAGGCAGGCCAGAGAAAGGGATGGGGGATTGAGTTATCTCCGTACCCTGAAGATTGGGTCTACGAATGTGCGTGGATGTAGTACGATTGAGGCTAAAAGGGAGGAGATTGGGAGAATGTTTGTGAGAAGAAAGTTGGATGTGTTACCTTTGAGTGAAACGAAGATGAAAGGGAAGGGTGAGTCTATGTTTGGAAGTGTGACTGGAAGATTGTCTGGTGTTGAGAGAGGAAGGGCAAGAGAAGGTGTGGCCTTGTTAGTGAGTCCGGAAGTACAGCAGTGTGTGATTGAATGGAAGGAGGTGTCATCGAGACTGGTGTGGGTGAAAAAGAATTTGAACGTGAGTTGTGGGTGTCTGTGAGTGCGTATGGGCCTGGTAGTGAAAAGGATGAAGAAGAGAGGGAGTCTTTCTGGAATGATGTTGAGTGTCTGCAGAGTTTTGGAGCGAACGTGAATGTGGTAATGATGGGAGATCTGAATGCTAGAGTGGGAAATGTAGCAGTTGAAGGCATAGTTGGTATGCATGGTGTGCCTGGAAGAAATGAATATGGGGAACGAATGATAGGGATGTGTGTTGAGCGAGAGATGGTGATTGGAAATACGCTGTTTGAGCAGAAAGACATTTATAAGTATACATGGGTGAGACAGGAGGGTGGAAGGGTTTTTAATAGAGCTTTGATGGACTAGGAGGTTGAGTCTAGGAATGTAATAGGACGATTGTTGGATATGAGAGTTCTGAGAGGGGAGGGTGGAGGTATGTCTGACCACTACCTGGTGGAGGGAAAGTTATGAGTAGGTATGAGATGGGTGAGAACTAGGAGGTTAGGTGTGGCAGGGAGGTTTTGAAAGTAAGTGAGTTGGATAAAAGAGAGAAAATGGTAGAGTATCAGGAGAAATTGAAAGATGAGTGGAACGCAGTGAAAGATCAGGAAAATGGCAGTGTGGAGGAGGAATGGCAGTTGTTTAAGAGTGCTCTGGTGGGGCACGCAGAAGAGGTGTGTGGTGTGAGACGTGTGGGTGGTGGTGTAAGAAAAGGAAGTGAATGGTGGTGCGAGGAAGTAAGTATGGCTGTGGCAGAAAAGAGATGTGCATATGAAGTGTGGCTGCAGAGGAGGGATGAGGTGTCATATGAGAGGTATAAGGAAAGGAGGAATAGGGCGAGAAGAGCTGTGCATGATGCTAAAGTGGCAGCAGATGAGAGGTGGGGTAGGCGGCTGACTGAGAATTTTCAACAGAATAAGAAAATGTTTTGGAAGGAGGTGAAAAGGGTGCGAAATGGAGAGTCAGGGAAGGAAAAGCGAATAAAAGCAGAGGATGGAAGGATGTTAATTGAGATGGATGCAGTAAGGAAGAGATGGGCAGAGTATTTTGAAAGATTGTTAAATGTAGAGGAGGAAAGAGTGGCTGAGATTGTGGCAGATGGAAGGGTGCAAGGAAAAAATGTGTTGGGAGAGTTGAATGATTCTTTGATCACGAAGGAGGAAGTGGAGAAGGCAGTAAAGGAGATGAAAACAGGGAAAGGTGCAGGTATGGATGGGTGTGCTGTTGAATGCCTGAAGGGTGGTGGAGTGACTAATGTTGACTGGTTAGTAAGATTGTTGAATAAGTGCTTTGTGAAAGGTATGGTGCCAATTGACTGGGCAAGTGCTTGTGTGATCCCATTGTATAAAGGCAAGGGTGATAAGTACAGTATGAATGTACTAGTTTTAGGGGTATAAGTCTGTTGAGTGTTGTAGGTAAGGTGTATGGTAGAGTGTTAATTATGAGAGTTAGAGAGGGTACAGAGGGAGTAATTGGTGATGAGCAGTGTGGCTTTAGGAGAGGGAGGGGATGCGTGGATCAGGTGTTTGCTGTGAGACAAGTGTGTGAAAAGTACAGTATTTAGCGAAAGGCAAGGATGTGTTTTGGGCATTCATGGATTTAGAGAAAGCGTATTGTGATCCCTACCCTGACGTATGGAAGCGAGGCGTGGACCTTGCAAGAGGGGAACAAGTCAAGAGTGAGAGCAGTGGAAATGAGTTACTTGAGAGGAGCATGTGGAGTGACGTGGAGGGACAGGTTGACGAATGAAGAAGTGAAGGAACGTTGTGGGGTAGATGTGGATGTGGTTGAGAAGATTAGGAGAAATACACTGAGGTGGTTTGGACATGTGGAGAGAATGGAGAATGAAAGACTGACTAAGAGGGTGTATGTAGGTGAGGTGGAGGGAGGAAGAGGGAGGGGTAGACCGAGGATGAGGTGGAGGGATGGAGTTGAGAGGTATATGAGGGAGGGGGGGGTGAGTTGGGGGGAGGGTAGTCAAATGGTGGGTGACAGAGTGACTTGGAGGCGTTTTGTCTGCGGCCACCCTTTGCGGGATTAGGGCGTCGGGCTATAGATAGATAGATAGTATGACAAAATTGATAGGGAGGTTTTGTGGACTGTTTTCAGATTGTATGGACTTGATGGTAGGTTACTAATAGGGGCGAAAAGTTTTTATGTAAATAGTAGAGAGTGTGTAAGAGTGGGAAATGCTGTGAGTGATTGGTTTCCCGTGAGAGTGGGGGTGCGACAGGGATGTGTGATGTCGCCTTGGTTGTTTAATATTTATATGGATGGTGTTGTAAGAGAGGTGAATGGAAGAGTTTTAGGTGGAGGTCTGAGTCTGGTGAATGTCGATGGTGCAGAGTAGAATCTTAAGCAGTTGCTGTTTGCAGATGATACTGCACTGGTGGCGATTCAGAGGAGAGATTGAGAAAGTTGGCAGAGGAGTTTGGAAGGGTGTGTGAAAGGAGGAAATTGAAAGTAAATGAGAATAAGAGTAAAGTAAGAGTACGAGGTTGGTAGATGGTAGGGGGATGAATATAGTTGTGAATGGTGAGTTGCTTGAGGAGGTAGAGTGTTTTAAATATTTAGGGTCTCATGTTGCTATGGATGGAAGAATAGATGCGGAAGTGAAGTTTAGAATAAATGAAGTAGGAAAGGTGCTGGGAGGAATGAAAAAAGTGTTTAGATGTCGTTCGCTTAGAATGGATGTAAAAAGAAGGCTGTATGAGGGTGTTGTGGTACCGACTGCGTTATATGGGGCTGAAACATGGAATATGGGTGTAGCAGAGAGGAAAAGTTTGAATGTAATGGAGATGAGGTGTCTGAGGAGTATGTGTGGAGTGACGCATATGGATCGAGTGCGAAATGATGAAGTGCGAAGGAGAACTGGAGTTGTTCGGGAGATGGCTGGTAGAGTTGAGCAGAGGGTGTTGCGATGGTTTGGGCATATGGAGAGAATGGATAATGAGCGATTGGTGAAAAAGATAACTAGATTTGACGCGAGACGTGTAAGGCTGAGAGGGAGACCACGAATAGGATGGATGGACAGTGTGAAGAGAGCGCTGGATGCGAGAGGTATGTCTGTTGAGCAAGGAAGAATGGCTGTGCATGACAGAAATAAATGGAGAGAAATTGTGAATGAATAAATGATGACGCAGCCCTGAGGGGATATTCTCCCGCATTTGGTCTGATTAGCTAGTCAGGTCAGGTGCGAGTAGGAGATGGGTCTATTATGATGTGGCAGGGGTAAACCAGCTCTGCTGTTGGGCCCTGCTGCGGATGTCATTGATTGCATTGCGCAGTTGACCCATGTGTGGTGTGGTGCAGTGAGGATCTGTCCCTTCTCCCCTTTGGGGCTAAGATGCGAATGACTGTGTCTGAATGGATGAGTAAATGGGGAGTGTGTTGTCCTGTCTCGGCTACCTCCCTTTCCATGGGGGAAGCAGCCTAGGTATATAGATAGATAGATAGATTGTATGCTAAATAATTTAAAGTGTTATGTAGCGTAAGAAAACTCTAGATTATTAATTTTGAATGTATCCGAGTCTGAGTGGTAACTGTTGGTCCTTCGACAACGTACTAGAACTTTGGAGAAATACGGAAGGCAATATAAGGAGGTGGAAGAGCCTAAGGGAGTCTAGTTTCGTTTCAGCTTTATTTTCAGTGCAGTTCAGTGACTGCTTGATCTCAGTGCTGCCTAATAAAGATTGTATAACTCTGGTACTTGTGAAAACAGTGAAGTTTAGTTGACAAGCATTAAATGTAATAATCTGGTGAATAAAGACAGTGAATTTGAGGAGCCAATGTTTATTTACCATGCCCGTGCCGATATTGTTGTTGCACACCAAATGGCTGACCATACGAAGACAGCCCAGTGGGCAATGTCCTCATTATACTGAACTACTGCTGTTGGAGCCTGAGGCAGTGTGGGACGGGGATGCAACAGTGGTGTCAGGAGTGTGGCTCATTAGGAAAGTGCTGCAGTGAGTCTAATCTTCCACGGAGCAAGGGGATGTGCAGACAAGGAGCCGAGCTGGGCAGGAGGAGGAGGTGTCCCTGGCTGCAATCGTGAAGCTCTTACAAGCAAATGTATACAACGACAGCAAAATGAAGAACAGAAAGAGCTCAAGAATGAAATCAAAGAACAGTTGGAAGCACAAAGTGAATAGCTAGAGGCACAAAGTGAACAGATACAGGCACAAAATGAAGAACAGAAAGAACGATATGCATTACTTCAAGAGGCATTACAGGAGCAAGAGAAGGAGTTGCAACTAAGGATGCATGGACAGCTTGACGATTTCATGGGAGAAATGAAGGAAGAACAGGAACAGTTGAAGAAGGAAATACAGTATACACTGAGCAACAGCAGCGAAAGTGTGAGGTAAGCAAAAATGTGACAAAATGCAGACAGCATGTAGATGACAAGTTGAATATTAGTGACAGAATAATGATGAAGTGCAGACAGCATGGAGATGACCAGTTGAAGCATGTAGTCGACCATGTGAAGATAATTAGTGAGAATTGAGGCTGAAGAGAAATAATGCTCTGCTGAGACTCAGGTTAATGTAAGAGGAGTTTATAAAAAAAGGAGAGTGTATGATGAATCTTGGCGAATCTTAAGCATCTAAAGATTGCATTACAGGGTTGCATAATCGGAATGCAGTTCTCAGTCATGGACTTTGTACTCCACCCCTACGCATATTTACGCATGGCACTATGCAAAGACGAAGAGATTTTTTTTTTTTTTTTTTTTTTTTTACCAGATATGCCCTGGATGTTTATCTTCAGGTTTATAATAAACAAAAATTTTAATTTTTTGTGAACCGCTGGGTAGAATAAAAATAGGTAACTTAGCAATCCACGGGTTAATTCTGATGCCCCAGTTTTTAGGCCCCCAAACCAGTGAAGTGCATGGCTATAATGAGGGTCCAGTTAAAAAGAAACTTCAGGAATTTGATGGCAAACTATCTTGTGAAGCTTACCATGCACAGTTTGAGTTACGTGCTGATTAGAACGGTTGCAATGATAGAAAGAAGGCAGTGCAGCTTGCTACTAGCCTTATGGGGTGCCACAATGGAGATTCTTGGGTAGAAGTCAGTGGTGGAGAGGAACAGTTATCAGTCCCAGGAAGAATTGCTGGAGCATAGATATGGGACCATGGACTAGACAGGCCTACAGGGCAAGATTCTGGTTCCATGTATAGGCTCAAAGCAAATCCCTCCAGCAGCTTGCTCATGACCTCGAGATTATGACAAACAAGGCATACTCTGGAGCAGCACCTAACCTGTTGGCTATTCTTCTGAGGGACCAGTTCGTCGATGCTGTTAATAGTGCACAGTTGAAAGTGCAAGTGAAACAGGCACAAACCAAAATCATGAAAGATGCAGTACCCAGGGCTCTGGAATTTGAGTCCTATGTCAGGTCAAGTATATCCACTTTTCAGGCAGGCCGTAGTACTGGATTCGAGGGAAGAAAGGAGCAGGTACGTAAAGCAGAAAAATTAGGAGGAAGTTGCAGGTACTGTGAAATGAAAAGCCAGGACATAGAAAAGAGGAGAGCTACAAGTGGAAGACGGCACAGGAGAAGACTGGAGGAGGTTGCTGGTCCCGCGGGAAGCCAGGGCAAAAGAAGGAGACTTGTTACAAATGTAATGAGCAAAAACTGAGCAGTGCAAGGAAATCTACAATTGTAACAAAAGTGTGTTGGAAATGTAATGAGGTGGGACATTTCAGTTCTGAGTGTCCATAGAAGAAAAAGGAAGATAAGAAAATGGCTGCAGAAGAACAGCAAGAAGCAGAATGCTATTGGAGGCTGCTGTTAAGAAGCAACCACCTGACAGCTTTTCTGAAGTAGATCCACCACCAAGAAAATGATACAGAACTTCAATTGACAGTGTGCAGGTAGATGGAAGAATAGACGGCAAGAAGTGCACCTTGGTGATTGATTCAACCTCAGAGCAGACGTCTGTGAGGCCTGATGTATTGCATCATCGGTATCTGCCCGAGTCATCAGAACAGTTATGTGGCATAACTGGGCACTGCATAGAACTGAGAGGACCCTCTGATGTCCGATTGAATGAATGAATAAATGAAAATGTGTCATGGCGGCGCAACAGCAGAGGTCATATGCCGCCGAACACAAACATTAACCCGCCACATCCCGGAGACGTGAATTTACGTCCTCACATGATGTGCACTCATATCCCGGAGACGTGAATTAACGCGGCAACATTGCAAGGTCAGTAATTTGCACAATTTTCAATTTTCGCGAGTGATTTCGCGAGTGATTTTTGGCACATATACACGGGACACCTTCCTCTATTCTTCTACAAGATGCCAAGCAGGGACAATGCCTTACACCGCATAACCTCTCCCCCCCCGCACGCCAATTTCTCGGCAATTCACCTGTTACTAGTGACCTGGCCAATAAAGACATTCAGGGCCAGAGTGATTCCCCTATCGATGACAATGTGGAGGACAAAGTTTACATAGCATTAGAGGAAGAAACAGCCAGAAATGATGATCAGGTAATGTGGGAAAAAAAGGTCATGAATGGCGATGAGTTAGTGAGTGAAACAATGCTTATAATGCCTATATTACTGTTTGAAAACCAATATACTCTTGTACTACATATAAATTCGTACCAAGTAAATAAATAAATACTGTTTATGAGTGGATAAAATAGTTACCCTCCCATAGAACTCGTTTTCTTTGGTGCCAGCCTGTTAGAAAACCCAGTCAGGTAAGGAGGTACTCGTACCTAGATCGAGTATTTTAAACCTCAGGTGAGCAAATTCTCTATGAATTTTCGATGTTTCCCACCAAAAGCGGATGTTTGAGCCAAAAAAAAAAAAAAGGTTCAAAAATGTCGGGACTGGGGCGTACCACTGCCCAGAAAACTTTGGGATGGGGCGGTTTAAAAGGAAGTCAAAAAATGAATGAATAAATAAATAAATAAAATGATGCATAAAACGACAAAATCAAAGAAACAACCAAAACTAAAACGTGATGGAAAGATTGAGGTTAAACGAAAAGAGTATAAAACACAAACTAGAATATGGTAAAGTCCTACAGTTTGTGGAGAAGGCCGGAACTTAACACAAAGGAGAAGGTACCTCCTCCCATAGGACAAGCCTCTTCCCCAAGTACCGAAGAGAGAAGATAAGGTCTGTTGTCGGCTTGGCACCCGGAAAGGTACTGCTGACGAAGGTCCTCAAGACTTGGGCATTCCAAAGGAAGATGCTGCACAGTCAAAGGAACCAGACAGTCATCACAATAGGAAGGGGGCGCCTTTTCCATTAGAAAACCATGAGTCAGCCTAGTGTGGCCAATCCGGAGACGGGCCAAAGCTGTTTCCCACCATCGGGATAGTCCCACATACCCTCCATCGCCCAGGTTTTGATGAATGCTGCGGAGTTTGTTCGACCCTACTGCGTCCCACCTTCTCTGCCAACAGAGATGGACAGCTTCTATAGTGCTTGTACATAAATCCTCAGATGGGACACGGTTATGGGGAGAGGAAGGGCGAGAGGCAGCGGCTCTCACCACAGAGTCAGCACGCCCATTGCCTATGACCCCCACATGAGGAGGCTCCCAACACATCTCTACAGAAAATCCGCATCTGTGTAATAAGAAGAGCCACTCCAAGATAGACGGGACTAGAGGGTGTGATGAGAAGCCACATGACAAAGCTTCCAAGGCACTGGCTGAGTCACTAAAAATGGTGAAAGAAGCAGGGGGGAAACTAAAAATCAACTCAACTGCAACTAAAATAGCTGTAAGTTCAGCAGTAAAAACAGAGGCGGAAGGAGGAAGACTCCCACCACGGCTAAAATCATGAAAAACTACACCAAAGCCTGTCCCAACGTGGGACTTGGAACCATCAGTATATACAGGGATCGAGCCACTGTGGGCAGAGGCGTGTTCTAAAAAATAAGACAGAGCTACCTGTGTGGAAAGAGAGGCCTTTCTCTCAGGGAAGTATCACATGGCCGTACTTCTGGGAGGAGCCAAGTAGCCACTCAGGGAACACGCACAGGGCAAACAGGAAAAGGCTGAGCACCTAACTCCTCCATGGCAGCCCTCATTCTGTACTGAAGCGGTTGTGGATACCGAGGGTGGGTGTTATAAAAGGGGAAAAGAGCGACCTCGGACACAGCCATACAACTTGGTGAGGAAGGTAGACGGTGAAGACGGTGCCAACACGGCACCAGTAAGGACTGGCGATGGAGATCTAGTGGCGGTTTATTCGCGTCTACTAATAGACTAGGAACTGGGGAAGACTGGAAAGCTCCAGTTGACAGACGGATCCCAGCATGATGGATTGAATTGAGAGGCTGCAACCGTGCCTCAGTAGCAGAAGAGTATACCTCACATCCATAGTCCAATTTGCTCTGTACCAAGGCACCGTAAAGGTAGAGCAGGGTGGCTCTATCAGAGCCCCAAGACAGGTGAGATAGAGTCCGTAGGAGAGACAGGGCACGGTGGCAGGATAAACGTAATGCATGGATGTGGGGAACCCACGTCAATCGTCTGTCGAAAACAAGACCGAGAAACCTTGCTTCATACACACATCGGACCATGTGGCCATGTAACTTGAGATCGGGGTCGTATAGTTACTACAATTACTAACAATATTACTGCAATTACTACTATCAACTACAATATTATTGCAATTTTGGAAAAATTACAATATTACTTCTATTACAACTACAAATATGTAACAATGACTTTCATACGATGTAACTACAGTGTTCATACAATTCTGTGTTACCAGAATTATGTATTTCGCTTAATCATCAGACAAGTTGAGTGTAATATTAGGCATTAATATAGGCATAACACCATATGTAACGTAATGACCTAGCAATATTACCATTACATAAATATATGTGTATGTCTGTTGTACATACACATATGTGCCACCATATCACTACCGTATGTTATACAATATTTTATGTTCAGTTTTACTACCATGTATTTACTCCATTGGATGTATTATTCATACAGTATATTACTACACTATGTTTCTACAATATTATTGTGTCTCTACAATAGTGTGATGAATACCATGTGTCAATAGGTTTTGACAGAATATGAAATTTGTTACTACATCCTGTTCTAGGTACGCCAGCTAGGCATGACAGAGCGATGTCAGGACACTAAAATATCATAACAGAGTACATAGTAGCTGGTAATGTGTATATTGTTAATATGCAATATAGAGATTAGAAGAAAGTTGTGCCTGTGCTTGAGTGAGATCTAGAGGATGCAGCGGTTCACATTGTGCAGCTAGGGAATTTCTCACACGGCACAGTATGATCTGTTTATCTATCTATCTATCTATGTATCTATTACCAGACGCCTCAGTCCCGTAAGGGGTGGCCACAAACAAATCGCCTCCATGTCACCCTGTCCCCTGCCATTTCATTGTCCTGCTCCCAGCTGACAATCCCCTCTTTCATATACCTCTCCATTCCATCCTTCCATCTCATCCTTGGCCTCCCCCTCCCTCTACCCCCTCCACCTCACTCACATACACTCTCCTCGTCACTCTCATAATCTCCATCCTCTCCACATGGCCAAACCACCTTTGTGTGTTTCTCCTAACACTTCCTGTCACATCCACATCCACACCACAATGCTCCTTACTTCCTCATTTGTCAGTTTGTCTCTCCATGTGACTCCACATGCTCCTCTCAAATAACTAATTCCCATTGCTGTCACTCTTGACTTCTCTCCCTCCAGCAAGGGCCAAGCTTCACTTCCATACGTTAGAGTTGGTATCACAATACTGTCATGTACTAGCTTTTTCACTTCCATGTTCACTTCCCTGTTTCTTATCACTGCTTTCAAGGAACCAGCAACCATTCTTCCCTGTTGCACCCATTCAAGCACTTCGCCCTCCAAATTTCCCTCCTTACTCATCGCACTACCCAAGTACTTAACCCTTCGTTAGTCAGGTGGGGTGTTTTGGCACCCCAAATTTTTTTATAAGCTCATATTTCCTAGCTGGTACTTCGAATATTTCTCTCCGTTCCAGTACTCTCCTAATTCAGTGAGGGGAGGGAGCATGTGGATTGGTTTAGTCCTGCCTCTGCTGTAGTGAGTGAGAGGGGCATTCCCCCCCCCCTTGGGGTGTCCAGTCACCCCATCATTGTAGATTGTTTGTGTTATCTTATATTTGCATATTCTTTATCATTATACTCATTTTAAAAATCACAAAATGTATTTTCCTATGTGTGTGTACCTGACAAATGAGATATGAGTCCATTTGTTATTTTTTTTGCTGATATTATAATTAACTGTATTTTATGATTATAAACTAATAAACATCACCTACTAGACATTCAATCTTTTCATTAGTGATTGCATTTCCTCCTCATCGACAAGAAGCCTTGGACCAGGACTAATCAAAAGATGACGACTAAGGACCGAACAAAGGACATGGTATGGATACCAACATGAAATGTAAGGGGTGCAAATGAAGAGGTGAAAGAGAGATTGTCCAGGTGCTTGAGGGTGCAAAAGTGGATGTATGTGGATTAACTGAAACAAAAATGGCGAGGTGAGAGTGTGAGACAATGGGAGTATGGATGGGGTATATGCGCGGCAGTAAGAGAGAATGAGAGGGCAAAAGAAGGAGCGAGTATTGTCTTGAGTAACAGATGGAAGGAGAATATAAGCTAGTATGGATCAGTTGGCTCAAGGATTATGTGGGTAAAATTTAAAGTTGGACGCAAAATGTGGGCGACTGTGTCTGTGTATGCGCCAACGCAAGATCATGCAAGCAAAGTGAGAGAAGAGTTCTGGCCAAATGTGGAAGCATGCATGGAAAAGTTTGAAAGGAATCAGAGAGTGTTTTCGATTGGAGATATGAATGGAAAAGTAGGGAATGGGAAGGTGGATGGAGTAGTTAGTGAGTGGGGTGTGCCTGCAGAGATGGATGAGAATGGCAGTGCTTTAGTGGACATTTGTGCCGGGAGGGGCTTGGTGATAGCTTATACCCTCTTCAGGCACAAAATGATCCACAGGTATATGTGGTGAGTGATGAGAAGGGTGGGTGGTAAACTAAATGAATGGAAGGCAATGCTTGATTATGTGTGTGTGTGGATGAAAGGATGAGAAGGTGTGTAATGGATGCAAGAGTATATAGAGGTTTGGGAAGTGGACTTTCAGACCACCACTTAGTGGTCGTTAGAATTAAGGTCCAAATAATATGGAGAAATCGAAGAAGGAAAGGACAGGAATTAGTAGTACATACAAGGAGGGTGGAAATGTTACAAGAGAATGGAAAAAAGGCAGAATTTAAGAGGGAAGCAGAGGAGCGATTGGGTAAGTATAGATTGGAGCAGATGAGGGACGTGAAAGGTGTGTGCAAGATATTCACGGAAGAAATCTGGGCAGCATGTGAGTTGGTGTGTGGGGTGAAGAGAAGACGAAAGGGGGTGCAGGGAACAGCACGGTGGACTAAAGAGGTGAGAGAGGCTGTGACACAAAAGAAGAAAGCATATGCTGAGTGGCTGAGAAATAGGAGAGTGGAAGAAGTTGAGAGATGGAAGAAAGAGTTATGTAGAGAGGAAGAGAGAGATGAAAAGGTTAGTAAGAGAGAGCATGAAGAGACGGGAAGATAAATTTGGAAGGAACTTGAGTGTAAAGTGTAGAGAATGTAAGAAAATGTTATGGAAAGAGGTAAAGATAGTTAGACAGGGTGCCAAACAAGTTAGCTGGGGAGTGAAAGATAAAAATGGTAGATTCCTAGTGGAGAAGGGAGAAAAATTAAGCAGATAGAGAGAACACTATAAGGAATTGTTGAAAATAGAGAATGAAAGTAATGCAAGCATAAGTGGTTCGGGAATTGCTGGGAAAAGGAGGGATGTGAGAAAAGAGGAAGACATCAGTAGGATGGAAGTTTTGGAAGCAATGAAGAAAGTGAAAATGGGGAAAGCTCCAGGAATTGATGGAGTGTGTGGTGAAATGCGGAATCATGGGGAAGAGATAGTAGTACAATGGATGTGGAAGATGTGTAGATCGGCCTGGGAGGAAGGTAGAGTCCCGGAGGATTGGAAGTCAGGTATAATTATTCCCCTGTACAAAGGAAAAGGGAAAAAAGAAGTCTTTGGTAATTACAGGGGCAGTTGCCTTCTTAGTGTAACAAGAAAAGTTTATGGTAGGATACTTATTGACAGCGTTAGGGAAATAACAGAGGAATTAGTTGGAGAAGAACAGGGAAGTTTTAGGAAGGGAAGAGGCTGTGTAGCTCAGATATTCATTCTTAGATCTTTAGTGGAAAAGTTTCTAGACATGGGAAAGATTTTGTATGCGACCTTCTTGGATTTGGAGAAAGCATATGACAGGGTGGATAGACAAGGATTGTGGAAAGTATTAAGAATATATGGAGTAGATGGGAAGTTGTTGAAGGACATGAAGAGAGTGTATGCGGGTGCTATGGCTGCAGTTCATGTGGATAGTGAACTGAGTGAATTTTTGTATCTGAAGGTTGGATTGGAACAGGGATGTGTCATGTCTCCATGGTTGTTCAATCTGTATATGGATGGGGTTATAAAAAAGATACCAGGTAGTACAATGGATGTTGGAGGAGCCCTAGTGAGAGAGAGCAGTGTTTGGAAACTACCTGTACTGTTGTTTCCAGATGATACTGTGTTGCTAAGTGAAGATGAAGGGGTGCTACAAGGCTTGGTGGATGAGTTTGGGAGAGTGTGTAGGAAACGGAATCTAAAGACGAATGTAGGAAAGAATAAAGTTATGGTCTTCGGGGGAAGTGAAGTCAATAAATGTGCAGTGATGCTCAGTATGGCCCGATGGAAACTTCCACAGGCTTGGGAAGTTACACACACACACACACACACACGCACACACACGTGCCCTTAAGCATGACACAACCAGTCATATATAGGGGGATTGAGAGAGACAGAGCAGAAGGGGGTTAGGAGAGAGAAGAGGCATTGTAGGAAAGGCAGGAACAAACCGCACGGAGTTAGGAAGCATAAAACCGCTCTTGCCTCAGTACTACTCTTGTGAAATACTTCCATGGAGAATAAATTTGCAGTCAAACCCAGACTCATCTTTATCTTTCTCCTGCCATCTACACCAAGAACAACTTGAACATTCTTTCCTTCTTAATAATCCCTACAGTCTAACACATTTTTGGAAACGCTCGGCGACGACTACGGTATTAACACCTCCATACATACTCTTCACAGCATTCAACAACTTCCCATTTACACAATAATCTTAGTATTTCCACATTCCTTCTATATCCATCCTGCCATATGCTTTCTTCAAATTTATGAAGGCCGCATACAACTTCATGGATTTCGGGAAAGCATATGGCAGGGTTTATGTTTGAAGTACAAGTGAAATTTAGACAACGAGGTTCTTCAAGGGCGATGGGGCTGTGCCTTGAAATTAAAACTGTTATGCCTGTACTTACTTTCGGGGTGGTTTTCTTTCGTTTTCTTATTTTAAACAGTGTTGTATCTATTTTATTTATATTCTAAATAAAATTCTCATTTAACTATTTAGTTAACAGCAAATATTTTTTAATTTACTATACAAGATTAGAAACTGACGCACAAAAGAATCAAGATTATATTTTCTTTATGCATTATCGAATGATACTGGTAGAGCTAGTGAGCTGCGAACGTTCGTGGTTGTGTGGACAAGATACACCTGTGGGTAGAGGCACAGGCAGCAAACAAGTAAGAAAATTTACTTTTCTTTGGTTTATGTTCATAATTTTTTATCTTACAAAAGTTTATTGCCTTAAATTTGAGTGACGCTGCATATATTTCATCTTTTGACTCGTCTGTCCCATTCCTGTTTTTTTTTTTTTCCCCTGTTACGTACTTTTTTTTTTTTTTTTTTTTTTTTACTCTCCCACACAACTGGTTCATGACTATATGCACTCCCCTGTTAGAGCAGTACGTGATCAACTACCTAGGTTACGCATGTCCAACTAAACTGTCCTTCTTAGTAGTGCGACTGAAGAACTGACGGGAAACCCTGAAAATAACAGTTCTCAAAAGTGTTGCACAAAAATCTAACAGGGGCAAGTTTACAATAGTTTAATTATTGAATTTATAATGCTGTAATAAAAATCTAACAGGGTAAGAACACAAACGTTTAATCACATATTTTATAATGCTATAATATCATTTTATCATAATGTGTGGTAGGTGGTGGCGCTCACCATCCACTCACTCAATGTAGTGCTGCTTTCGGGTGTCTGCCCTTCCCTCTTCTCCATCCTTCTTTCCTTCCGTCTTCTTCGGTCTTTCTTTCCTTCAGTCATTTCTGGTCTTTCTGCCTACGGGTTACTTTACACTCTCTTTTCTGTCTTTCTTTCCTTCATTCTTTCCTCTTCCTTCTGCCTGTGGGTGACTCTAAGTGACAAGCCAAATGGTTTCCTGTTCACCAGGAAGCCATTTACTACGCCGGGTGTTAACCATATAACCAAATTTTGGCGCCTGCTAATTATTGTGCTCCAATCGGATTGAGCCGGTGAAGGTTTATATCTAAGGGATGGTTGGGGTTTATTGCTCTCGTAATGCCAATCAGGGATGACTGAGGTTGGTCACTCTCATCTTAAATGTCAGGACCAACTGCCTAGCCCCGGGCTCCTACGCTCCTCATCGGGCAATGTAGGATTGGATGATGGATGTAAATATGAAAAAAAAAAGGTCATTATTGTTTTCCTTGTTTGCAATACCCTTAAACAAATACCACCAGTCACTGATCATCTCTTGAACTAGAATGAGTTTTCAGCAGCTGGAAAAAACCTGAGAAAATAAGTGCACGTGAAAACAGTAAGAGACATCGGATGTCACTCACTACATGAAAAGAGAAATGTCTTATTATCAAAGAAGAGCTTATTGACCAATATCTTCAAGATCAAATAGTTGCTGAAATTTAAAAGTGGCGACAAGTACGCTAAAGAGTTTTGAACTGCATCAAATATCTACCCAAACAAAATTTGTCACTGAGAGGCCACATGGGGAATATCACTGAAGTAGATGATATTATTGGTGTTTTCACAAGTCTACTGTAGCTTTATTGCAGAATTTGATCCAGTCATGAAGAGCCACTTGGATTAAGTCTGTCAAAATCCGAGATTACCTCTTATTTGTCTGCTGAAATGAAAAATGAGTTCATTCAGATGCTTGCTTCTACAGTTAAAAACAAATTACTAGATGATATCTGAAGAGCTATTATGATCTAACGTTTGGCTGTACCCATGATGCGGCCCATATGGGACAAATGTCACAGGTCATACGAGATGTGGACGTAAACTCTGAAGAAAATACAGTAGCTGGAAAGGAATCCCTCCTTGGATTCATTCAAGTACATAAAAGGATGCAGGCAGTACTGCAGACCTAATAATACAGCTGCTGGAAAAGGATAATTTGCCTTCTGAAGACCGTCGTTCGCAGTGTTATGACAATGCCTCTGTAATGTCTGGACACAAATCAGGTGTGGAACAGAGATTTGCAACAGTGAACCCCAAAGCTACATTTGTGAACTGACAACCACTCCCTAAATCTGGCTGGGGTTCATGCTGCTAGTTATGAAGTCGCTACTGTAATATTTTTTGAAAATTTTCAGGCTTTGTTTACTTTTCAAGGTCACCTCAACAATGGGAGACAATAAAGAATAATTTGTCACTGTCAAAGCTAAGTTAGACAACCATTGCAGTGCCAGAGCAGGAGTTCTACCCATAAGAGGAGGCGGTAGATCAATCGGTACAGAGGTGGCCTGCAGTCCTAACGGACTCCGGTTCAAATCCCCGCTGAGGCAGGGAACAGTTTATGGATTTCAGTTTCATAAAAAGTAGACTTTACTGATCTTCCAGAAGACCTAGCACAATATCGAAAAAAAAAAAAAAAAAGCGCTAATACCAATACACCAGTCCTGTATGAGACAGCCCTAGCATGTATTCAATATGGATGGTGGGTGTTATCGCCGAAGTGGTAACACGTGGAGATGTAGGAGAACTACTGGGCCTTGGAGGATAGGCCCTGAAGGAAACCATTTGAACTGCTATAAGTGAAACAGTCTATCGCAGAAGTGATGCAACACAACTATTGTCCAGGGTCCTAACTTTTGATTTCCTTGGTGTACTAAGTTTCTGGAATGCTTTGCTAGGTAATATTGACAGAGTTCAGGCACTGGGTCTTGTGGGATAGGCCCTGAAGCAAACCACTGGAACTGCTTTAAGTGAAACAGTCTATCCCAGAAGTGAAGCGACACAGCTATTGTCCAGGGTCCTAACTTTAGATTTCCTTGGTCCACTAAGTTTCTGGAATGTTTTGCTAGGTAAGACTGACATAATTCAGACACGACTCCAGGACCATACCATGAACTTTCATGATGCTGTACAAGATATCCAGGTTTAACAAATGTATTTTCTTGTACACTGGGAGGACATCTGTCAGAAATCACTTGAAAAGGCAAACAAGCTTTGTGATGCATGGAATGTGAGAGTTTTCAGAAGACAAGGAATGAAGCAAAAAAGCTTGCTGAAACTGGTGACGATGCAGGTTTTTCAGCAGAGGATGAAATGCTTGCGTTGTTAAAAAGTACTATAGATAGACTTATTAATGAACGGGATAAAAAAAAAAAAAAAAAGTTTCGATTCAAGGTTTGGCTTTCACTTGGATATAAAGGAATTATTAACATCAACCAATGAAGAGCAATAATTATAAAGGAAAGATGCATTGATGTAGCCAAGTTTGATCAAAATGATTTGGATGATTCGGAACTATTCAGTGAGGTTACAGATCAAAGAATGCTGCTTTGATCAAGGAATGTTTTAATCTCAACAGCTCAAGATCTTCTTCCGTTCAGTGTTCAGTATGGGGATGAATGTGTCTTTCCAAACCTTCGAGTTAGTCTACAAATTTTGTTAGCTATTACAGTATCTATTGCCTACTGTGAGCTATCTTTCAACAAGCTGAAGTCATACTGTACTCTCCTATCTTCGATCATCAGTCGGCCAAGAAAGGTTGTCGGTTTTGGCCATCAAAAGTATCGAACATTATGTTACAAACGAGATAAACTCTGATGAAGTCATAGACGAATTTGCCGCAGTGAAAGCCCGAAAATTATCCCTGTAAACAGAGGGTCTACCAGTGCCATTAATTGTACGTAACAGAAGTATCTGTCAAAAATATCATAAAACTACCTTTTCCTCGTGGATCAGTGTCCCCTTTCCTCTCTGACATATTTCCTTCCCTAATTATTTTGCAAACGAGCGTTCTTTAAGAGCAAACCTTAAATTTTACTTGTTTTGCTTCTCTCATTGTATGCAGTGTACTGCGTACAGTTTTATTATGGTTTATTAATTACTTTACCTTACTTTTTCATAGTTTTCTCTTCTCTCGATAGACCTTTCCTATTTAGTCATTTATTTACATATATTCAGCCCTATTACTGTGTCTTGACCACCATTGATGTTTTGTTCTTCTTTCTCTGAAGCCTGTGTTCCCCATTGTACTCTAACCTACTGTCTTATTACTTAAATGTGCTTCGTGGCCGTGATGTTGCATTGATACTGGTGTTTCGCCCATCTTAACCTAACTCCTTTTGCTCGGATCATACCTGCTGATCCACCAGTAGGACGAGGAAATAAAATAGCAACTACATTTTTTTTTCTTTTTTGCTTACAAAAATGAAATAGTGGCCAGACAAACATGCTTTATTTTTTGTTATATATATATATATATATATATATATATATATATATATATATATATATATATATATATATATATATATATATATATATATATATTTTTACTGTATATAGAGAGATAAGATAGATTAAAAAAAAAAAAAGCTGGATTGTTAGCTAGGTAGTGTTGGAGAATTCTCGACGATTCTCGCACTTTTCCGTTACAAGTTAGAGTTGCCAAGTAGCATGCTGCAGTGAGTGGAGGTACTTTGTTAAGTTATGCTTTCATTCTTATTCTTATTTTCTCTATAATGTTTAATTTAAGTGATTGTTATGTAAATCAGTTTCAGTTTGAATGCTAAAGAATTTAGAATGCTACGCAAGGTAAGGGAGCTCTGGAATAGTTTGGATATCTCATAGTAGAACATTCGTGTATCAAGCAAGGATGGGGTAGAGACTAAAAGAGTTTCGGTTCAGTTTGACTCGTGGGCCTGTGAAGCTAGTGTAGCTCTGGAGTTATAAAGCAGACAAGGTAATTACATGGTAAAATAAAGACAACAAATGTAAGAAGCCTGTGTTATTACGCCTGAGCTGATCTTGAGTGCTGTACATTGAAAGGCAGGCCCTACGAAGAACGATTCACTGGGTGACTTCCTTCCTTTACTGAACTGCTGTGCTGTTGAAGCCTGTGACAGTGTGGAACGTGGACATATCAATGGTGTCAGGAGTTGGGACAGAAGGCAGTGCAGTGAAATAAATCTTCGACATGGAACTAGAAGGTGTACAGACAAGATGCCAAGCTAGACAGGTGGAGGCATCTTTGCCTGAAATCATGAAGTTTCCATATGCACAAAGTGAATAATTGGAAGCACAAATGAAGGTCAGGAAAAACTTAGTAGACTACTACAAGCACAAAGTAAAGAACAGAAAGAGTTCAAGAAAGAACCCAGCAAACAAATACAAACACAAAATGAACAGCTAGAAGCACAAAGTAAAGAACAGAAAGAACGATATGAACGGCTTCAGTAGGAACAGATGGAGGTACAACTGAAAATGCAGGGACAACTAGAAGCTCTCAAGGAGGAAATACAATATATGTCGAGCTAAAGCAGCAGAAGTGTGAGGTAATCAATAACGTGATATAATGCAGACACCATGTGGATGACCAGTTTAAGCACGTAGACGACCATTTGATTACAATTAAGGAGGGAATCGAGGCTGTAGAGAAATCTTGTGCTGTTGAGCCTAAGGTTAGTGTAGGCTACAGGGAACATATGATAAAAATGAATAGTGTATGTTGAATCTTGACGAATTCCAAGCACCTGAAGGTAGCACAACAGGGTGGACGAATCAGAATGTCGGAGTTTCGAGTCCTGGATTTAATTATAATGCCCCAGTTTTAAGGCTCCATCCCAGTGAAACGCGTGGCCATAATGGGGGACCAAGTAAACGGAAACCTTAGGAATTTGATGGTAAAATATTGTGGGAAGCTTACTGTGTGCATTTTGAATTAGTTGGTAATCAGAATGGTTGGGATGATAGGTAGAGGGCCGTGCAGCTCGCCACTAGCCTCAAGGGTGCTGCAATGGAGATTCTTGGTCAGGTGTCAGTGAAGAAAAGGAATAGTTACCAGTCCCTAGCAGAAGTGCTGGAATGCAGAGACGGGACCATGTACCAGACTAAGGTTTACAGAGCAAGATTCCGGACCCATGTTTAGGCTCAAGGCGAATCCCTACATTAGCTTGCTAATGACCTGGGGAATATGGTATACATGACACACCCTGGAACACTACCTAATCTGCTGGTATTTCTTCTGAGGGACCAGTTCAATGCTCTTGATAGTGCAGAATTGAAAGTGTAAGTGAAGCAGGTACAACAGAGAAGCATGCAGGAAGCAATAGTCAGGGCTAGTACACACAGCTTGCAGGCAGGACGTAGTGCAGGATTCCAGGCAAACAAGGGGCAGGTAAATGAAGTGGAGAAAATTTGATGGAAGTTACTGGTAATGTGAAATGCCAGGACATAAGAAAGAGGAAAGCTACAAGTGGAAAAGGGAATATTGGATTCAGGTTGCTGATTCTGTGGGAAGCCAGGATACAAGGAGGATTGTTACAAATGAAAGAAGGAGCAAGAACAGAACAGTGCAAGGAAATCTTCGATTGCAATAAAAAAGGTGTTGGACATGTGGTAAGGCGGGACACTTCAGTTCTAATTGTTTCAAGCAGAAAGACAATAAGAAGAAGGCTGCAGAAGATGAGAAAGAAGCAGGTGAATTAGCAAATGCTGATGACAAGGATCAACAACCAACAGTTTTTCCCAAGAAGCCCCACCACCTTGGAAATGCAAGAGGACTTCGACTGCCACTGTGTGAGTAGACGGAAGAATAGACAGCAAGGAGTGTTCTGTAATAATTGATTCAGCCTCAGAGCAGCATTTTGTGAGCCCCGATGTGTTACATCATCAGTTTCTGCCTGAGTCATCAGAACAATTGTGTTGCATAACTTGGTACCTCACAGAACTTTCCGGATTGAAGTGGCACGGCAAGAGGCTACACTTCCAATCTATGTGGCTGAGATGGAGGATCCTTGCATTCTTGGTCAAGACTATCTGATGTCCATGGGATGTGAGCTGGACTTCTTCGTCATGAAGCTTGGGGTTAGTGGGAAGTCAGTTCCCGTCACGGCAGGTGAGTGGCTCTTTTGACAGCTGTCTGATGGAAGGCATAAGATGAAGGCTGGAGAGATGGTAGGAAGGACTTTGATGGAAACAGGCGCAGGTGAAGTGCCAGTTGTTGTGGCCAGTTTCTCCCATGAGACACAGAAGATAAACGAGGGAGACTGTGGGTCTGTACCAGGTGTAGACCTCGAGTGGAATCAGTGGGAGGCCTGTGAAAGGAGTGTAGTCAGAGAAGATGGGAATCTACCAGACCACTTACAAGACCTGGTTTTAGGGAGTTGCCAGTATCTGGATAACTCACAAGTGGTGCAGTTAAGGCAACTTCTAGAGAAGTTTGCTGATGCCTTTTCCGTTGGAGACTTAGACCTGGGATGCACGGATATGGTGGAACATTGTATCGACACCACTGATCACTGCCCACTTAACCCCTATGCGCCAGTTGATGTGTATAGCTGTCATGATTCAGTGGAGTACCGCTGGTTGACGTGAGTAGCCACAAGCATCTTCCTGCCATCCTTTTGAACCCACGACCATTGTCTATGACAACCATATGGTAGGTAGATTCCCTGGGTACCCCACTGATGCGCAGCTCAGTCTGTTCGTGGTACTGGTAGAGAAGAGCAATGTCTTTGTCATCCTTCTCTTCCAATTCTGCCCCACCGCGTGTGGGGTCGATTGCATCGTCGACCCCCGCGAAAGTTCTGCCCTCAGTGCCAGGGAAAGGGATCAGTGACAGAGCCATCGGTCATGCCTTGGACGACACATTGTCCTCACGGACACTGAGTGAGAGTGCATCTTCAGAGGAGAGAAGAAGTTACTGTGTGGAGAGTGAAATCTCTTGTCCTCCATTCCCTTCCAGCTCTCAGATGCCTGAAAAGGCTCTCAAACTCCTGCAGGAGGAGGGCAGGGCTTTTGACAGTGATGGGTTCACTGAGGAAGAGGAAGTAAATGACCCAGCACACCAGGCAGATGAGCGTGGAGTTGACGGTTATCTGGGAAGTAAATGCCAAAGAGCTGTCTCACTGCCACTCTTGCTGCCTGCTCGCCGGCATCTGGCCCTCGAACGTCAACCTTCACCTTAGCCGTCTACTTCAAGGGCAAAATCACCACGTGTGGGCCGTTCAGGAGAGGAATTTTCCACACGGGCTCTACTTGGTGTGACTCAGCAGGAGACATCTCCCTAGGGAAGGCCAGCGTCAGGTGAGTCGTCACCCCCATACTGCCCCACCTCCTACACCTCTTTCCCCTCACCTCCTACCCATGGGCGTGCACGCACTCAGAAAAAACGTTATGTGCATGGCAAATGGTCCGTTTCACCAGGTGTGGGCAGAGTGGATACGTTTATCTGGGTGGAAGGAGCAGGATTTGAGCCCTCTGTGCTGGTGTTTGATAAGAAAGGAGCAGATGTACAGGAAGATGAGCTTTCCCTAAGGCCCTGGATATTAGCAATATTCTCAGGGCATTTATTCACAACTACCCTCATGTAATACCTGCTGGATGAAATTATTTTCCACCCGGCAATGAGTGTGCGGTGGCTGGACGTGGCTGCCAGCGAGAGCATGCACGTGAGGGACTGGCAACCTGTGCAGGTGAGGGAGTTGTTTATGTGGCTAGCCTTTACCATGCTGATTGCAAATGTAAGAAAACATGTGTTCCATGACTATTGGCCAGTAGATGAACTCGTGGGCACACACGTCTTCGGTAAGTATATGGCCTATGACAGGTACCTAGCAATCCTAAGATACCTCCTTTTGAACAGAAATGATGGGCCTGAACCAAACAACAGGTTGTGGAAAATTAGACCTATCCTGACAGTACTCAAGGGTCATTATCCAGGGTTTTTCATCCGTTTCAGAAAGTGGTAATCGACGACTCGCTGGTGTTATTCCGGGGAAGGTTGACATTTATTCATGATGTGCCATCCAAGCGTCACCACTTGGACTAAAATTCTTTGTCCTTTGTGATTCCAAATATGTGCTTCGTTTAATAGTTTATTCGGCTAGTGACGATCCTCCTGCTTATTGTGCATCAGCTGTGAAACTGCTGATGGAAAGATATTTCAACAAGCACTACATTCTGTATAATGATAATTATTACATGGCCCCGGTGTTGACCAGGTATTTACTTGAACACGGTACTGGCTCCTGTGGAACTGTCTGGGCAAACAGGAAGAATTTCACTGTATTCTCAGCAAATACTGAGAAAGAAACCCTGCTTATCAAGAAATGTGACAACATGTTATCCCTTCTCTGGCATGACAAGAGATGGGTTAACATGTTGTCAACAGCACACAAGGGTATGTTTAAGGAAACAGGAAAAACAGACTACAGGACCGGGGAACCCGTGTTGAAGCCAGATACTGTCAACAGTTATAATATCACAATGTGGCTTGTTGATAGATCGGACTTGCAAATTGGTGAGGTTGATTGCCTACGTATTGTAAGTCCTGTGGTGGTACACGGTGTTTTTACACCTTCTTGGTATTGTCGTTTTGAACAGTTTCGTACTGTTCAAGGAGCTCGTCAAGCAACCTCTCTCTCTACGAGAGTTTGAGAGAGAGCTTTCATGCGAACTCCTTGAAGTGTATTCAACTGGTCAGGTGCCAGGTGCGAGGCAGAGGAAGCACACAGCACTCACAATGGACAGGCTTAGCTGTGCAGACTACTTCCGGTGGCACAGGCTGGTAGAGATTGGCCGTACCACAGCAGGTCATCAGGTGTATAGATGGTGCCACGTCTGTAACACCTCCAAACTCCGTCCCCTAGCACGAAAAGAGACAGCCTACCAATGTGTAGAGTGCAACGTTCCCCCTATGCCCTAAATGTTTTTGCAAGTATCACTCCGAGCGTGATTACTGAACAGGTGTGTGGGAAAATGTAAATAGTATACAGGTATGCACATGCACTGTTTTTTATACGTAAGTGAAATGTTTGATTTAAGTTATATCTTGTAAATGTTTTGATATAAGCATTTTATAATAAGGTTTACAAGTGCAATGCAGCAAGTGTTACTGTTTATGGTTATTGGTGAAACAATTATTGGAAATACCTTGAGTTAGCCAACTTGTTACATTAAAGAAAACCACTTGTCAGTGGGCCAGAAAAAAATCACTTGGTTGGCTATAAAAATTTTTTTCCCTCATTACTTTGAAAATAGTGCTGAATATGGGACCATAAGTGTATTTGTGAAGTGCAAATAATGTGAGTTGTGTATAACATTTGTAATATTTTCATAATGCCCCTGATTAGTACAAATCAGTCTGAATTATAGTACAAGTAATTACCTAATACTCAACCATACTGCATGAATCAGCCACAGCATTTATTTGTCAAAGTGCGATTACCCGTGATCGTGATGTCATGTGCAATTATGTGTCGTAGCAGAGGGAAATTATTATAATTTATGGAAGAAGTGAGTTTTGAAGATCAAAGAGTTATTCTTTTCCCACACACCTGCGGGGCATAGTGGCACTATGCAACGAGTGGAAAATCCTATGGGGAGCCACATGGACAAGGTGATGACTCATCCTTCCAACGGTGAGTAAGGAAAAGCCGAAGAGTGAGTGGAAATTTCCACAACCCTTCCAAGGACGCCTGGCCAGTGTTAAAATCAATACTCCAGTCATTGCCAGTGTCCTGCTTTGGAAGCAGCCTAAGCATGGAAAACCAGCTGTCTTCGACTTATCCTTACTTATCGATGGGACCACCTGGAGACCTCGGGATACTTTTATTTGCAAGAGGAAGAGTTGGTTGAGTCTTATGTATATTTATTTTTTTTTCTCTAGCTATAAAAGTTTAGCAGATATTAAGATTTGAAGTGAGGGTATTTTTCCCAAAATCTTGGAAATTCTCCATAAGAAAGAGTGGGGTTAAACAGCCAGTTTGGAGGATGGCACCAGCTCAATGGCAAGAAATGGAGATGGTGCTGGGGAATCTTCAGTGTGTAACCATTTGTAAACCAGTAGTATGTAAGTGTGCTCTAAGTAGGGTGTATGTGACCTAATTCCTTTACCTAAGGTCTGGTCTAGTTCAAAATTTGCCTACACAGTCTTTTTCTAGAGAAAGAGATAGGAGTGGGCAAACTTGCAGCCCAGAGACAAGGGAGAGGTGGTGGAGGCAAGACCTGTGCTGTATTTGTGTAAATACATATCTACAACATCGCCCAGCACTTTGGATTTATCAATGAGCAACGAGTGGGGACTAGAAAGTGATGGCAGCGGTGGGATGAATTGGCTGAGATTTCAAAGGAGATTGCCGAAAAGGTACGGTCACTTGTCACTACTCAAGCACGTACTCATATTACACTCACTAATTTTACAGATGCTGCTCCAATGGCTGTACCAGTTGCCAAGGTCTCAACTGACTTTTCACGTTCACAGCTGACTATCAGAGGTCCCACTAGCAATGTCCATTCCCCGACGATGCTGCTCACCTGCTAATAGCAGTGATTAGTCAAGTGCGTGTTGGGCAAAACATTCTGACCAGTCACTTATATGTGTCATAGCTAACAATTCTCGATTGTATGCTGACATTGTGGTTTCCCTGGTCACTGTGAACCGAGTTATTCTCGCAAACATGGACGAAATTGTCAGGAGCTGTGTCAGCTTATATCTTCCAGCCTGCATCATCCTTATTGCAAATATCAAGACTCCACCATTCATACTACAGAGGAGTGTCGTTACCTTGCACGTTATGGGTCGGGGAAAGACCAGAGCGACATTTGAAAACACCCAACTAAGAGGATTCCAAACACAATGAGCTACCCCTCAGTATTTTTCGTGCATTAGACTACTTATGGGTAGTTGTGCACGGAAATTCCAATCAGGTAGACGTCTCACTTTTTGTGTGGATTCAGGTTCTGCCTTCAACTTACTATCTGAAGAGGCATTAGCAAGAATTCAGTGCAACAGACCGAAACGAGTGAGCTTTCTTGAGCCTCCGGATCGAAATCTATGCACAGTGGATGGATCATATTTAGACATTAAAGGCAAAATTCAGCTTAAAATTTATTTACATTATTTGACAGACCTATTCATTCCTGATTTCTATATTACACCCTGGATTAGCTACCCTGCCAATGTTTTAGTTGATGTTCAAACAGTGGCAGATGACAATATCAATGTGTTACCAGAAAAATGGGAAATCAATATTTAAGGATCACAGACCATGCTTCTCAGTCACTAGTAGATACACTGACGATCCCTCCTAATGATCCATCATCAGATCCAGCCTCCGCTGATCTGCCTGATCTAGTTACTGACTTCTCTGATCTTGAGTTTGATGGGCCATCCTGTGGCACTGAGCCGTCAATGAACTCGTCTTTACCTACCTCATTACCTCTAGCAGACCTTATGCAGTCCTCAACAATATGGTGGTGGTAATACAATGCACAGTTTTACCAACCAATATATATAGTAAGGTTGCTCTGAGGATTCTTGGGTCACCTCAGCCTGAGACTTGTCGTGTGATGGCCTTGAGTTACGATTCTGGGATGTGATCGGTGTCAGACGATGGCTTATGCTATTTTTACCCAGCCAACACTTCTAATGCCCCACATAACCTGCCGCATCCTGGCAGATTTTTCACCAATGACCCTCCCCCCCCCCATCCCAGCAGATTTTGGATATTTTTTCTTTGGCTCAAACCTCCGCTTTTTGTGAGAAACATTGGCAATTCAGAGAAAAAGTGCTCACCTGAAAGTGGTCTAAACAGGTGACCCTTCGCACTCCTGGTACTGTTTTCTCTGGAGCCGGGCTGCTGCTGTCACGCTTTCTATGGTAGAGGTAAGTATTGGAAATCACTCAGAATACGTAAATATTTAATAATTTGGTAAATATATACATGTAGTACAAGATTATATCGGTTTTCATACAAAAATATAGGGGATACAAGCATTGTTCCATCCACCAATCACATGAATATTGCCAAATTAATGCACATATGGCTCACTATGACTGCTGTTTCAACTTACATTCTATTTTTCCACTTACATCACATTTTTCCACTAACATTATACCAGTTTCCACCTTATATAAATGTTATCACATATTTACAGGCCTTACTATTACAGTGAGTGTCATATTATTGCTTATTTACAGGCCTTAGTATTATAGTGAGCATCATATTATTGCATATTTACAGGCCTTAGTATTATAATGAGCGTCATATTACCACATATTTACAGGCCTTACTATTATCGTGAGCGTCATACTGTGTTATTCCAGGCACACACAGTATCAGTAGTATCAGTAATGCACTAAAGTGTAGCATTCTTTGAAACATGGCTGAACACACAATCTTACGTTGCAGTTAACACACTCGTACCTTGTGTCTTTTCTCTGAGTGGTTACTCTCACTTTTGGTTAACTGCATAGGTGGCAGTGATGCTGGGGTCTAGGACGGTTCAGCTGAGGAGGGATGGTGGTAGGGAAGTGGTGTCCTGAGATGCGTAGGAGAGTTTGGGCACAGTGGCTGGGCGGGGATGGTGGTGGGGCCTGTCCTCTGCATACTTTGAGATGATTTCCAGAGACAGCTCCCTCACAAACCCCCTCGAAGGTTCCCGTAGTCATGGCGTGGAGGTAGTGGGCTTTGAAGACCGTAATGTCAAGCAAGTGGAAAAATAGCTTTTTGTACCACTTCATGGTGCTCCTGGCACATTCCAAACTGGAAATCATTGAGTCAGACTTGACTGCTTGCCTCATGTTGACATTGTAGTTCAGTAACGACTCTGGCTTCCAGACGTGGAGCCTCCTCTCGCTGCGATAATCCAAGGAGTCTATGTAGTGCATCAAAAGGCAGTATACCATTGACAGGAGGAAAACTTCCCTGTTGTGGTTCCATACGGTGGCGAGGATGATATTAGCCCGCCCTGTCCCGACCACTTTTTCACCACTGGTACCCCCCAATCCCGACCATTTTTGGACCCAAATTTTTTTTGCTAAAACTTTCGCTTTTGGTCAGAAACAATGGTTAGTCATCAAGAAAGTGTTCACCGGGGTCCATAAGTGGCCTAAACAGGTATAACTTCGTTACACCTGGTACCGTGTTCTGTGTAGGTGGTCTGAGGCTCTCACGTTTTCTGTGGTATTATAAATCTGGGAAACCAACGAAAGTAAGTAGATATGTATTTATTACAAACATAAAAACATGTGGTACAAGAGTAAATTGGATTTTATACAAAAATAGAGGTGAAATAAGCATTGTACCATCGAGTGAACCGAGCAAAATCGGCCAAACTGTTCACGATGAATCGCTAACATTGCTGAATCATGATACATATCATTTTTTCTACTTACATAATACATCTCCAATAACATTATACCATTTTACATTTTATTGAACTGTTTTTACGTATTCACAGGCCTTTCGATAACATTTAGCGTAATGTTAGCGCTTATTTACGTAGTGAGTGAACTCGCTGTGACTTGTTTCAACTCGCATTGTGTGTTTTCAACTTACATAATACTTTCCTAATAACATTATACACTTTTCCATTTTAGAGAACTGTTTTGAGATAGTTTCAGGCCTTACGATAATATTTAGCGTAATAATAGCGCATAATAACACAGAGGGTGAAGTTGCTATGACTATTATTTCAACTTACAACCTATTTTTGTACTTATATAATACTTCTCCACTAACATTACACATGTTTCCACTGTATACCATTGCTATCACATAATTGGAGACCTTATTATTCTACTGAGCGTCATATTATCGCATATTTTCACAGTGAGTGTTATCACGATATCATTTGTTTCATCTTACACTAGTATTCAACTTATAAATTACTTTCCTACTAACATTACACCTTTTTCCACTTTATGTCATTCCTATCACATACTTACAGACCAGAATGTTCTACTGAGCGTAATATTTTCGCAGATTTACACAGTGGGTGTACTCGTGACATCAATTGTTTCAACTTACACTATTTTTCAACTTATACATTACTTTCCTGCTAACATTACACCCGTGTCCACTTTATATTCTTGCTATCACATATTTACAGACCAGAGTGTTATACTGAGCGTCATATTTTTGCAGATTTACACAGTGGGTGTAGTTTTGATATCACTTCGTTCAACTTACACTATTTCTCAACTTATACATTACTTTCCTGCAAACATTACACCCGTTTCAACTTTATATAAGACTTAGCACATACTGACTGGCCTTACCATTATACTGAGCATCATATCGCCATCCCACACATTTTCAGTAGTGCAGGAAGTTATGGTACTCTTTGATACAGGGCTGAAGGCACAACGCAACATTGCACTCTACACACTCGTACCTTGTGTCTTTTCTCTGAGTGGCTGGTCTGACTGTCGAGTGCTTGCATACATGGCAGCGGTGCTGGGGTTTACGACGGTTTGGTTGGGAAGGGATTGAGCTAGGGTAGTGGCATCCTGCGAGGTGTAGGGGAGTCTGGGCAGCCATAGGGGTACGTGTGCGGTGTGTAGGCCTGTCCTGGGCATGCCTAGCGATTATTTCACGTGACAGCTCCCTCACAAACCCCTCAAAGGTCTCTGATATTCCCGTTGTCATGGCGTGCGGGTAGTGTGTGTTGAGGACAGTGATGTCGAGCAAGTGGAAAAAGAGCTTTTTGTACCACTTCATCGTGGTCCTGGCACAGTCCACACTGGAAATCATCGAGTCTGACTGATCCACTTGCCTCATGTTCAGATTATAGTCAAGTACAGACTCGGGTTTCCAGACGTTGAGCCTCTCTCGCTACGGTGATCAACGGAGTCTGTACGGTGCATCAGGGGGCTGTGTACAGTCGATAGGAGGCAAACTTCCCTGTTGTGGTTCCACAGGGTTGCAAGGATGTTATTTGCCTGGAAGAAAGCCACCTCGTTCTTGTCAAGTTTCCTCCCTATCTTGACCATATGGCGACGGTTTCTCTTTACTGTACCACAGACTCCGGTGTCGTGTTGGTGGAGGAACCGAGCGAGAAGAGGGCTAGTGTACCAGTTGTCCAGGTACAACACATGACCACGATGAAGGTACTCCTCTATCATTGTCTTCATCACGGCCCCTGAGAGTCCTATACTACGATCTTCTGTTATATCTGTCTGTGCGCCTGTGTACAAGACTATGTCTTATACATAACCAGTCTTACAGTCACACATAACAAAGATCTTGAACCCGAAACGGTGTCTTTTGCTGGGTATGTACTGGCAAAAGGAAATATTGCCTCTCCACAACACAAGACTCTCGTCTATGACGAGATCTCTGTAAGGATAAAATGAGGAGCGGAACATTTCCCATAAATGATCAAATACAAGCTTAATTCTCCTCATTTTATCAGTGTTATTAGCATTAGCTGGATCTTCTGCATCAAAAAAGTGGAGGCGGCCGAGAATCTGCTGAAATCTATTACAACTCATCACCTTTCCAAAGAAAGGTGTGATGGTCATTGGGTCAGTGGTCCAGTATGCCGGTATTTGATTTTTTCTGACAACACCCATCAAGAGAACCAGGGCAAAAAATAAGAACATCTCAGAAATTGTCACAGGATAGTCATATTGCTGGGAATGCCTGCTTGTTGTACCCAGACATTCAGTTTCACGGCGCTGTGTTCGTGAAAATAGGTTTGTCTGCTCCACTATGCGCCCCACAAACGCCTCCCCAAAGAACAGGTGGAAGAAATCCACTCTAGTGGAACCCACATGCACACCTGGAGCCGTGCAACCAGACTGCCACTCCTCAGTGAAAGGGTGAATGATGGGAGTAAAATTACTCCCATCTTCCCAATTCCACGAGACACTACCGTCTCCAGCCTCGTCCCCATCGTCGCCTTCGTCAGGGTGGGGAGATGAGGGTGATGGGGGAGGTTGGGGAGGTGGAGAGCGGCGCCCTTCATCACTCGCACTTCTCTTCTCTCTCCCTTTTCCTTTACCCTTTCCCTTCCCTTCCCTTTCCTTCCTTTCCCCACATCCTGGGGCTGTGGGGAGGAAGTTTGGGAATATTATGGGGCGAAAGATGTGCTGGGGAGCGGCTCCACCTCCTCTCCCCTATGCCTACGTGCACCACGTGCTCGTGCTGCCTCCCTCACACCACTTTCCCTTTCACCCCGCACTCCTGCCACACCACTTTCCCTTTCACCCCGCACTCCCACCACACCACTTTCGCCTTCCCCAGACAAAACACTAGGACCATACCTTATTTACCTTCTCGCCCCACCTTCTGATTCTCGGGGTGAGATTTTTTCCTTCCCCAACCACGAGGCAACATCACGTCCCAAGTCACTGTCCTCGTCCTCGTCCTCATCAGAATCTCTCTCTAGGGGATGGAGAGAGGTCCGTGCAGGTGGTTTGGGTGCAGGCTGGCCTTCCCTTGCCTTACGATATGTGACATCGCTTTTTCCGGGGCGAAGGGACCTCATCACTGCTTGTTATTTCCTCCTCAGATTGCACGTAATCTTGATCCACCACATCGTCATCAAGTGGAGAATCACTATCTCCAGTGAAGGCATCCAGGGCGGATTGTATCTCGTCATCTGAGAGACCTTTATGCGCCATGTCTGACCTGGGTCAATGCTAACAGGTGAGTGACCGAGACAAGGGCGCACGCAGGTCACGAGGGGTCTGGGATGCTGGCCGCCTGATTGCAGGTAGGGGAGGCTTGGGTAGGTGGGCGAATCGAAAATCTCATGCAAATTTTGAAAATTGTGGAAATTATGGACCTTGCAATTGCAGCGCGTTAAAGTACGTCGATGGGATTGGCAGTGACAAAACGTGAGGACGTGGAAGAACGTCAACGAGACGCCACGGGTTAGATTTGAAAAAAAAAATTCTTGTTGAATTTCCTCCCAACCTTGATCATATGATGGCGTTTTTTTTTTTTTTTTCACAGTGCCACAAACTCCAGTGTCGTGAAGATGGAGGTATTGAGCGAGAAGGGGGTTGTGTATCAGTTGTCTCGTCACGATCTAGGTACTGCTCTATCATGGTCTTCACCACGACCCCTGAGAGTCCAATACTTCAATCTTCTGTTATGTCTGCCTGTGCGCCAGTGTACAAGACTGTCTTGCATAAAACCAATCTTACAGTCACACATAACAAAGATCTTGAACCCAAAACAGTGTCTCTTGCTTGGTATACAGGGTGGTCCAATAGTAGGTTGACATTTACCATTTATTTCAACTCAAAATACACACTTTTAGTGTCTTTTGTGTTGGAATAAATGGTAAATGGTTGTGTTGGAATAAATGGTAAATAAATAACATACGACTTTCACATAAGAGTTTTACGTAACCTAAGACTTTTACAAACATAATAAAACATGATAATATCAACCTACTTTTGCACCACCCTGTATACTGTGAAAAGAAATATTGCCTCTCAACAGCTGTCACATGCAGGCTACTTGTTTTATAAACTATTATACCATTGTTGGTTGTTTAGGGAAAGCTGTTGGGGCCAATAAAGGAATGGCCTCGTTTGTAAAAACTGCCTGATCTTAGCCAATAACAGATGTAGGCAAGGTGAGGCCAGGGTTGCAGTCAGACGTAGAGGGACAGAGACGAAACGAACCTCGAGGAGAGCAGACCTCCAAGAGCAATCCAGGTACTCCATGCCTGGATGGACAGAGAGCGGTGAGACGAAACGACCCTCGAGGAGAGCAGACCTATAGAAGCACTCCAGGAAATCCATGCCTGGATAGACAGAGAGGGAGAGATGAAACGAACCCCGACGAGAGCAGAACTCAAGGAGCACTCCAGGAACTCCATGCCTGGATAGACGGAGATGGGCAGATTTCAACCAGGAACTACAGACTTGCTGTAAATCGCCTGCGTGGAATGTTTGAGCTACAAGTCGCCTACAAGGAGCATGCTACACGTATGTCTTCTACGTGGAGAGTGTGGGCTGATTAGGGAGTAACCTGCCAATGTGAAGCGTGTGAAAGGCAGAGTAAAGTGATTAGACTACAGTGGTGTTAAGGTTAATGTAAATAGATGTAATATATTTTTTTTCGGCCACGGTGACTTGTGTTGGGTTATACATGTTAATATATGACATATAAGTTATCGGATGTTTTTTCCTAACTCCCTAACTCTCGCATGTCTTCGATATCCCGATGATCCTTGACAATGATGCCCAGATCCGGGATTTAGACCGTGAGTTGGGAGCAGTGATACTGAACTTGAAAATGGATCTGGATAAGTTAATTAAAACTGGTCAAACTCTAGGATATGAAGGACCCGAGCTCAGATTATTTGTCATGTCATTAACCAGCAGGCTCTTCTATGGGATGAAAGGCAACGAGAAAGAGGGGAGCGACAAGAAAAAGAAAGACGTGAATATGAATTAAGAAAAGCTGAGCAAGAGTTAGACTGGATAATGAAAGTGACAGAAAAAGAGGCCGAAATCGAAAGAGACAGAATAAAGGAAAACGAGAAGCAAAGAAACCATGAGCTAAGTGTACTCCAGATTCGACAAACGTTACCCGAATCTGTGGAGAATTCAGTTGGTAAGACTGTGCCTACTCCAAAGCTTCCAAAGTTCGAAGATCATACTGAAGACATTGATAACTACACTGAAAGCTTCGAGAGGTATGCAGCAATTCATAAGTGGCCTCTAGAGCAGTGGGCAATAATCTAAGTTCTTTGCTAACTGGTAGCGCATTACAAGCCTTTATATCCCTGTTCCCTGATGATCCTTCTAAATATGATGTGATGAAGAAAACTATTTTAGAAAGATACACTTTAACAGAAGAGGGATATCGTGTGAAGTTCCGTGATTCAGTGCCGGAAAAGGGGGAAAGTATGGGGCAGTTCACGTCTGGGCTAATATGATACCTTGATAGATGGATAGATCTCTCTGGCATTCAGAAGACTTTTGAAGACCACAAGGATATTGTGCTCCACGAACAATTCCAAAGGAGGTGTCATCCTGAACTTAGACTTTTTCTTAGGGAAAGAAAACCTAAAACAATTAACGAAATGAGAGATTTAACAGAAACTTATCTTTCAGCCCACGGTGGATCAATGTGGAAAAATTACCAGTCTAGGCTTCAGAGGGAAGTGAAGCCTATACATCAGCCAGTAACTGAACCAACTTCAACGATGCATACTTCACCAACAATGCAAGCACACAGACACAAGACGTGTTTTCTCTGCAACAGACGAGGGCATATCGCGAGAGACTGCCGATCGTCCACAAAAGTAACTAGTGCGTGTTACGTCAGGGAAATCAGAAGCAACATCAGAATTCTGCGAAGGAGGAGAGTGCAGCAGGTTGCATCACCCACCTGGCACAGGAGCAGACAGTGACTCTCCCATCTGGCGAGGTTCTGCCTCTTATTGTTGGTGTTGGAACTTCAGCGACAGCAGAAAGGAGACTCGTCACCGCTCATGGAAGTGTGAATGGTCAGCCAGTCCAAGTACCGAGAGATACAGGCTGTACTGGGGTGGCAAACAATGATCTGTACAACCGCCTCAGATGACTGGTGGTAAGAAGAGGTGCATATTGCTCGATCGTATGGTAAGGATATGCCCAGTTGCCTGTATTGATGTAGACACTTCTTATTTTTCGGGTAAGGTAGAAGCACTATGCCTAGAGAATTCAATATGTCCTTGGTAATTGGAAATATTCCTGGAGTTCAGTTGGACACACCTCTGGACGATAGTAAACATGATAATTCACTTTCTGTGTCATCTCCTTTGTGGAATCTGGACCTTCTCAGGTTCCATCCCCTATAGATAAGCATGTGTCCGGAGTTACTAATGTTAATGAGGCTTTTCCTTCTACCACGAGAAGAACATGCCCTGCTACGCGGGCCTCACTAGGCTATGTCTGCCAATCTTCTCAGTTTTTTCTTGAAGGTGTGCCAGGTAAGTTTGAAGGAAAAGGGTCTACAGACGACACACCAAGCAACAATTATCAGCTGGATGAGGTTGTTGGTGCAGCATTTCAGACGAGAGCTCAGTGTCTTAACAGGAGAAAGCTTAGATCTTTGCATGTTCAGATCAGATGAGGATAACTACAGAAGAACAAAAAAGAGATGGGTCTTTGCAGGGATTTTTGAAGGGAAAAACAATAAAATTAAGCTTGTAAAAGAAAAGGGATTGTGGTTCGTACATCGGACACGTAAAAATGGGGATGATTTTAAGCAGTTATTATTAACCAAAAATAAAAGGAACCATGTATTAGTTCTGGCACATGAAGCTTTACTAGGAGGTCATGTAAGAGTTAAAAAGACCGAGGACAGAGTGACAAGTTCCTATTATTGGCCAGGTATTTCCAAAGAAGTAAAAAGATGGTGTCGTAAGTGTGATACCTGTCAAAAAACAATCCCGAAGGGTAGAGTGCAAAAGATACCTCTTGGAAAGATGCCACTAATGTCTATCCCTTTTCAGAAAGTGGCAATTGATCTTGTAGGTCCGATAAGCACTTCTTCTCAAGGAGATAGGTGGATTCTGACTCTAGCAGACTATGCTACAAGGTGGCCTGAGGCTGTTGCTTTGTCAGGAACTGAGACAGAGAGAGTGGCTGAAGCACTGGTGAGTATTTTTAGTAGGGTTGGCTTTCCTCAGGAAATCCTTGGCGATAGAGGTTCTCAGATCACCTCTGCCCTTATGTCTGAAGTATGTCGCTTGATTTGTGTTAAACAATCATTCACCATCCCCTATCACCCCATGTCAAATGGCCTATGTGAGAAATTTAATGATACATTGAAGTCCATGATAAAGAAGGTATGCCAAGAACGTCCGTTGGATTGCGACAGATATCTGCCAGCAGTACTTTCGCTTATCGTGAGGAGCCTCAATCCAGTACAGGTTTCTCCCCGTTTGAACTGTTGTATGGCCGTACAGTGAAGGGGCCACTACAACTGCTAACGGATGTCTGGACAGGGGATGATCGTGACTCACAGGTTTACAACGCTTACACCTATGTCATGGATTTACGAAACAGACTGGAGGAGACGAGTAAGATGGCTCAAGAAAACCTTCAGGCTTCCACAGATAAGTAGAAGTATCATTATGATAAAATACCGGGTAACAGAGACTTTCAGGTAGGAGACAAAGTGCTGGTACTGCTACTCACTAGTACAAACAAGTTACTTTTAAGCTGGAAAGGTCGTTATGAAGTACTTGAAGAGATTGGAGAAATGGACTGTAGAGTATTGTTGGATGATGCAAGAAGTAAAGTATTCCATGTCAACTTATTAAAGAAGTATGAAATCAGGAACAGTGATTTTGTAGCAGGTTTATCAGTGATACCTAGTACAACTATGGAGGGGGATGAGTTGAATAAAGTTCCAGAGGTTAGAGGACCTGAAACTTTCAGAGATGTTTTAATTAATCCTGGATTACCTTCTGATAAGAGGAAAGACAGAGATGTTGTGTGCTGATTTTCCAAATATTCTGACATATAAGGCAGGTTGTACTGATCTTGTTAGTCATAAGATTGAGTTAACAGTAGATGGTCCTGTGAGGGAGAAAATACGTTGTTTGCCCTATGCTACTCAAGAAAAAGTAGAGAAGGAAGTAGAAGCGATGCTAAAAGAGGGTATCATTGAATGCTCGGACTCTGCATATTGTGCTCCAGTAGTGCTTGTTGGTAAACCACACGGCTCATAGAGGTTTTGTGTAAATTATAAAAAGATTAGCAAGGTAACAAAGCTCGATTACGAATCCATGACTCATCCAGATGATATTTTAGCTAGACTGCAGGATAAACGGTACTTTTCAAGGATTGATTTAAGCAGAGGGTTTTGGCAAGTCAAAATGGAGGAATCCTCAAAGCCATTAACCGCATTTGTAACTTCTAGTGGATGTTACCAGTTTCTCAGGATGCCGTTTGGGATTGTTAATTCCCCAGCCACATTCAATAAACTAATGAGAAAACTTCTGGGGCATAAGACAGACACTGACAATTATATGGATGACGTACTGGTTCATACTGTAACACGGGAACAGCATCTGGAAAAACTTTGTGTTCTTTTTGGTAAAATCAGAGAGAATGGGTTAACCATCAGACCCTCAAAGTGTTTATTGGGATTCAGTACAATGGATTTCCTTGGGAACAGAGTTAGTCCAGATGCTGTGTCTCCACAGAAAGACACTGTAAGAAAAATTTCTGAAGCCAAACCTCCATGTACTAAGAAACAGCTGACATCTTTCCTAGGTTTGCTTGGATTTTATCAAAAGTTTATTCCTAACTTTTCCTCAACTGACTTGTTGAGGAAGGGGAGTCCAAACAAGCTGAGATGGGAGACTGCTCAGGAGGAAGCCTTCAATCAGTTAAAGCAGTGTATATTTTCAGCTCCCATCCTTAGGACCCCTGACTTCAGCAGGGACTTTGAGGTGCAAACAGATGCCTCGGACAGGGCTATTGGAACAAAATTACTTCAAAAATTTGTCGACGGTTTGCTTCCAGTTGCCTTTGTGAGTAGAAAGTTAAAGCCCCGTGAGGTAAACTACTCAGTTATTGAAAGGAAATGCCTAGCCAATGTATTTGCAATACAGAATTTTGAAAAGTATTTGTATGGAAAGAGATTTATACTTTGCACAGATCATTCGGCTTTACAGTACTTGTTGAGAAAGAAACCTGAGAATGTCAGATTAAGGTGGGCATTATTTTTGCAAAATTTCATTTCACTATTAGATCTATTCCTGGGAAGGAGAATCTTTTGTCAGATTTCTTAAGCAGCATGTGATGATTTTGTTTTGCTTCTCTTTGAAGAGAGTTCTTGGTTTGGGGGCGGTGTCACATGCAGGCTACCATAATGACTTGTTTGTTTTATAAACTATTATACTATTGTTGGCTGTTTAGGGAAAGCTGTTGGGGCCAATAGAGGAGTGGCCTCATTTGCATAAACTGCCTGATCTCAGCCAATAGCAGCTGTAGGCAAGGTGAGGCCAGGGTTACAGCCAGATGGAGAGGGACAGAGACGAAACGAACCTCGAGGAGAGCAGACCTCCGGGAGCACTCCTGGGACTCCATGCCTGGATAGACAGAGACGGGCAGATTTCAGCCAGGAATTACAGACCTGCTGTAAGTCGCCTGCATGGAATGTTTGAGCTACAAGTCACCTACAAGGAGCATGCTACACGTATGTCTTCTATGTGGAGAGTGTGGGCTGCCGAGTAGTGCCGGAATTTTAGTGGACTGATTAGGGAGTAACCTGCCAATGTCAAACTTGGGAGAAGCAGAGTAAAGTGATTAGACTACGGTGGTGTTAAGGTTCATGTTGTAAATAGATGTAATATAATTTTTTTCGGCCAAGATGACTGGTGTTGGGTTATACATGTTATTATATGTATTATAAGTTATCGGATGTTTTTTCCTAACTCCCTAACTCTCGCATGTCTTCCATATCCAGTTGATCCTTGACAATAGCACAGGACTCTCGTCTATCACCAGGTCTCTGTAAGGATAGAAGGAGGAGTGGAACTTTTCCTGCAGGAGATCAAATACTATCTTTATTCTCCTCATTCTACCGGTGTTATTAGCATTTGCAGGGTCATTGGCATTGTAAAAGTGGAGGTGGCTGAATATGCTGATATTCCGACCCATTACCGTCCAAGAAAGGTGTGTTGGTCATAGAGTCCGTAGACCAGTATCTCGGAATTCGTCTTTTCCATACAATACCCAATACCATCAAGAGAACCAAGGCAAAAAAGATGAACATCTCACCTGTGGTAAGTGGGTAGTCATCTTGTTGGGAGTGCCTTCTTGTCGTACCTTCACGCTTGCTTTCACTGTGCTGGCTGCCTGCAAATGTGTACAGTAGGTTTGCTCCACAATCTCCTCCACAAACTCCACACCAAAGTATATGTGGAAGAAATTCACCTTGGAGGAGCCTGCATGGAGTCCAGGAGCCATACAGCCAGACTGCCACTCCTCTGAGAACTGGTGAATGATAGACGTGAAGTCTTCCCAGTCCCACGACACACTAAAGTCCCCATCGTCGCCTTCTCAGTCTGGGGATGAGAATGTGGTGGTGGTGGTTAGGGAGATGGAGAGCAGTGCCCTTCCCCACTCACACTCCTCTTTCCTCTCCCTTTTCCCTTCCCCTTTCCCTTCCCTTTCCTTCATTCCCCCTGTGGGGAGGAAGCGCAGGAATCTTGCAGGGAGAAAGAGGTGCTAGGGCATGGCTGCTTCTCACCTGCTCCCTCCCCAGGTGCACCATTGCTTGCCTGGGAGCTGCCTTCCTGCAACCACCACTTTCCCTTTCACTCAGTCCTGCCACACCATTCACACCTTCCCCAGAAAAAGCAAAAGGCCCCTATCTTATTTTCCTCCTTGCCACTCCTTCAGCTCCCTGTAACGAAATCATCTCCCTTTCCCACCATGAGGTAACACCACGTCCTACGGCTCCATCCTCGTCCTCGTCCTCGTCCTCGTCAGACACTTTGTCCACGGGCTAGAGAGAGGTGTGTGCAGGTGGTTTGGGTCCAGGCTGTCCTTCCCTAGCCCCATGGTACATAACATATCACAGCTTCATTGGCAATGGTACCTCCTCATCACTGCTGCTTGTTTCTTCCTCCAGAGCCGTGTCATCTTTGTCCACCACATCATCATCGGTTGGGGAATCACTCTCACCTGTGAAGGCATTAGGGGCGGATTGAATTTCATTGTCAGAAAGATCTTGGCGCACCATGTCTTTACTGGGTCACTGCTAACAGTGAGTGTCAGAGACAATGGTGAGCGGGGGTCACGCGGGGTCGGGGAGTGTCCCTGCCTGGTGGCGGGTAGAGGAAGGTGTCCCACTTTGGTGTACCAAAAATCACACGCGAAATTTGAAAAATGTGCAAATCTTGCAATTGCAAAACGTATGGATACATCAACGGGAGTCGCAATGACAAAACGTTATGACGTATCCATACGTTAACAGGTCTCCTTGGGTTAAGGTGTGTACTGGGACACAGATTAGTGATTTTTGGTATACCTAGCATCCATACGTGTGAGCCAAGACTTCCTACACTCTGTTGCAGATTTGTGCTCAGTTGTTCACTCTGCTGACATTACCATGCCATCCAAAATTGAATCTCATGTGAAACTGGGTGATTATTCTGAGTACAGAAGTCAGTTGCTTGATCTTTTGCGAGACTGTAATGAAGTAGTAGCCCTACCTGGTGAGAACATGGGCAAAACTAGTCCTGTAAAATATTCATTTACATTGCAGCCTGAAGCTCAACCTGTGTATGTCCCTGCCTATAATTTACCTCATACTCAACGTCAACAGGCTGATCATCATGTTCAGGAAATGTTGGAATCCGATGTTATTGAACACTCTGACAGTGCATGGAACAGTCCGTTATTTCTTGTTCCAAAGAAAGGTGGTGAACCATGGTCAGTCATAGACTAATGTCACGTAAATACATTGATTGCTCTGGACTGATTCCCAATTCCTATACTCACTGATTTGTTGGAATCCATAGCAGAAAACAATTGTGTTTTCTCCTCCATGGATCTCTTAAGTGGCTATTGGCTACTAGAAATGGAGGAATCGTCTCGTCCAATCATTGCCCTCAGCATCCCACCCGGTCATCACCAGTTCTGTAGACTCCCATTTGGTTCAAGAAATTAACAGTCAGCGTTCATGCAGCTAGTTCATATAGTCTTTTGCCAGAATGATAGGTCACTCAGTCATTATCGCTAGTCGCTCTGTAGAGGAACGCTTTGAGAAATTGGCCGAGGTATTCACAAGGCTCAAACAAGCTGGACTTAAAATCAAGCTGTCAAAGTGTCATTTCTTACGTAAGAAGCTACAGTTCCTAAGACGTCGTTGATGCTAACAGCTCTCACACATCAGATGAAAATATAAATGCAGTGACAAACTTACATACTCCCACCAACACAGATGTAGTATGGTATGTAGTTATCTCGGTCTTGGTGGCTACTATCGTCGTTTCATCAAGGGGTACTCCCAAATTGGTGCACCGTTAACCTGCCGCATCCTGTTGATGTACATATGTGCTCATTTTGGTACGTACATGCTGGACACCTTCCTCTACCCGAGGCCTGGTGGGGACAATGCCTTGCCCGAGTGACCTCCCCTCCCTGGCATGCCATTGTCTCAGCAACTCACCTTTTACCAGTAACCTGGCGAGTAAAGTCATGTCGTGCCATGGTACGAAATTCAAGGTGAAAGTGATTCCCCAAATGATGACAATATGGAGGACAAAGGTTACGTGGCTTTAGAGGAAGAAACGATAACAAGTAATGAGCAGGTAACATCGCCCCAAAAGGTGTGGTATGTTGATGTGTTTGGTGAGTGAAACGACGCTTATATCGCCTATATTACTGTGTGAAAACCAGTATACTCTTGTACTACATATTAATTCATACCAAATAAATAAATATCTACCTATTCTGAGTGGTTTGATACTTACCTCTCCCATAGAAAACGTCTTCTATGGAGCCGGGCTCAATAGAACGCGTGCCAGGTGATGGTAGGGTCACCTGTACGGGCATTTTTAAGCTCATGTGAACAATTTCTCTAAGAATTTTTTGTCTCATAAAAAGCGGAGGTTTTAGCCAAAAAGAAATATATATATACCGGGATTGGGGGAGGTCATTGATGAAAAGCTGTCGGGATGGGGCAGGTTAACTAAACCATTGAAG